>NC_086199.1:12500-377500 GCF_035770615.1 Melospiza melodia melodia | reverse complement strand
GGCAGCGCAGCTGGTTCCCTGTACCCTCATCTCCCCTGCTCCTCAGGTGGCACTGGCTCCATCACCCTGGATGTGGCACAGGAACATGGAACACCTGGAGAGAAAGGAGAGGCAGTTTGGCATCTGGCAGGTAACTCCAGTGCCACCTGAGCCCCTGAGCTCCCACAGGCAGTGCCATTCCTGTTCTGCAGGGTTTGGGTGAACCCCCATTGCCATGCTCCATGCTGAATCCCAGACACAAGGCCTGCCTTACTTCATGCTCAATCCCAAACACGGCCTGCCTTGTTCCATGTTCAATCCCAAACATGGCCTGCCTTGCTCCATGCTCAATCCCAAACACGGCCTGCCTTTCTCCATGCTCAATCCCAAACACGGCTTGCCTTGCTCTATGCTCAATCCCACAAACATGGCCTGCCTTGCTCCATGCTCAATCCCAAACACGGCCTGCCTTGCTCTATGCTCAATCCCAAACACGGCCTGCCTTGCTCCATGCTCAATCCCAAACACGGCTTGCCTTGCTCTATGCTCAATCCCACAAACATGGCCTGCCTGGCTCCATGCTCAATCCCAAACATGGCCTGCCTGGCTCCATGCTCAATCCCAAACACGGCCTGCCTTGCTCCATGCTCAATCCCACAAACACGGCCTGCCTTTCTCCATGCTCAATCCCAAACACGGCCTGCCTTGCTCCATGCTCAATCCCACAAACACGGCCTGCCTTGCTCCATGCTCAATCCCAAATATGGCCTGCCTGGCTCCATGCTCAATCCCACAAACATGGCCTGCCTTCCTCCATGCTCAGTCCCAAACATGGCCTGCCTTGCTCCATGCTCAATCCCACAAACATGGCCTGCCTTGTTCCATGCTCAATCCCAAACATGGCCTGCCTTGTTCCATGCTCAATCCCAAACATGGCCTGCCTTCCTCCATGCTCAATCCCAAACACGGCCTGCCTTGCTCCATGCTCAATGCCACAAACATGGCCTGCCTTCCTCCATGCTCAATCCCAAACATGGCCTGCCTTGCTCCATGCTCAATCCCACAAACATGGCCTGCCTGGCTCCATGCTCAATCCCAAACATGGCCTGCCTGGCTCCATGCTCAATCCCAAACATGGCCTGCCTTGCTCCATGCTCAATCCCAAACATGGCCTGCCTGGCTCCATGCTGGATCACAGCAACATGGCCTGCCTGGCTCCATGCTCAATGCCACAAACATGGCCTGCATGGGGGATCCCCGGGGTCCCTGCCCTGGTCCCTGCTCAGAGCAGAGCCATTCCTGGGCTCAGCCAGCTCACTCACAGCTTTACCCCCTTGGCTCCCACAAGCCCCCACGGACAGAGCAGCCCCACACTGCCCTCCCTGCTCCCAGCACCCACCCTGAGCCCCCTGGGCAGCAGCTGGAGAGCAGCAGCACCAGAGTCCTGATTCTCCCCTGCCTCCTCAGCAGCCCTGGCACAACATGCTGAGGCACAGAAAACTGTTCATCTCCCTAATGTCCAGGGAAGGTTCCAACCCAGCACTGAATTACCCACACTGTCCCTCTGAGACACTGCCAGGAAGGCAGCCCAGATACAGATTAGATTCCATCCATTTCAAATTTCAGCAGGGCTGTAGGACTTCAGGAGTCAGAACATTTTTCAGGGATGAACACTCCTAAGTAATGAAGACAAATATGAGGCCACTCAGAATGAATGTTTCTGAGCAGTGCAGTCACTGCCCCTCAGCAGCATGAGCTCACACGTGGTAGTGCATATTGCAGTCTGAAATCACTCTGCAGGAGTGGGCTGTTCCCAGTGTTACTGGGAAAAGGGATTGCTGTGCCTTTAGGCACACAGCACTATGGTGCCATCCTCCTTATCTCACCCAGCTTTTCCTGCCTGGTAGCAGTGGCCCCACAGACCCTGGGGCAGATGCTCCATGTCCATCCAGTGATGAATGCCATGCTGAGGGGCACTGCAAGGGGAAAGCCAAGGCTTTGGTCAGGATTGGATCATTGCTCTTTTCCTCTGGAAGCCTGAGCAGTGATGTCCTGCACTGCACACAGCCTGGGTTGGTTGTGGATTACAGGGAGCGCCAGGAGAGCCCATCTGGGCAGCCCGTCCTGGTGACAGGACACGCACACCAGAGCTGGGATCTGAAGTCAGGTCAAGGCTGGGTGATTCACTGTTCTGAGAAAGCTCTAATTATATCTGTGAGCCAGATGGAAGGCTGACAAGGGAGAAAAGGGAAAAAAATCCCAAAAACCCCTTTGGTCTTGTCAGAGAAGCAAGGCAAGGCTGTGTGGATGGAGGGACTGGGGCAGTGTGAGAGTGCCAGGCCAGTTCCCAGATGTCCCCCCAGCCCAGGCTGTCCTGTTAGGGCTGACAGTGCCCCAGAGCCCCTGGCACAGGGCTAGAGCAGCCTGCAGTGCCCCTGGCACCCTGTGCTCTGTGCTCTGCCTGCCCCATAGCACCATGGGATGCCTGTGGGCACAAACCCCGGGCACCATGGGGTCCATGTGTGGGCACAGACCCCAGCACCATGGGGTCCATGTGTGGGCACAGATCCTGGGCACCATGGGGTCCCTCCATGGGCACAGATCCTGGGCACCATGGGGTCCATGTGTGGGCACAGATCCCGGGCACCATGGGGTCCCTCCATGGGCACAGATCCTGGGCACCATGGGGTCCATGTGTGGGTACAGACCCCAGGCACCATGGGGTCCATGTGTGGGCACAGACACCAGGCACCATGGGGTGCCTGTGGGCACAAACCCCGGGCACCATGGGGTCCATGTGTGGGCACAGACCCCAGGCACCATGGGGTGCCTGTGTGGGCACAGACCCCAGCACCATGGGGTCCATGTGTGGGCACAGATCCTGGGCACCATGGGGTCCCTCCATGGGCACAGATCCTGGGCACCATGGGGTCCATGTGTGGGTACAGACCCCAGGCACCATGGGGTCCATGTGTGGGCACAGACACCAGGCACCATGGGGTGCCTGTGGGCACAGATCCCGGGCACCATGGGGTTCCTGTGGGTACAGACCCTGGGCACCATGGGGTGCCTGTGGGTACAGACCCTGGGCACCATGGGGTGCCTGTGGGCACAGATCCCGGGCACCATGGGGTCCATGTGTGGGCACAGATCCTGGGCACCATGGGGTTCCTGTGTGGGCACCGACCCCGGGCACCATGGGGTGCCTGTGGGCACCAACCCCGGGCACCATGGGGTTCATGCGTGGGCACCGACCCCAGGCACCATGGGGTGCCTGTGGGCACCGACCCCGGGCACCATGGGGTGCCTGTGTGGGCACCGACCCCGGGCACCATGGGGTCCCTCCATGGGCACAGATCCCGGGCACCATGGGGTTCCTATATAGGCACAGACCCCAGCACCATGGGGTCCCTCTGGATCACCCATCCTGCCAGGCACAACCCCTGGATCAAGCACCATGCCCATGCCGTCGTAGTAAAACATTTATTTTTCAGGTGATTGAAGCTACCATGTTTACAGCTCGTGAGCTCACCACTGGTGACATGGAACATGACTGGGACCAGCTGCTGCCACCAGATTCTTCGTCGTCATTTTCAGTTATAAAAAACCTGGACACCAGAAAAAACAGGAATTTCAGACTTGGAGTGGCAGATGGGAATCCTGTGAGGGGAAGACAGTTCCTCGAGGCGGCCGGCCTGGGGGGCCTGGGCTGCAGCTTCAAGTAAAGGTTCCGCAGGGAGAGCCAGAGGTCAGTCCTGGGAGAGGCTGAACCGGAGCGACTTCTGCCGAGGAGCAGCGTCCGTGGCAGCGTGTTCAGGGAGGGCACTGGGGCTGGTGTCCTGCACAGGGGCCCCGGCTTCTGCACAGAGAGAACACACACAGTGAGGGCACGGCGAGCAGCAGCACCCTGCACGGTGCCCTGGCCTCTGCACAGAGAGAACACACACAGTGAGGGCACGGCGAGCAGCACCTGCCCTGCCATGGCCCAGGTGACACTGATGTGGGACCTCAGCAGGAGCTGCTCTGGGGCCAGCATGGGCACTGCACCCACCAGGAGCTGCCACAGAGCCATTCTGGGCACAGCACCCACCAGGAGCTGTCCTGGGGCCAGCATGGGCAGGAAGCAGCAGCAAACCCTACCCTCAGCCCTGGCACCCCCTGACTTGGTGCCATGTGCCCTGCAGGGGCTGGGCAGCACAGCATGGCAGGGGACAGGGGACTGAGCTAACAGGGGACTGGGTTGAGACTGGGATAACAGGAGGCTGGGATAAGAGGAGACAGGGCTAACAGGAGACAGGGATAACAGCACCCAATGTCCCCACCCACACCTCTGCCACAAGTTGTGTCACCATCAGGGAGTGCAGCACAGCACTGCTGCTGCTTCTGCTTCAGGGAAAATCCCACAAGACAACACCCAGAATGCCCAGCAGAACCAGCAAAGCTCACTGTTCCAGAACCAGAGAGTTCTCCACTTTCTAGATTTGCTGCTGCTCTTGCACAGGCCAAGCCTTTGCCCAGGGCAGGGACCCCAGCTCTGCACACTGCCAGGGGGTCACACAGAGCTGGGGACACCAGGGCAGAGCAAAGGGGGGCACAGACACAGCACCCACCTTCCTGAGGTCACTGCAACCAGGGTGTGCCACGTGCCACTGTCCTGCCCAGGGCACAGGGACAGCCCATGGGACAGCTGTGCCACCTCCTGGCACCCAGCACAGCCCCACTTACCTGGGGGATGGCCGGTGTGCCACTGCCATGTGCCAACACCAACCAGGCACCATCCAAACTCCTCTGGGGGTGTTGTGGGTCACAGCCCCTGTAGGGGACACAGTATGGGTAATGTAGAATGTGATCTTATCTCCTCTGTGGGTCACAGGGTCACAGCCCCTGTAGGGGACACAGTATGGGTAAATGAAGGTAATGTAGAATGCAATCTTATCCCCCAACGAGCTGCAGCTGGACCCTATTACTAAGTATTGGGAGCAGGCTGGATGATAACAAGCAGCACCTGTAGCCAATAAGAACAGTATTATAAAAGAGTGGATTGGTGGGATCTGGAGTCAGAGGGTTGCTACAAGGGCCAGGAACAGTGAGTGCTCAGAGGAGCTGCCTGTGACAAACATTGAGGAGGTACGAGACTCTGAGGGTATGGAACCCTTGCACTGCAATGATAATAGAACTCTTGATGTATAAGACACCACATAATGATGATAGAACTGTTGTGATACATAAGACAACAAGCCCCCACAGCACAGACTGGCCCCAGGCCAGGTGGGGTCCCTGTGTGCCCATGAGGGGCTGGGCTCCAGCCTGGCTGGATTTCCTCATTCCCAGGGCAATTTCCCAGCAGAGGAGGCGGCACAGCTTGCACACAGCACCAGAGCAGCAGCCTGGCACTGCAGGAGCAAAACCAGCCTGCACCAAGGCAGGCACAGCAGCCTGGGCTCAGCCCTCACCTTCCTGACCCAGACACTGCTGAAGTGCAGCTCTGCAGCCACCTGGGGTGACACAGCAATCCAGCACAGCGGGGTCGGGCAGCCCAGGCCGTGCCCCAGGCCCAGCACACAGCCAGGACACATTTGCAAAGGGCAAACAGCAGAACCACGTTATTGGTGAGCAGGATCCTAAGGACCGGCCAGTTTGGTGCTGTTAAACCAGAACTCTGACCAACATTAGCATCGCTGCCAGGAGAAGGCACTGTGCAACTGGGGTCTGCTGCTGGTGCAGCTTTTGGGCAGTGATGGTGCCCCTGAGGGGCAGCAGCACCAGGAGCAGGGAGGTGAACATTCCTCAGTGACCACAGGGCTGACAGACAGCTGTGCCCACGTGTGAGTGGCACTGCTCAGGCTCCAGTGCCCCAAAGGCCCAGCGTGGCTCAGGCTCTGCCCTTAGGGCTGATGGGCAGAGAGGTGACCCTGGTGCCGGTGCTGCCTTTATCCCTGGTTTGAAGCCACTCCCAAGGCAGCAGCGTGCCCCTCTCTGTGCTGGTGCCCACCGTGGCTTCGGGCACGCTCTGCCATGGCACAAGGGCCCTCCTGCCCCTCTTGGAGGGCACACACAGCTGCTCAGGCCTGCCCACGGACCACAGCTCCGTGCCACTCTGCTGGTCTGGGGCACTCCCAGAGCAATGCCAGCAGGGCTGTCATGGTCCCAGCAGGCAGGAGCACCCTGTGCTGGTCTGGGATGCTCCCAGAGCAATGCCAGCAGGGCTGTCACTGTCCCTAGAGCCAGGAGCACCCTGTGCTGGTCCGGGATGCTCCCAGAGCCCAGCCCAGCACAGCCCCAGCAGAGCCCTTCTCCAGAGAGGGCCTGGGCACACGCTGTGCTCCAGCCACTGCAGACAGAGCTCAGAACTTCCTGCAGCAGTTCCTCCTCCAGCAGGGCCTGTGAACAGAGACCCTGTCATGGCTAAAATCCCGATAAGCCATGGCTGAGCAGCAGCACACAGAGCCCAGCTGGGCAGGCCATGCCCCAGGGCAGGGAGGCTCCCTGGGCTCAGCCCCTGCACAGCCCTCCATGGCTGAGGTGGTGCTGGGCCACAGCACATCACCCATCCCATCACCTGTGCTGAGCAGTTATTGCAGTCTGGGGGAAATAACCTGGAGTTATTCTGACCCAGGGGCATCTCAGCACTTTCTGTCTCACAGTTGGCAACATATGGTTTTTGCAGAACAGAAAGGACAGAGAATTCCCTCCTCCTTGGGGCTTCCCACACTTCGAATTGAGCCTGAATAAACCCAACGTCCTACTGCACAGTTATTCCAGTGGGAACAGCTGATTCCGTGCCCAGGGCACTCCCAAGAGATGAATGTCCTGTCAGCCAGGAGAGAAGCTGGCATGGGAGGAGTCCCTGGCTGCCCAGATCCCCTTTCCTGCATGCCAGCAGAAAGGAACGAAACACAGGGCCATGAGGTCCCTGCACACTGCTCGACACAGAGGCACCGTGGACAGAACATCAGCTGCAGTGCTTAGAAAACTATTCCTCTGAGTGAAAAATTACAAATGTATAAAAATAAACCTCCTTAAACCACAAGACACCATTAGTATTTTAGCACTTTGACAAAACATCACACAGATTTAAGTCCAGTTTTAGACAACATAGAAAAGCATTTTCATTGGGTGTTTTTAAAATGCATGATCAAACCCAGCCACTCCACAGCAAACCTGTGACACCCTCCTGTACCCCAGAATGGGGATAAGGTGCCTCTGCCAGCACAGCCCCTCACTGGGGCTCAGACCTTCACGTTTGACCCACACTGGGCAAAGCCCTTGGCATCAGAGTGCCAGGCCCTGGACAGGCACCCCTGTCACCCACAGCATGTTATTTAATAGTTCCCTTCTGTTCATGCACTGCTCATGGGCTGCCAGAGCAACCCAAAGAGGGATTTATTGCATTTTTTTAAACTTTTCCAGCAGGAAGCAGGGTTTCTCATTTTGAGGCTTTGTTTCCTATTTGGTCTCTGCATTTCCTGAGGGAAGCAAAAAGGGTTCCTAAAAAAGAAGCAGCCTCTTCCTTTTAGGTCCTTTACACCACCCTCATTGACTTTGTCCTTCCGTGACAGGCAATAGAATCACCCAGAGCAGCCCACTGCAGAGCCCCAGGGACACAGATGGGTGCCAGGGGCTGTGCCCCACTGTGACACGTGCCCCCGAACTGCCCTGGGGCTGCCTGGAGCCAGGCTGGCCTCAGGCACCTGCCTGAACAAGCACAGGGTATAAAATTTAACTGTTCTCTCTCTTTTATGGCCACAAAGCCCATCATGAACCTCTTATTTGGCATCTGAGAATGCACAGTGCTCAGATATTCAGAGTTAAGCTGTCTCTAATTTGAATATGATGACCATGTGAGTTTAATTAATATTAACTGCATGCTTCCCTTTACAGTGAGCAGAGCAGCTGCCATCCATACAACGAAATCTGCACCTGCTGTCCCCTGCTGCTGTGGGTTCTGTCCCTGCAGAGTGGCCCAGAAGCACTCCATGCCACAGGCACAGCAATTAGGAACAGCTCAAAGGTGAGACCACCATCTTTCAGGCCTCAATGCACTCAGGGACTGAGGAGAACCGGACCAAACCATAAAGTTCTGAGGAAATATAGCTCAGGAGTCTAGGACAGCAGGAGATGGCCATCGTCACCCGACCAGCCGAGGTGCTGAATGGCCACAACCCTGCTGGCTGCCGCCCTGCCTGCTCACCTGCCTGCCCACCTGCCTAGACACCTGCCAGCTCATCAGATTGCCTACCTGCCAACATGCCTGCCCACCTGCCGGATACCTGTCCATCTGCCTGCCAACCTGCCTGCTCACCTGCCTGCCCAGCTGCCCACCTGATTGTCCACCTGTCTGCCCACCTGATTGCCCATCTGCCCACCTGCCTGCCCATCTGCCTGCTCACCTGCCCGCCTGCCCACCTGCCTGCCCACCTGCCTGCCTGCATGCCCACCTGCCTGCCCACCTGCTAGCCCTGCCCACCTGCCTGACCACCTGTTTGCCCATCTGGCCACCTGCCTGCCCACCTGCTCACCTGATTGCCCACCTACCTGGTGACCTGCCTGCCCACCTGTCTGCCCACTGCTTGCCCACCTGCCCACCTGCTTGCCCACCTGATTGCCCACCTGCCCACTGCCTGCTCACCTGCCTGCACACCTGCCTGCCCACCTGCCTCCTCACCTGCCCACCTGCTCACCTGCCTTCCCACCTGCCCACCTGCCCACCTCTCTACCCACCTGCTTGCCCACCTCCTGTCCCTGCTCACAGCCCTGCTCAGCTGTGCCCAGCACCCCGAGGTGCCCCAGCCCCACTCCCTGCCCAGGGCTGCAGGACAGGGCACTGCCTGTACCAGGTCTGGGCACCCTGGGAGGTGGGGCAGGCACCTCTTGGGGAGAGCCAGTATGGGATCCCAGCTCAGGCTGTGGGATCCCCGCTCAGGCACCTCTTGGGGAGAGCCAATGTTGGCTCCCAGCTCAGGCTGTGGGATCCCAGCTCAGGCACCTCTCGGGGAGAGCCGCTGCAGGCTCCCCGTGCTCCCCAGCCCAGCCCCAGCCAGCCAGAGCCAGCACAGGGGAATGGCCCCGTGCCCTGGTGCCTCCTGGTGCTCCCGGTGCCCCGTGGCAGGAGCTCTGCAGCAGCACCGAGGCCCAGCCCGGCAGGGCAGTAACCCGAGGCTGGCTGGCGTACCGAGTGAATATTTTATTTTACACAACATAACAACACAGCGTTGTTGCTCCTGTACAGCATCTGCCTAAAAACAAAGGCAACACCATTGTCACGGAAAAGAAATGTACAGTCTGACCGGTTTAAAAAATATCATTTTACTGATTGATCCAGAAGTGGTTATTTGTTAGCTTGGAGGAAATTGCATTTCCTTTATAAAAGGCTTTTTCTGTGAAAACTCTCTCTTTTGTTTTCTGCTACCGCAGAACCAGGAAGCCAGTCCTAGAGCAGGGAAGGCACTGGTGCTGTTTCGTGCTTTTTTTCGCCCCTTAATCTTTTTTTCCTTTTTTTTTTTTTTTTTTTAATCTCTGAATGTTGCCTTCGGTTTTGATATTAAATAAAACCAAACGAAAACTAAATAAACCCCCGTGTGCACTGGGTGGCTTATACAGAACCCCGCATGAACAAGCCATTAATCAGCGAGACAGCAGTGGACATCCAAATCCAATTCCCTGGGAAAGGGAGTTTCACACAACGTTTGGTGGTTTTAGTTAAAACAAAACCTTAAAAAAAAAAAAAAAAAGAAAAAAGAAAAAAAAAAGCAGGTCACACAGTGCTTTCCAATATCCACTCAGAACTGGAGAAAGGTGCCGTTCCGCCCTGGGCGCAGTCTGCCTGCAGCAGCATCCCGTTCATGGACATGCTGCGCTTGGAGCGCAGGCCGGCGGGGCCGCGGGGCTCCAGCAGCTCTCCGCCCAGCGAGCGCCGCCGCTTGGCGCGGCTGGCCTCGGCCGGCAGCGTCAGGAACTTACTTGGCTTGGATTGTGCTCTTTTGTACGTGGGGGCCGCCTCGGGGCCACGCCCGGCCAGCGCCAGGGCCGTGGAGTTGTTCCTGTTGGAGTTCTGGGGCTCGGCGCCGCCGCCCGCCTCGCCCTGCGCCTCGCTGCCAGCCTTGGGCCCCGACTTGCGCTTCTGCTTCTGCGGCAGGGGAGAGCTGGAAGTCCAGGCGGGAGGCAAAGCCGAGGTAGTGGTGGCCGAGTCCTGGCCGGAGCCGGCGTCCGGCGACTGCGCGGCGCCGTCGGCCACGGCCTTGCAGCACTGGACGCCCTCCTCGTGCCCGAGAGCCTGCTTGGACATGGACTGCGACAGCGCCCCACCGCAGCCCTGGATCTGAGCCCCGTTGGTCTGCGAGTACACGTTGCTGACCTTGGTGGCCTTCTGCTGCCCGTTGTTGTTACACACCTTGTAGCGGATCATGAGGATGATGATGAACACGAGCACGGACGCCACAATGATCCCACCGATGATGATGATCATGGTCCCGCCCAGGAACTGGGACTGCATGAAGTGGCAGCGCACGTAATCCTGCTCGGTGGTGAACTGCGTGCAGCCCACCACCCTGGTGGCCGTCAGCGAGGTGATCCCGTCGTCGTAGATGGCCAGCACGCACAGGTCGTACATCGTCCCCGCGGCCAGGTTGTTCACCAGAAAGGTTTTGCTCGTGGGAGGTATCATTCTGGGGGAGAAGGAAACCAGTGTGAATGAACTTGCGGACAGAGCGGTGTCTTCCCACCCTGCGGGGCAGCCCAGGCCGTGCTGGGCACCACCACGGCTTGTCCACTGTCCCCGTGGGGCTCATCTCCATGCCCAGCAGCTCCTGCCCGGCCTTCCATGTAGCAGCAGTCACTGCCAAGGCCCCTGGCACGGCTCAGAATGGCACAGCCCCCCATTAGAACCACCACACCAAAAACGTGGAATCACAGGATCACAGAATGGCCTGGGTTGGAAGCAACATGTAAAGACCATCTAGTTCACCCTCCTGCCATGGGCAGGGACACCTTCCACCAGACAAGGCAGCTCCAAGCCCTGTCCAGCCTGGCCTTGGACACTTCCATGGATGAGGTACCCATAACTTCTCTGAAGCTGTGCCAGGATCTCACTGTCCTCATAGGGAAGAATGTTTTTCAGTTACCTGATCTACATCTACCATCTTTCCGTTTAAAGCCAGCACCCCTTGTCCTAGTAATGGATAAAGAAATGCACAGAAGAAATGACCGAGCAAAGCCAGTGCTGAAGGGTGCAACAGCTACACCTGGCAGCACAGAGCCCCCCTGCACTTCCCCAGCACGGGCATCACCAGAAAGTGCTGTGAGGAACATGCTCAGAGACACTGTCTTTCCTGTGCTTCCACAAAGCTGAGCACATTAGGCACCATTTAATCCATCTACCTTCACAACCTTTCTCAGATCAGTTCAGAGGATTAGAAGTCCACTTGGATTACCTAAAAATAACACTGTTCTAGGTAATTTTCCCGTTTGTGAGTAGAAATGGCATGAGTCCTCCCTGAGGCTCCCACCACGAGCTGCTGGGGCTGGGCTGTGCTCAGCTGGCACGGCATGGCACAGGAACTGCAGCACAGGGGTGCCCGGGTCAGGGCCACACGGCAGCACCACACACCCAGCACGGTCCCACCCGGGCAGGCTGGGGCTGCCTTACCTGTAAACAAGGGAGTCATCGTAAGTACCATTGTACTGGATTTGGAACATACGGATCCCAGGTATATTCCTCTGGAAATTGAATTTCAGCAGAGCCGTGGAGGACGTCGCTTCCGCGACAACCACCTTCTTATCCTGGCTGACTTTAGTATCCCCGTTGCTACTGCTGGCGTTGGAGCCCGACTTGGTGGATGTGGAGATATCCGAGGAGCCCGGGTCAGGCTCGTGGATGTGGTTTGTGCTGTTGAGCAGGTGGGGCAGTTTGATGATGTGCAGGTCCACGGTCTGCGTGGCCTCCCCCGCGGGGTTGGAGGCGATGCAGGTGAAGGAGCCCGTGTCCTTCACCGTGGTGATGAGGATGTCGAGCGTGCCGTTGTCGTACACCGTGGACCTGGTGGCGTTGGAGATCAGCTTGCCCTCGGGCGAGATCCAGTGGATGGCCGGCTCGGGGTCGCCGCGGGCCTTGCAGCGCAGGGCTGCGCGCTGCCCCTCCAGCACGCGCAGCTCGTGCGTGTGCCGCGTGATGAGCGGCGGCTCGCACAGGAACTCCTCCTCGGGGATGGACCAGAAGTACCGGCCCGACAGCAGCGTAGGGGAGGCACAGGTCTCCAGGTCGTCCTCCCTGGAAAGGCGCCTCAGCCACAAGAGCTCACAGTTGCAATGCAAGGGGTTCCCACCAAAGCTCAGCGCGAACGTCGAGGGGCTGATAATTCCTGAGGTTGCCAGCACCTGAGCGCGCTGGAAGAGCGGGTCAGGCGGCAGCTTCTGCAGTTTGTTGGACGTGACGTCCAGCCTGGTCATCTTGTGCAGGTGGGAGAAGGTCCCCTTAGGAATATGGTCAATCATGTTGTGGTCAAGACTGAGAGTGTGCAAACTGACCATTTTCTCCACGGCATCCCAAGGGATGGTTTCCAGATTGTTGTAAGACAAATCCAATTCCTCGAGAGCTAAAACATCGTCAAAAGCTGTGGAAGAAATTAAAGTCAGCTGGTTGTTGTTCAGTATCAAGTGGTGGAGATTGGAGAGCCCACTGAACATGTCGTTAGTGATCTTAGTCAATCGGTTGCTGTTCAAATGCAGAGCCCGCAAATTGCGCAGGTCGGCAAACGCGTGAGGTGTGATAAAACTGATTGTATTCCGGGACAGCGTCAGGTCCACCAGGCTGGTCATGTTGGCAAAGTCTTTCCTTTTAATGTTTGTAACAAAGTTGTCTGCCAGCCGCAGCTCCACGGTCCTCCTGTCAATGTTGGGAGGAACAAACAAGAGCCCTTTCTTGGCACACAGGGTGGCGAGGTTGGGAGACAAGATCTGACAGACGCAGCGCTTGGGGCAGATCTGAGCTCGCACCGCTACGCCAATGAACAGCAGAAACAAAAGCAGTTTTTCCATTGTAGAACAGATTCAAGAGCCTGCAAGGGAGAGCAGACAGCGGTTAGTCTCTGTGAGTTAAGACAGGCATAATAAAAGAGCCAAGACAGACAGTCTGAGGTTGAACCATGGAACTGAAGTTCAGGTGGCAACGAGCCACCCTCCCTGTGTTACCTGGTCCTTCTCCATCCCCCATCCCGACACAGGAGTGCCTGCCAGGAGTGCAGCTGAGAGTCAGGGACATTTGCAGCTCCATGGGTACACCCTGACAGTCATACAAATGACAAAGCCATTGGGAAGCTGCCCCTCGAGCCCCTCCTGCTCGAGCCCATCCTGCTGCCCAGCACAGCTCCACATCCCAGCAGAGCCCCTGCCCTCCCAGGCTGCTGGCCATAGTGACAAATGTCCAGGTACACAAAATGAGGGGTGGCTCATGTGTGCTTCCCTTGCCAAGCTGAAACTCTCGGCGGCCTTGAAATCGCAGCAGCTCAATGGGTTTACAGCCATCTCCACTGAACATTTAAGCTCTTAATGCTATTTTCAGAATAAACTCAGAAGGAGCTGATTTTATGTCATTCAAACACCAAAAATGCAAATAAAACAAAATGAAACAAAAAAAACCACCCAAAAAACAAAACAAAACAAAACAAAAACCCAAGAAAAGCCCCCACAACAGAGATCTAAATAAAAATGGATCTTGGGCTAATTTTAGCTGATCACAGCTTTCCGGCTCCCCCTGGAAAGCCCAGCGGTTCAATCAGCTTTATTGCTCACACTGCCAGCCCTGCTCCTCGTGGTGAGTGGGAGCAGGGCTGCCAGCAGCAGTGCCCACGCAGCCCAGCGAGGTCACCCAGCAGGGACTGTGCCAAGGGCTCCCAGCCTGGGCGGGAGGCTGGGGATGGGAGGCTAGGGCAGGTGAACAGGTGGGAGGCTCAGGGTGCCCCTCCCTGGCACAGGTGGGAGGCTCAGGGTGCTCCTCCCTGGAGCAGGCACAGGTGGGAGGCTCAGGGTGCCCCTCCCTGGCACAGGTGGGAGGCTCAGGGTGCTCCTCCCTGGCACAGGTGGGAGGCTCAGGGTGCCCCTCCCTGGAGCAGGTGGGAGGCTCAGGGTGCCCCTCCCTGGCACAGGTGGGAGGCTCAGGGTGCCCCTCCCTGGCACAGGTGGGAGGCTCAGGGTGCTCCTCACTGGAGCAGGAACAGGTGGGAGGCTCAGGGTGCCCCTCCCTGGCACAGGTGGGAGGCTCAGGGTGCTCCTCCCTGGCACAGGTGGGAGGCTCAGGGTGCCCCTCCCTGGCACAGGTGGGAGGCTCAGGGTGCTCCTCCCTGGCACAGGTGGGAGGCTCAGGGTGCCCCTCCCTGGCACAGGTGGGAGGCTCAGGGTGCTCCTCCCTGGCACAGGTGGGAGGCTCAGGGTGCCCCTCCCTGGAGCAGGTGGGAGGCTCAGGGTGCCCCTCCCTGGCACAGGTGGGAGGCTCAGGGTGCTCCTCCCTGGAGCAGGTGGGAGGCTCAGGGTGCCCCTCCCTGGCACAGGCAGGAAGCTCAGGGTGCTCCTCCCTGGCACAGCAGGAGCAGGGTCCCTGGAGAAGCACCCAGCACGTGTCTGAGGGAATTGTGCCATGGCTTCAGGCTCAGAGGGGCTCCACGCTGAGACTGAAGCACTCAGCTCCCTTTGGGACTGGCACAGTTATACGTGCTCAGATCAGATTACTCAGACCCATTACCACCCCAGAGATGCATTAATGAAGCTCAGCCGAAATGCAGTTTCACAGCTAGCCAGAACCAGAGCTCTTGCATCGTCATTGATATTTAAAGACATTTAACGTCAGAACAACAACAATTGCTCCTGTTATCCAGTCCATCCTTAAACCACACCAAATCTGTGGTGCCGTGCAAGCAGAGGCAACAAAATGATTAGTGAAAATGCCAGCCCTAAATCTGCTTTGCAGCACAATCAATGTACTTTTTCCTGATACTTCTGGGGACTGCAAGTATTCAGGACTACTCCAGCTTTTGAGTTCCCACTGGAGAAACCAAAGCCTGCTGCTGGGGGCCAAAGCAGAGTGTGCTGCCATGGGCAGTGCTCGGAGCTGCTCCCAAACCACCATAACCAGCACCATTCTCACTGCCATGACCTGCAGCAGAAAGCAAAGTGCCATGCAGCATTCAGTTATGCTCTGTGCACTCATTTCATGACAGCACTGCAAATCAGAGTGGCCCTGCAGGTGACAAGGACTTGGAGGAGAATGGCAATGCCAAGCAGTGAAGGACACTGCCTGCTGCAGCCCCCAGACCCACTGGTGTCACCCACCAGCCACCTCCCAGCCCAGCAGCTGCATTCATGGCCAGGGACTGTCACCTGTCCTTTCCAGGTGGCCTCTGCTCCTTTAATGCACATCTGGTAGGGACTGGATGGGAATGGGAACGGGCTCAGCAGCTCAGGGCACCTGCACACAGCCACAGGGTGCATGGACAGCCTTGCCTGGGGACCCCACACTCATTAAATTTGGTAACCTAAGGCTGCCAGTTTAGGTTCATGGCCATGATTAAACTCATGTGCCTGGATTCAGCCAAGTCCATTGCTACAGCCACCCAAGACTAACACAGGCCTGAACCCAAATCTGCAAGTTCATGAGTTTGGAAATACCATTGCAAGATGAAATGACTTAAACAGCAGCTGGGATGACAAGGTTCCCACAAAGTTACCTAGCAGCAGAGGTGGGTTTTTGGATGTTAAGAGTTTTGGATGTTGTCTGTGCCAATATCCTGAGGTTAAATAGCCAGGGCTGGATGCAATGCCATCAGTGAACATCAGGCTCACACGGCTGCAGTAAGTGGGGCAAGAGCAGCCCCCTGGCAAGGCCAGTCCCCAGCACTGTGCCCCATGCCCTGGGCTTAGGGACAGTCCTGGCCTGTGACCCTCCCAGTGACCTGGGCAGGGAGGTGAGTGCACCCCACACACACCTGCAATGACACTGGACAGGAGGAGGGACTGAGCCCTCAGAGCCTGGGGTGCTGATGGAGAGGGGCTGGTGATCAGAGCTGAGCACCCCCAGCCCTGACTGACACAAGGACCAGTGCGCATTTGGCACCTGGATGCCCCAAGCGATGGAAACAGCAAAGGCACACCTGGATCTGCATGTGGCAGCTGGTGACCCAGGCTGTGCAGGGATGGGGACAGCCCATCCTCCCCATGGGCATCATCCCTGGCTGCAGGGAAACATTTCACCTCCTTGCTGAGAAAACACAGAGCAATTCCTCCCAGAGTGCTCAGTGCCCCACCAGAGACATTCACCAAAAACCACAGCTGCTGAAAGTCAGCCTGGACAGGTGTCCCCTCCTCTCCCAGCACACCTTATCCCCCACACAGATAATTTTATAGAGATAGCCGTGCTGACATGGTTGAGAGGTCATTGCAGAAAACAACTTTTGGACTAATGAAAGCAATGTGTGATTCCCATTACTTGCTGGGAAGATAACAAAACAGAAAGGAAACTGCCTTCATGCATAAAACAAATGCCAGCTTCCTGGGAAGGTGGGCACTGCTCAGGACAAGGGTAGCAAGCTCTTTATGTGACATTTGTGATTCACAAAAAAAGCTTCTCACACATACTGCTCTTTGCATCCATCCTGTTGCTACATTTGATCACTTTGAGTTATTCATCTGTCTGCAAAACCTAAGCTGGAGTTGCTGTGGGCTGCATGGTCACACAGGGTGGGAACTGTGTCTCCAAATAGAGGAACCTGTGAGCCCCAGCACACTGTGGGAGCTGGGAGCCCCCCTGTTCTCCCATCAGCTGCAGGGGACAGACTGGAGCCCCCAGGCTCTGCTCCTGTCTCTGAGCAGAGGAAGATGAGGAAGACTTTTCCTCCCCCATTTCTCAGGTGTGGAGCAGGCCTGACAGTGTTGGGCAGGGCCAGGGCTCATGGAGGCAGGGACCCCTCCAGCCCTGCCACCCCTGCCCTCCTTCCCCTGGCCACTCTCAGGTGAGATGTCACCTCACAGTGGGTGACACTCCCATGGTCCATCCCCTGCCAGGTGTGTTCCACAGGTCTTCTGGCCTTCACATCACCCACAGCCTAGCCCTGGAACACAGAGCCCCATTCCAGCCCTTCTATGGAACACAGACTTCCATTCCATTCCAGCCCAGCTCTAGAACACAGACCTCCATTCCAGCCCAGCCCATCCCAGCTCTGGAACACACAGCTCCATTCCATTCCATTCCATCCCATCCCATCCCATCCCATCCCATCCCATCCCATCCCATCCCATCCCATCCCATCCCATCCCATCCCATCCCAGCTCCCTCCCCAGGGATGCCAGGCTCATGCCAGCCCTGGCAGCTGCAGAACAGCCATCCCTGCACAGAGGAGGCTCCCTGAGCTGGCCTGGGACCAAGCCCACACACGGACAGGGTGCAGGGACAGCTGGGGCACTCTCCAGCTCCAGCACCACACAGGGCTCTGTGAGACCCACTGGAGGATCTCCAGCACTTCCAGAGGAGCCACCCGCTCCTGGTGACGCCCCAACAGCCCCTGGTGCACCCTGGGCACACACAGACCCAGCGGCCAGCATTCCTCAGGGCAGACTGCCACCACAGAGATGTGGCCGGTGCTGGGAATGGCAGAGTGAGCCCAGCCCGCTGGGCACAGCTGCTCTGAGCCCCCAGCAGCACTGCCAGGGCCAGCAGCGGGCACAGCCTGGCACCCAGTCAGCTGCAGGCTGTGGGGATGGCTGCCCACCTGCTCCAGCAGCACACAAAGGTCAGGGGAAGTGCTAATGAACTTGAAATCCCTGCCTGGAATGGATCCAAGGAACCCAGGACTGAAATGCCACATAACGTGATGGCTCCTTGTGCCCAGCATGCTGGGGCTTTGCCTCCTCCTCTTTGGGACACGAAGTGCAGCATGTGCCAGTGCTCCAAAGGGTCGCTTACACACCGTGGATCACACAACACGTGGGAGCAGAGGAATCCCTAGCACAGCCATTAATTAGCAAACAACACCCAGTTCCTGTTTGCATGGCCAGCGTGGCAGGGATGCCCAGCAGGCACACCGGGGGCTGCTGGAGCAACTGCCAGCTCAGGGCCTGCCTCAGACATCATCTGGCACTGCTGAGGCCATCACAGAGCTCCTGGCTGCCCTTCCAGGAGGATGGGTGGGAAGGAATCCACCCAAGGCTCTCAAAGTCTCTGCAAATTCAGTGTCGTGATGGAGGAAAAAATAGTCTGGGAGCTGATGATGTTCATCTGCTGGGGATGGAGGAAGGGAAATCTCAGCCCAGCCACCACAAGCGCCCCACAGCCATGCCAGAATATGTGAAAGGAGATTCTGGGATCTGGGGCACTCCAGCTGCTGGGAACAGTGAAGTGGAGAACAAGGAGCTTCAGTTTCACCAAGGTCAGTGGTTTGCAAACAGGTCGGGGGTTTTGCTGAATTGGAAACAAAGTACCCGAGAAAAAACCATTTGAATCAAAGACACCCACCCAGAGGTTTGGTCTGGGGGCTGTGCCAGCACCCCGGTGCTGAGCTGGCCAGGAGCACCAGGCAGGAGCACCAGGCAGGAGCACCAGGCAGCTCCACAATGCCACCACGTCTGACCCTTGCCATAGGACTGGAGAGGTGAATGCCCACGGGGAGCCACGAGACTGGGAAATCCTGAGCCCTGGTCCCAGTTAGAGGGCTCCAAACAGCCACAAAGCCCCAGAGCCCAGGGGAGCTCAGAAGCAGGAGCAAGGGGCCCAAAGTGAGGGCCAGGGGCAGCGCTGCCAGCTCACACAGGGCTGATGCCTCTCCTGACATCATGGATGCTCCTTCCTCAAAGGCTCCATTTCTGGGTTTGTGCTGGGGTTCCCCTGTCCTCTACACAACAAACAGCTCCAGCACTTGCCCTTGCAACACACAGCTTAAAAACATGCCCATAAAGTTCAGAAATCGAGGAGAAAAATAGAATATCCTTTTTTAAAGCACTTTATTTTAGAATTGCTCCACATTGTCTGCAGCAGACAGCAGTAACAATGCCAAGTGCTCAGAAAGGTAAAAACCCCACGGGGCTCCTGCAGCAGTGCACATGTCACAGCAGAGTGTTTCTGTGGGACATGGGCACATCCTGGGCATTGCCCCATTGCTGCTGGCACAGCAGAGTGCTTCCAGCAGCCCCACAGCCACACTGAGGGCTCCTGCCATGCCATGCCATGCCGTGCCATGCCCTGGGGCAAAGGCAGAGGGAGCAGAGCCCAGGGGCTCCCTCGCTGCAGGGCTGCAGTGCAGGCAGCTCGCCAAGGCTCTGGTACCTCACACAGAGCCCAGAGTGATCCAGGGGATGAGTCAAGCAGCAGAGCAGAGCACGACTGCAGCTCGGTGAGGTATTAATAGATGTGCGTGCGGAAACAGCCGGGCTGGGGCACCTGCTGCTGCTCCAGGGATGGGGAGAGGGGCCTGAGCCCAGCACTGAGCCCAGCACTGAGCCCAGCACTGAGCCCAGCATTGGAACAAGATGGACTTTAAGGGCCCCTTCCCAACCAAACCATTCTGGGATTCTATGAGTCTGTGAATAAAATTGTTCTTAGGGTTTCCTTTGCCTACAGATGCCACCATTTTAAAGCATCAACATTCTCATTCCCCAGTGGGCACTGGAGAGGGATGAGGGTGAAGGGGGAGCCAGACACTGGCCAGGGCACTGTGGGCAGAAGCAGCATGCCCACCAGACACACAGAGTTTAACTGGGGGCAATCAGAAGCAGAGGAACCAGCACTGTGGGCAAACCCAGTATGCCCACCAAACACACAGAGTTTAACTGGGGGCAATCAGAAACCAAGGAACCACAGGGCATCGTGGGCAAACCCAGCATGCCAACCAGACACACAGGTTTAACTGGGGGCAATCAGAAGCAGAAGAACCAGCTCTGTGAAGGGTGACACCGCAGCACGACACAGCAGAGAAAACAGGGATTAACCATAAGCAGATTGCCAAGCCTCAACAGTCCGCAGGTTTTATCAAGCACTGTAAACATAACTTACTTCTTCCATGGCCTTGCTTCTGCACAGCCCACCAAATGAAATGAAAGGTAAACTAACAATGATTTACTGCAGATGGACATTTATTATCTGCGTAATGATATCCTGCAATCGTCACAGCATTAACTGAGCCAATTCTGTTCTTAGTCACCGTACCCTTACATAAACATATAGTAAATTAAACACTATCTAAAACCAGGCGTTTATTAGGGTTGTCTCTACACTTGCCTGAACATCACTTGAGGATGTGAGTCATAAAACAAGCTGGATTTTGAGTTCCAAAGTTTAATTTAATGTCAAGGAGTACTGGGTACAAACTGTAGATCGCTCTCATGGAAGAACACCTATTTAGTATTTAGGTCTGCCTTGTTAACTGGTAAATCAAACAGATGTGGCCAAATTAGCTGCTGAGATGATCTAAGACGTGCCATGTCTGCAGCAGCCCTGCCACTTCAAAGGCAGACCCCGGGAATCTCAAGGAGATAAAACACTTCCATCACAATAACGGGTGACACGCGCCGGCAGGATACGTGTAATAAAGGAAGGACAACAAGAGATGAAATGGAAATTTGTTTTGCAGAAGCCAAGAATAGAACATGATTTATATGCACTTATTTTAATTTATTTCAGGCTGAATGCAATTTATCTAAAGTCATCAAAAATTAATAGGCCATACAGAAAGTAGTAGTAATAAATCCAAACTCGGGGCACACAGCAAGCACATCTCTTTTCAATCGCTATTAGCACTTCACTATCTAATTAATCCACCGAGTTATCTCGTCTGGAAGGCCAGGCAATGCAGCCTGGCAGGACAGGCACTGGCTGCTGTGGGTGGCCCCTGGCGTGCTGTGGAACATTTAAAATACCGAGGCTAAAGCTGAGACCAGCCCAGAGAGGGAGCCCAGCAGAACCCAGGCACCCCAAAGCTGCTGCTGCTGCAGCCCCCAGGGTCCCACAGCACGGTGCCACAGCCAGAGCACCCTGTGCCCCAGCAGGGAGCTCCCCAAGGGTGACATGAGGTGACACTGCCTCGCAGGTGAGCCCCTCCAGAGGCTCTTCCCCGACCCAGAGAACATTCCAAGCCCTTCCACCAGCACCCACAGCACCAGGGGCAGGGCCAGGGCAGTGCCAGCCCATCCCCAGGCTGTCCCCACGGGCTGGCCACACAGCAGGCAGCAGGAGCAGCACTGCCCTACCCAGGGCCCTGCTCTGTGGCACCCTGGGAACACTGGCGGTGAGGCAGGAGCAGGGGCCACCTCCAGTCCCAACCAAAGAGGGGCAGAGCCCCCTCTCTCCCCCTGAACATTCTGCATGTCCGTGCTGAAGGGGCTCAGAGCCAGCACAGCAGGGACAGGCTCTGGGCAGGGTGTGAGCCCAGCACAGGCAGGGACAGGCTCTGGGCACAGTGTGAGCCCAGCACAGGCAGGGACAGGCTCTGGGCAGGGTGTGAGCCCAGCACAGGCAGGGACAGGCTCTGGGCACAGTGTGAGCCCAGCACAGGCAGGGACAGGCTCTGGGCAGGGTGTGAGCCCAGCACAGGCAGGGACAGGCTCTGGGCAGGGTGTGAGCCCAGCACAGGCAGGGACAGGCTCTGGGCACAGTGTGAGCCCAGCACAGGCAGGGACAGGCTCTGGGCAGCCCCAGCACAGGCAGGGACAGGCTCTGGGCAGGGTGTGAGCCCAGCACAGGCAGGGACAGGCTCTGGGCACAGTGTGAGCCCAGCACAGGCAGGGACAGGCTCTGGGCAGGGTGTGAGCCCAGCACAGGCAGGGACAGGCTCTGGGCACAGTGTGAGCCCAGCACAGGCAGGGACAGGCTCTGGGCAGGGTGTGAGCCCAGCACAGGCAGGGACAGGCTCTGGGCAGGGTGTGAGCCCAGCACAGGCAGGGACAGGCTCTGGGCAGGGTGTGAGCCCAGCACAGGCAGGGACAGGCTCTGGGCACAGTGTGAGCCCAGCACAGGCAGGGACAGGCTCTGGGCACAGTGTGAGCCCAGCACAGGCAGGGACAGGCTCTGGGCACAGTGTGAGCCCAGCACAGGCAGGGACAGGCTCTGGGCACAGTGTGAGCCCAGCACAGCAGGGACAGGCTCTGGGCACGGTGTGAGCCCAGCACAGGCAGGGACAGGCTCTGGGCAGGGTGTGAGCCCAGCACAGGCAGGGACAGGCTCTGGGCAGGGTGTGAGCCCAGCACAGCAGGGACAGGCTCTGGGCAGGGTGTGAGCCCAGCACAGGCAGGGACAGGCTCTGGGCAGGGTGTGAGCCCAGCACAGGCAGGGACAGGCTCTGGGCACAGTGTGAGCCCAGCACAGGCAGGGACAGGCTCTGGGCACAGTGTGAGCCCAGCACAGGCAGGGACAGGCTCTGGGCAGGGTCTGAGCCCAGCACAGCAGGGACAGGCTCTGGGCAGGGTGTGAGCCCAGCACAGGCAGGGACAGGCTCTGGGCAGGGTCTGAGCCCAGCACAGCAGGGACAGGCTCTGGGCAGGGTGTGAGCCCAGCACAGGCAGGGACAGGCTCTGGGCAGCCCCAGCACAGGCAGGGACAGGCTCTGGGCAGGGTGTGAGCCCAGCACAGGCAGGGACAGGCTCTGGGCACAGTGTGAGCCCAGCACAGGCAGGGACAGGCTCTGGGCAGGGTGTGAGCCCAGCACAGGCAGGGACAGGCTCTGGGCAGCCCCATGCACAGGCAGGGACAGGCTCTGGGCACAGTGTGAGCCCAGCACAGGCAGGGACAGGCTCTGGGCAGGGTGTGAGCCCAGCACAGGCAGGGACAGGCTCTGGGCAGCCCCATGCACAGGCAGGGACAGGCTCTGGGCACGGTGTGAGCCCAGCACAGGCAGGGACAGGCTCTGGGCAGCCCCTCCAGCTGCCCCAACAGCTCCGGGCACAGTCTGAGCACAGAGCCAGCCTGGAACAGCTGCTCAGCACCTGCACAGATCTCTCTGACCACAGAGCTGCAGCAGGAACCCGACAGACCTCAGCCCCTATTTAGATCCAAAGGAAATCAATGGCCATACCAAACGGAATATTTTCCTTTACCAAGAATGACAGTTTAAGTGAAATACTGGGACTCATATTTTTTAAAACTTCAGATACATCTGTCAGGGTTGGGCAATTTCGCCTAAAAGGGAAACTTTCAATGTGCCATAAGGGAGAAACTATTTTTGCAATCTTCCCTTTGGCTCAAAATCTGCTGCTGGGATTTTTCAGGAGGCAGCACTCCACACGCTCGAAAAAACTGACGGCTCTCAAATACATATTTATGGTTTCCTGATATAGGGAATAAGAACAGAGGAAAGCAATGGCAAGCTGCAGGAAACGTTACAGAGCCTGGCAGCAGGACAGACAGCAAGCTGGGATCAGCGGCAGAGTCAGGGGAGGACAGGAGTAAAGGGAGGTGAAGTGGAGCCCAGGCACTGCCCAGGGACCCTGGCCAAGGACGGCACAGGCTCAGGCACGGGCTGCTCAACCCCAGGCAGACACAGCTGGAGATGGAACCAGGCCTCCATGTTCAGGGAAACGTGTGGGGAAAGCTGGGCTGGGTGGGATGGAGACGGGAGAGCCTCAGAATCCTGTGACAGAATTGCACAGCCCTGGGATGGGGTTGGTGAGTCAGGATCAGGAACACCCACCTGGCTCTGGTGCCTGTGACCGTGTTCACAGGGCTTCTTGGATGGGGGAGCAGTGGGCATCTGACTCCATGGTTCAGAAGGCTGATTCATTATTTTATGTGATATGTTACATTAAAACTATACTAAAAGTTCTCCTCAGAAGGCTGGCTAAGAATAGAATAGAAAGGAATGATAACAAAGGCTTGTGGCTTGGACAGAGAGTCCAAGCCAGCTGACTGTGATTGGCCATTAATTAGAAACAACCACCTGAGACCAATCCCAGATGCACCTGTTGCATTCCACAGCAGCAGATAACCATTGTTTACATTTTGTCCCTGAGGCCTCCCAGCTTCGCAGGAGGACAAACCCTAAGGAAAGGATTTTCCATACAAGATGTCAGTGGCAGGTGTCCCCACGCTCAGGGACAGAACTGCTCATTTGCTGGTCAGCCCCCATCACGCAGTCACACCCCACAGCTGGCCAGCTGGCACTGCCAGGCTGGGCACACCCGGGGCTGTGGCACTGCCATGGAACCAGGCTCCAGCAGCAGCATTGCCACACAGCCTCTGGTGGCATCAGCACCAAACGTGCCAGGACAGGCTGGAGAGAGGCTGGCACGGCTGTGCTGTGCCAGCAACACCCAACAGCAGCAGGCAGGACAGGAGATGTCCCTGCTTTATTGTCCAGGAATGCAGGAAGAGCCAGTGGTGCAAACAGTGAGGGAGGGGAGTGGCAGAGGGATCCAGCCCAGGAGGAGCAGATGGCACAATTCCCCCTAGACTAAATCATATTTAATTTTTCTATCAATTTTCATTAGCCTTTTCCCATGCCTCTGGTTCATCTTCAGCATTTCAGGATTTGTTAAAAATAAACCATTACTGTCTCAGGGAGCTCCTCGGCCAATTATTTTAATACTCCTGGGTACCAGTTATACAGCTCTGCCACTTTTAAACTGCCTTACTTAAACTGCCACTTTTTAACCTTTTTCTTAGCTCCTGCAGCAGTAGAAAACAGCTGCCATGAGTCTGCACTTTGCTACTCCTTTGCAAATGGGAAACAGAAATAATCATAGAAAACTTTTGTATCACCCCAAAGTATTTCCTGCTTTGCCTTGTGAGGTGGAGCCCTTAACAGGCTTCTGTTTGTATCTCGGGTGTAGTTCTCCTCCTGCTCCTGGTACCTGACCCGAGGATGCTGAATGTGTCCGTTACAAAACTCCCACCAATCTCAGAATACAGATATTTAGGCACAAAAAAGGCCCTCAGTGTGCAGATGCATTTCTGGGCAGTGGAGCAAAGAATTAAACCCTTGGGCATAGGAGGAATTTCTTCATGGAAAGGGTTGTCAGCCACTGACAGGGGAACCCAGGGAGGCAGGGAGTGCCCATCCCTGGAGGAGTCCCAGGCATTCCTGGAGGTGGCACGCAGGGCTCTGGGCTGGGACACGACTCGAGGCTCTTGGGAAGCCCCTGCAGCCCCGCTGGTTCTGTAATTCAGTGTCTGGCAGGATGTGGGCATGAGAGGGTGGTCAAAGGGCAGCTGCAGCAGAAACTCGGCCCCTGAAACCCCGCTGCAGCCCCCCTGCAGCCCCCCAGCCCAGTGCTGCTGGCTCCCAGAGGTGCTCCCCACCCACAGCTTTGAACGAGGTGCCAGCAGGACACTAACGAGCACGTGCCTCATTATTTCATCTGTTAATTGGCCACTTCTCCACCCCCTGTCACCTCACATTGCTAAGGCCTGCAGTCAGGGCCTCTGGGGAATGCTGGCACCGGTGTTTGCAGTTGTTGGGAGGGAAGCTCTGGCCAGAGAGCACTGCTCAGAGCTGAGCTACTCCCATCCATGAACCACAGATCCCAGACTTGCATGGATTAGTGGGGCACAGCATCACTACCGCCAGGAGAAGCTGGACCAGGACTGTCTGTGACCTCACCTACATCAGAATGACAGCTGTGAAAAGCCTGTGAACAGCTGGGCAGTGATGGTGTGAACTGCTCAGGCCAGGGCTGACACAGTGGCACTGTGTCCTCTCCTCTGCTCCCAACATCTTTGTAGGACAGAAAAAGTGACATAAGCAAATAAAACAGGTTTCCCTTCAGCTGGACGAGATCAAACCACTTTACACAGATTTCTGGGAAAAGAAAAGACAGCCACTTCCAAAACTTCTAGCCCTGAGAAATTATTCTGAAAGGTAATTTTCCTCCTCTACATCTCAGTGCATGAAGCAGACACCATCAGATCTGCCACATGCGATCCCATCAGTTTGCAGGATTTATCTCCTTTGTCTGTGCCAGAAAATTTAATGGGTCTCTTGGTCCTAATGTTCTTCACTCAGCAAAGAGTCTGAGCATTTCAGATAAGAGACATACTTAAGGCTTTGGCAAAGAAATTTAGATTTTAATTGCTGCTTCAAAATGTGATCAATCGTGCTGCTATGGCAAGAATTCCACAGAGCTCAAGAAACGGGTGCCAACAGATGGCCACCCACAGCCCAAACAATCCAGCTGCACAGCTGGGGCTGGTCCTGCAGCGATGCCTCACAAGGGCTGCAGGTGTGCTCTTCACACCCAATCCAGCTGTGGCCAGCTGTGCAGGAGCTGCTCAGGCCACGCCAGGCTCTGCCCATCGTGCTACAAGCCTGCAGCCCTGCTGGAGGAGCCTTCATCTGGCATTCCAGCCATGGCCTTGGATCTTGGAAGGTCCTGATGACCTATTCCCATATTGACCCTCCCAAACCCCCTCCCCATGGCTCTCAGGAGCAGCGCTCTGCTCTGAACCAACCCAAGAGGCAGCTCAGAGTTACACCCACCAGGTGCAGGCAGCAGCCTGCAGTGTGTCCATGTGGGACACCAGAACCCTTCACCCTTCAGCAAAAGGGAACCCAGCACTGCAGCTCACCCTGGGCACTGCCAGCTCCAGCACCGCCTCCTCCAGCCCTTCTGGCCAGGAATGGAGCTTGGGATGGAGCCTGCAGGGGCAGCAGCTTCCCCCTGCCCTTGGGCTGCCCTGCCCAGCACCAGCACAGCAGGGCAGCAGCAGGAGCCCGGCTCTGAGCATCAGGGGCAGCACTGGCACAGGGTCAGCACACAGGATCAGCACACAGGATCAGCACACAGCTCCAGAGACAGCACACAGGATCAGCACACAGCTCCAGAACACAGGTGTGGCACTCAGAACTGTCACACAGCTCCAGCACACAGCTCCGGCACACAGCTCTGGCACACAGCACACAGCACACACAGCTCTGGCACACAGCATCTCCTCACTCACCCCCAGCGCTCCCACCACGAGGAGATGGAGCCCACAGGGTGCCCCACTTGGGCATGCACAGACCCACTCCAGCTCATGGTGCCCCAGCACAGCTGTGCCCTGCGTGCCCCCTGTGTGAGCCTTCCCCAAACATCACGTTTCCAAAGGCAAACCAAGCCCAGGTGGATCCAAGTGGCACCACAGCCAGATCCCTCAGCCCCACAGCTGCTCCCACAGAAGCCCCTGCTGGGCTGCCAGGCCAGGCACTGCCATCTGGAGCTTGGACATGTTCTACACTTATTTATTTCCCTTTTAATACATTTTGGCATAATTGTCTCTTATCTTAATTAATATCAGGAGAATTACACAGTTTCCCTCTCACAAGAGGAGGCAGAGCAGCATCGTGCAGGGAAATGCGTGTAGAAACAAAACAAGGAACCTCGAACTCTTACCCCGAGTAAATCAGCATGACTTTACTGCAGCTAATTGAGTTATCTTCAAATTATGCCCAGAAATCAAAGCAGAGAGAGAGAGACACTTTGCCCTCCACACAATGTCCTCTTTAAAAATACATCACTGCTCCTCATCTGGGATAATTCACTAGTGGGGAGTTCTGAGTAAGTTAGAGACAGGACCTCTGAGTCGGTTTGGATGATGTGGTTTAGTTTTGGTTTATTTTCTTATCTTCTACACAGGCAGGAAGGGTAAGTTCAGCTCACATCTTCACTGCATGGCTCAGAAGGTCACAAGAGTCTTAGTTACAAGACTTTTTAATGAGTTATTGACCAAAAAACCACTGCCAACAAGGATATTTATGTTTTTAACCCAATACTTAAATATTTTGTCTTATGGACCCGTGCTACACTGTGAGCTTCCTTAGCCACTTATGTTATGGCACACAAACACACAGTGCTGCATTCTAAACTCCTTGTTTACCTCTGGAACTACTTTTATTTTTATATCTTAAACTCTAAAACTCTAAACTTCCCTTTCCTTACCTCGGTGTGTCTCTGTTTAAACTATAAATCCACATTCCCACTTCTAGCAGTGCCACATTTTCTGAAAAATCCTCTTTGCCCAGGATTTTCTCCTGGGAAGCCGAGAAGCCTCAGAAAAAAAGGAAAACAATTCTTATCTGATTTGCTGCTCCTGTGTTTTGCTGCTCTGGAATGTGATTGGACATTGTTTATCCAGCAGGTGATTGCTTCATTGTTTTGACTTAATGACCAATCACAGCCAAGCTGTGTTGGGACTCTGGAAAGAGTCAGGAGTTTTTCCTTAGTATCTTTTTAGCCCTCTGTATCCTTTCTTTAAAATATAATATAATATAATATAATATAATATAATATAATATAATATAATATAATATAATATAATATAATATAATATAATATAATATAATATAATATAATATAATATAATATAATATAATATAAGCCTTCCAAGAACATGGAGGCAGATCCATCATTTCCTTTCTTCAGTGGAGGTCCTCAGAAAATACCACATAGCACCTCAGTTTGGGAGCCTTTCCCGAGGGCTCAGATCAAATCCTGGGTTCAATTCTCAGTTTTGGCTGGCAGGCCCAGAGTTCTGGGAGCTCTCTGCATTTCAGATTCCCACACTCCTCTCCCAGCTCCGTGGCACAGGAACGTGTCAGTGTGACCTGTCCCTGTCCCAGCCCAGCCCCCAACCCCAGCTGGGCTGGCAGGAAGGGACAAACAGGGGGAACAGGGGACACAGAGAACCCAAACATCATCCAGGCACTCCTGCTGCTCAGACACTCCTTGGGTTTGCACAGGGAGATGAGGAAAGTGAGAGGCAAACACAGAGATGATGGCAGGGAACACCAGTGGGGTTTCTTTAACTTTTGTTTCACTCTGAACAGATCAAGAATCCATCTTCCTCCTCAGAATTATTTCTGAAGAGCCCAAATCCCCAGGCTGATGGGCTTAGTGCCACCAGCAGTGCCTGCAGTTGTGACCGTGTTCACAGGGGTCTTATATTGAGAGAAGAGACGAGGATCTGACTCCATGGTTCAGAAGGCTGATTTAATATTTTATTATATATATTAGATTAAGACTATACTAAAAGAATAGAAGACAAAGTTTCATCAGAAGGCTAGCCAAGCTAAGAATAGAATCAGAAAGAATGATAACAAAGGTTTGTGGCTAAGACAGAGAGTCTGATCCAGCTGGGCTGTGATTGGCCATTAATCAGAAACAACCACACGAGAACAATCCCAGATGCACCTGTTGCATTCCACAGCAGCAGATAACCATTGTTTACATTTTGTTCCTGAGGCCTTTCAGCTTCCCAAGAGGAAAAATCCTAAGGAAAGGATTTTGCATAAAACATGTCTGTGACATGCGGCGACCAAGGGAACCAGGCAGGCTCAGGGTGCCTGGCTCAGCACCACTCACCCCAGGGACCCACAGAGCCCCACCCGGGCAGGCCACACTAAACCTGCCCCAGCACAGGGAAACATCATCCGGTGGGAAACCCAAAGCAGGCCATGTTTAGCAGAGAAGCTTTCCTCACAGTGTGCTGGCTGTGTGCTGACACCGGAGCAGCTGCCCCTCGGTCACAGCTCAGGAAGCACCCAGAGGTTTGAGCTCAAACGTGTATGCAGCAGCCCCAGGGAGGGGGACAGGTGACAGCAGAGGGGACACGGCAGGCCCTGCACAGCGTGAGGGGACAGCAGATCCCGGTGCCAGACAAGTACCACAGCTATCTGCCAACATTGAAACAGTTGTGTTCTTGTTGATTGGCTTTCTAAAGTGTTTCACCATTCTTTTAATTCAAGTTTTCTTATATTAAAGAAAACAACAGAAAAGCAAAGGCATTATGCCCTTCCTGCTGTACTGGAGATTCTTGAGATACACAAATTCTTTTGCACGCACTTAATTTCTACTGCAAAGATCTGATGCCAATTGCATCTCTTTTAATAGCAAAACCTTTCACTGGAAAAAAAATCTTTCTTTAAGGAATCCATAACTTTTATTTTTCATTCTCAGCTTTGCAGTCTAAGCTCTCCCTTGCCTATCTCTTTTGCTGTCTAGCCCTCTCGTTCACTTTTGTAATTAAGAATGAGGTGGGGGAGCTGGAGAAAACTCAATTACTTCAGTGTCCAAGCAAGGGGGCAGAGCAGAGCAGAATGATGCCCTGGGCAGCACTTCCAACCCTGCTCACAGCACTGGCTCATTTCCAAGCCCTTCCATCAGTCAGCAGCTCCAGCACTGCTGGTTCTGTGGGCACAGTGACCCTACACAGCTCCCATGAACAGGACTGTGTGTCGCAAACATCTTCTTATGAAAAATCCTTTCCTTAGGATTTTCCCTCCTGAGAAGTTGTGAGGCCTCAGGAACAAAATGTAAACAATGGTTAGCTGCTGCTGTGGAATGCAACAGGTGCATCTGGGATTGGTCTCAGGTGGTTGTTTCTAATTAATGGCCAGTCACAGTCAGCTGGCTCAGACTCTCTGTCCAAGCCACAAACCTTTGTTATCATTCCTTTCTATTCTATTCTTAGCCAGCCTTCTGAGGAGAACCTTTTCTTCTATTCTTTTAGTATAGTTTTAATGTAATATATATAATAAAATAATAAATCAGCCTTCTGAACCATGGAGTCAGATCCTCGTCTCTTCCCTCATCCAAGAACCCCTGTGAGCACCGTCACAGCCTGGGGCAGTGCCAGGCACAAGAGCAGCTCCTCCTCTGCTGCTCTGGCACTGAGGGGTGACATGGGGACACTGGGTTCCCCTGCAGCAGCTCTGTCCACAGCCTGTCACAGCTCAGGACAGCTGGGAAGGGACAGGGCAATGCCCCAGTGCCTCACCCATGGTAATTAGGGAATGTGCCACCGGTTAAACTCACACAGAAAGAAACAAACCAATCCCCAGATCTCCCAGAGCAGGGTCTCCCAGAGAAGGATCTCCCCACTCCCAGGCAGCCTGTCCCCCACACAACCTGAGTGAGACACAGCTGTGCTCATGTAAGTACTCCCCAGTGTCAGAGCCACTTCTGCACTCTCCTCACCACACCTGGGCACTCCACACACACACACACACACACACACACACCACCAGAGCACAGCTGGAGTTATACTGAGACAGAGGTTTTGCAGAGCCAAGTGATGCTGTTTGGAAGGCTGGTGTCCCCATAACCTAGGGTGACAGACAGCAGCCCAGCCCACAGGCAGAGCAGAGGCTCCAGCCACCAGCCCCGTGCCCTGTGCTAACCCTGGGGACACCAATAGAGTGTGACAAACCCGCTTTGTGACACGGGCACTGACACCAGCCATGAGGCCCTGATGCCTCTCCCTGGTTTTACACATTTGAGAGCACATACAGCTACGGGATAAGGGGTTTTTATCTCAGTATTTTAATGAGGACCCTTACTGGTACACCACTGCACCAAGGTGGAACGCAATGCAATGCACGCACACCATGGGTCACACATGCCATTTACAGAGCTCAAAATGAGCATAATCTAGCAAGGATGCCCCAGTGGGAGGCCTGGATGAATGGCCTGACATTCCCCCATCTGTGGAATTCTCCCCTGGGTGGGCCAGATCTCCAATTCACAGGATGTGTTCTAGAGGGGACCTTGGTTTCCCAAGATAGCATAAGGTTTATTAGGAGACCTTTAGGATGTTTGGTCTCCTGGCCTAACAGAATACCAGGACTATGCCAAGTTATCAGATTTAAGGACTTACAAGCATGCATGCTAAGAATACTGCGGGTACATAAAAGTCACAGAAAAGGTATAGAAAAGAAAAGGCAAACAATCTTCCTGGCATCAGTCTGACAAACACAGCTTCCTGCAGGACTCATTCCATGCCCAGCATGGGCAGGACAGGGACACAGGAGCACACTGTCCCCAGCACCGTGCCCATACAGCATTACAGCCTTCCTTCTCCTGCCCATAGCCCCAGCACCACTGTTCTGCAGGCAGCCCAGCACCACTACTTGTGTGCTGCAGCCCAACAGCACTGCTCATGTGCAGAAGGCAGCCCAGCACCACTGCACGGGTGCTGCAGGCAGCCCAGCACCACAGCATGGGTGCTGCAGCCCAGGAATGCCTCCTTCTCCTCCCGCCCCATTGCTGGGAGGCTGCACCCTCCATCAGCACAGGCCCAGCCCATGCTGAGCCTGCCCCTCAGCCCTGCCCAGCCCCAGGAGCACAGGTCACCCCATACCATGCAGAGGAAGCCAACACCTGCACGGGTCTGCATCAGCTCCAAGTCACCAAGACATGGCAGGTTGTGTTTCCATCACTGTGTTCATGTGCTGGGACTGGACATCCATGCCTCCAGTGCCTCCTTCCCCTTCCCTGAGCAGTACTCAGCCCCCTCCCATCTCTCCAGCCCCATGAGCTCCATCCTGCCCTGTGATGCTGACCTCAGGAGCAGGGGGCACGGCAGGGACTGCTGCTCCTGCCTGCCCCCAAGTGCCAAACCTGCAATGGAACCCATGGGGCACAGCGGCTGTGCACCGACACAAACTGACGCTCTGAAGGACCAAAACTGCCTCCCACAGCCACACGACCCAGCTGTGCCAGAGCACAGAGCCCTGAGGCTGGAATGGCACCACCTGGGAGCAGAGCAGGGCACAGGGGAGCAGCCTGGCACTGCGTGGCACCAGGACAGGAACAGGAAACACATGAGGAGAGGATCACTGATCACTGTCAGCCTGAGCGTGGCAGGAACGCTGCCAGCCTGGCACTGGGCATGGAGAGCTGCCAGCCTGGCACTGGGCACGGAGAACTGCCAGCCTGGGAATGAGCACACAGAGCTGCCAGCCTGGCATTGGGCACAGGGAGCTGCCAGCCTGCACTGGGCACAGGGAGCTGCCAGCCTGGCATTGGGCACAGGGAGCTGCCAGCCTGGCACTGGGCACACAGAGCTGCCAGCCTGCACTGGGCACAGGGAGCTGCCAGCCTGGCACTGGGCACGGAGATCCTGAGCTGCCACTGCTGTCCCCAAGAGCAGCAATTCACATCTCGTCATTTCGGAAGGACTGGAAGGAGCTGCAGTGACGGAAGCAGCACCTGAGAGGTCTCACAGTGTCACAGACAGGCAGGGGCAGCCCCTGGAGCAGCACCATGCTTCAGGCAGCCTGCGCCACCTCAGTGCCACCGTCCAGGAGGGCAGGAACCCTCAGTGCCAGTGCCCACGAGGGCAGGACCCCTCAGTACCACTGCCCACGAGGGCAGGAACCCTCTGCCTAGGGCTGGGGCTGCCACTGCCCTGCAGGGGAGAGGGGGCCAGGGCAGCTCCCCCTCTGCACACCCTCAGCCCCTCTGCCAAGCTCACCCTCCTGGCCCCTCCACCTGGCACCTTCTGCCAGGCAAGGCGTTCTCTGCCAGGCTGTGCCCTCTGCCCAGCTCAGAGCTCACTAGCTGCCAGCCCCCAGCAGCCCAGGGCTTCCACCTGACAAACAGGAATTGCCAGACAGGCAAAACCCTGTGAAGTGCAGCTGAGCACATAAATGCTACAAAATAAGAGCAATTTATTCCACAGTTTACAAGTCAGTCTGTGGTCCTCAGAGATAATTCTGCTGTCAGGTGCTTATTTTCCTCCAGCAGTGCCAGGCTACACGAGCTGCTTTTGTGCCTCTATTAGCTCACACATGTGCAGATCCTCCTTTCCCATATTATATTTGCATTCAATTTTGCTTGATATGTGCAGCAAACTAAGTGCAAATCTGTCCTAAGATTGCACAGAAAACCAGAGCAGGCTTCTGAGCAGCATTTATTATTCAGGACATTGAAACATACTGATCTTTCTGGAAAGGTCTGGCTGTCTGGAAACACCTCTTGCACCCAGTTGCTCCCAGCCACACTGGTGGTGTGCTGTCCGAGTTCCACTGTCACTCACCTAGGGGCAAACCACCCCTCACTGAGATGCGAACTGTAATTTATTCTCCAAATCTGCAGAATCAGTCGTGTTCTACCCCAGAGTCACTCCTGCACTGCTGTACAGGGTGTGTTGCACTTCTTTTCCTGCCCATCTCTCCCGGCAGACAGGTGCCCAGGCAGTGCCAAGGCACCACGAGCCACCCAGCAGCCCTGACCTCCCCTTTCCAGAGGGAAAAACACCTGGAGCCCTCGGCCTGCCCCGGGCTGTGCCAGAGGAACAGAGCACAGGATCTCCCTGGGCACAGGCCCTGACCAGAGGAGCACAGGGATCTCCCTGGGGACAGGACCCTCAGCACTGAGGGCCTCACCAGAGGAGCAGGGCAGAGGGATCTTCCTGGGGACAGGCCCTCACAAAGCGCAGAGCACAGGGATCTCCGTGGGGACAGGATTCTGCACTGAGCACCTCACAGGGCCCAGAGCAGAGGGATCTCCCTGGGAACAGGACCTCACCAAAGGCCCAAGGCACAGGGATCTCCCTGGGAACAGGACTCTGCACTGAGGATCTCACAAGGCCCAGGGCAGAGGGATTTCCCTGGGGACAGGACCTCACCAAAGGCCCAGAGCAGAGGGATCTCCCTGGGGACAGGACTCTGCACTGAGGGCCTCACCAGAGGAGCAGAGGGATCTCTCTGGGGACAGGACTCTCTGCACTGAGGATCTCACAGGGCCCAGGGCACAGGGATCTCCCTGGGGACAGGACACTCAGCACTGTGCACCTCACCAGAAGAGCACACACCTCACCTCTGCAGCCCGAGGCACTCATGCAGCCCAGAGTGCTGCAGGAACAGGGAGCAGCACATGGCAGAGCCTGAGCTGGGGCCAGGGAAGGCACTGCAGCTACCCACAGCCACCCAGAGGGAGGCACAGGGACACGGGCTGTGCCCTGGACACCGTTTGGTGACACAGGGTTTTCTGAGCCACGACAAACAGTACACACTCAGCTCAGCCTGAAACCATTCATAATAATAAACCATTTCATTTCTATGGAAGAACTTCCTCCCTCTGAGGGTGGGCAGGCCCTGGCACAGGTGCTCAGAGCAGCTGTGGCTGCCCCTGGATCCCTGGCACTGCCCCAGGCCAGGCTGGAGTGGCCTTGGAGCAGCCTGGGACAGTGGAAGGTGTCCCTGCCATGGCAGGGGGTGGAATGAGCCATAAGGTCCCTTCCAACCCAAACAATTCTGGGATTCTGTGACTCTGTAAAGGAAACACGTCAGCAAAAGCCATAACAAACTCCCACGGCTCCTGTTGGGCACCGGGAGCTATAGGAGGGGCAGCTGCTCCCCTCAGCTCCTGCTGCTCCCATCTAGGGGGGCGGAGCTTGAGGCCAACCTGCCTGGCATCCACATCTGACATCAGCAGGTCAGCCTGTCACTAATTGAATTATACCTGCATTACTTAATAAACAAAGAACACTCTCCACATTACAAGGATGTAATCCTTTAATTGGTTTATGAGCACAGAATCCCATGGGAAGTGTCACAAATCCATCAGGATGCCCTGAGCACTGCGTTTCTGAGCTGCAGAGATAACGAGTGTCATATGCCAGCAGTCGGCTCTGGGCTGAGCTGGGCAGGGAGCTGAGCCAGCACTCTGCTCTCTCCATAGGCAGCAGCCCCAGCACTGCTCCTGAGGCTGTGGAGCTGCCACCAGCACCACCAGCACCACCAGCAGCAGCTGGCAGTCAGACCCTGTCCTTCCAGCCCCCAGCCCTGCTGCCCACCCCGGTGTGCAGGGCAGGGTGACCACACCAGTGCCCCTTCCAGGCACAGCATTGTGGGCAGGGGAGCACTGCAGCCCCCGCAGTGCCTCCAGCCCCCATCCACACTCAATTCACCGGACCTTGCCCACACGGTCCCACCTGAGTGCCCTGACACACACGGAGGGGAGACAGCTCTTCCTCGTCCATCTTCTCACCCCAGAAATCCCCTTCTGCTGCCTCACACAACTTGCTGCTGCAAATGTAAACCAGAACCATATATCTGTGAAAGTCAGCACACTTCAAAAGCCTTGGCAGAGGGGAACCATGCCCTGCAGCAGGCAGGTATCTGCTCCATGAGGCCCCATGCACACACAGCCCAGCTCAGGACCAAGCCTCTGCTGTACAAAATCCACTCCAGCACCCAAACCACCATCCCTGCTGCTCCAGCTGGCACTGCTGGCCATGCTGAGGGCAAGGATGGAACACAAGGATGGAACAGGACACGGACACATGCTGGCCACACAGCACTGCTGGCCATGCCGAGGGCAAGGATGGAACACAAGGATGGAACAGGGCACAGACACATGCTGGCCACACAGCACTGCTGGCCACACCAGCAGCATGGAGGGCACCGAGCATGATGCATGCAGTGCAGCTGGGACCTGCATGCTCTATCCTGTCCCCCCAGGGACACCCAGATTGCCAGATGTGTGTGCTGCTCCCCAGATGCCTGGGTTAGATTTTCTGTGCCTGCCATCACAGGAACAACGTGTGGTGCCCCTGGAGAAGGAGTGATCCCTCTGATCTGTAACACTGCTGTCCTTCACTCTCCTCCTTTAGCCTTCACGTCTCCTCACATCCCCAGTACAAACCAGGGACGCATTACTGAGCATTGGGGAAACATTTGGATACCTTATTAACACCTAAACCCAAATTCCAGATGGCAAGGAGCAAGTCCAGCCTCTCCCCAGCATTCCAAGTCTCGCATCCTTCTGGCCACACAATTTCATTCCTCGTTACTGTTCTTTATTTATTGTTATAACTTTCCAGATGGAATTTAAGTGCAGTCACAGACTCTGTACATTGATTGGCTTCTTTAATGCTCCTTAGAAGAAATGAAGCTCACTCAGCGAGCCCTTTGTGCCTGTTGGGGACACCACGGGAGGCCCTGGCAGAGCTGGTGGAGCGTGGCAGGGCTGAACAGAGCTGCTGGGGCACACAGTGCCACAATCACAGGGCACTCACCTGGGTAGCTCAGCTGGCACCCACCTGGATACCAGCACAATGCTCATTTAAACACACTGTCCTCATCTGTTCCCCTAGAAATTACAGAGTGCTCATCTGGCAGTGACAGCAGCTGCCACCACCCACCCTGACCTACCATGCCTTTTTCCACAGTGTTTATCATGTTTCCCTTCTAGGGCAGGCAAGGATAGGGCATTGCTTCAATCCACAGAAGCTGCATGTTTGCAGAATGCTTCAAATAACACATGCTAGGTGTGGCCAGCTCAGGGCAGTAATGAACACAACAGGAATGCCAGCCCTTGGGAAGCAACTCTCATTTCAGCCACATCAGGACACCAGATGGAGGGATCCTCACAGATCACCAAAGGGGGAATGCAGAGAGGGGGTGCATTGGGACACCTGCAGGACCCAGCTGCAGATGAGTAGGGGGCTCTGTGCAAGAACATGGAGTACTAGAAGGGAGGCTGCACCCCCCAGTCACTAAATGCAATCCTTGCCATGTACTTGGGGACAAGGACACATCTGTTTTCAGTGGCCCAATGTGCCAGGGCAGCAAGCGACAACTAGCCCACAAAGGAGTCCCCATGCAGGCGCTCTGCTGGCTGAGCCTCTGAGGCCACATGTCACCAGGGTGGCTGATTGTCCCCATGTTCATCCCCATCCCTGGTCCTCAGCACAGCATATGGGGCCTGAACGTTTACCACACCCGCACTATGAGGACATGTGGTCACCTGGAGGCACTTGCAGCACATCTTTAACCCACCACAGCCAGGTCAAGGACCCCTGCACAGGACCTGCTAGGACAGCACTGGAGCCTAGACTGGGGCCTCTGCTATTATCCTTCTTCTTTACACCACAGCAGCACTGGAGCCTAGACTGGGGCCTGTGCTCTTATCCTGGTTCTTTACACCATAGCTGAAAGATGCTCAGCTGTCTATGTCAGCTTGCCCAGGCTCATGTGTGGCATTCAGGGTGATGGTGCTCTTCTGCCCAGGGTACTGTTGGTGTGCAGAGCCCTCCCTGCCCTCCTGTGACACAGCAGAGTGTCCCCAGAGGCAGCCAAAGCTGAGGCTCAGACAGGAAGGCAGCAGTCACTTCTAGGGAACTGCAGTTTGGAGCCTGGTCCCCAAGAGCAGCGTCACTGCAGCTGGGCACCAGCAGAGATGAGACACGAGGCTGACGTCAGGAGGAGCCACGAGCACAGCAAAGCTACCCACGGCACAGTGACACCAAATTTGCCCACGACACAGTGACACCCAGCCTGCCTACGGCACAGTGACACCAAAGCTGCCCACGGCACAGTGACACCCAGCCTGCCCTTGGCACAGTGACACCCAGCCTGCCCAGCCTGCCCACGGCACAGTGACACCAAAGCTGCCCACGGCCCAGTGACACCCAGCCTGCCCACAGCCCAGTGACACCCAGCCTGCCCACGGCACAGTGACACCCAGCCTGCCCACGGCACAGTGACACCAAAGCTGCCCACGGCACAGTGACACCCAGCCTGCCCTTGGCACAGTGACACCCAGCCTGCCCAGCCTGCCCACGGCACAGTGACACCAAAGCTGCCCACGGCCCAGTGACACCCAGCCTGCCCACAGCCCAGTGACACCCAGCCTGCCCTTGGCACAGTGACACCCAGCCTGCCCAGCCTGCCCACGGCCCAGTGACACCCAGCCTGCCCACGGCACAGTGACACCAAAGCTGCCCACGGCACAGTGACACCCAGCCTGCCCACGGCACAGTGACACCAAAGCTGCCCACGGCACAGTGACACCCAGCCTGCCCTTGGCACAGTGACACCCAGCCTGCCCAGCCTGCCCACGGCCCAGTGACACCCAGCCTGCCCACGGCACAGTGACACCCAGCCTGCCCACGGCACAGTGACACCAAAGCTGCCCACGGCACAGTGACACCCAGCCTGCCCACCGCACAGTGACACCAAAGCTGCCCACGGCACAGTGACACCCAGCCTGCCCTTGGCACAGTGACACCCAGCCTGCCCAGCCTGCCCACGGCCCAGTGACACCCAGCCTGCCCACGGCACAGTGACACCCAGCCTGCCCACGGCACAGTGACACCAAAGCTGCCCACGGCACAGTGACACCCAGCCTGCCCACCGCACAGTGACACCAAAGCTGCCCACGGCACAGTGACACCCAGCGTGCCCAGCCTGCCCACAGCAGCACCCGGCTCTGGCAGCAGCAGCAGCGGCAGCGGCAGCAGCAGCAGCAGCAGCGGCTCACGCAGCACAGCCGGCAGTACAGGCTCCTGCCAGTGAAACACCCCGTACCGGCAGCAGCAGCACTGACTCACGGCTCACAGGGCGACACATCCCGCTCGCCTTACTCACACCCGCTCCCACGGGCCCTCTCAGGGAGCCTTACATCAGGGCTGGCACAGCGCGGTGCAGAACACGGCAACGACGGCACAGCTCCCGCGGCCCAGCGGCGCTGCCGGCGGCACCTGCCTGTGCCAGTGATACCTGACTGCCTGTGCCCAACAGCGCCTGCCTGTGCCAGTGACTGCTGCCTGTGCCAGTGATACCTGACTCCCTGTGCCCAACAGCACCTGCCTGTGCCAGTGATACCTGACTGCCTGTGTCCAACAGCACCCGCCTGTGCCAGTGATTCCTGCCTGCTGTGCCAGTGATACCTGCCTGTGCCCAACAGCACCTGCCTGTGCCAGTGATACCTGACTGCCTGTGCCCACAGCATCTGCCTTCCTGTGCCCACAGCACCTGCCTTCCTGTGCCCATGGCACCTGCCTGCCTGTGCCAGTGGCACCTGCCTGCACCCATGGCACCTGCCTGCTGGGCCAGTGATACCTCCCTGCCTGTGCCCACAGCACCTGCCTGCCTGTGCCAGTGGCAGTGGCACCTGCCTTCCTGTCCTGACGCCTCCCTGTGCCAGCGGCACCTGCCTGCCTGTGCCAGTGATACCTGCCTGCTACGCCCATGGCACCTGCCTGCCTGTGCCAGTGGCACCTGCCTCCCTGTGCTGGGCATTTCACATGGCAGGCAAACTCTTGAGCCTGGCTTAAGCACAAAGAACTAGCACCTCAGCCATGTGCAGCAGAACGTCTCTGCATGAGTGCCCAGAGGTGCTAAGGCAATCCCATCCCAATCCCAGGAGCAGCAGCACCAGGGGATTACAAACACATCCTGGGCATTCCTCTCAGTGCGGCTTTCTCCACCGTGCCTTTTCCTCTTTGTTTGTGCTTTCCCTGTACACTGCTGTCCCACAGCTGGTGAGTCCTGCTGCAGGACTCAGCTGTCACAGCTCACTGTGGTGGGCTCCTGCCTCTCCATCCCCCATGGCCAACTACAGAGACCAGGAAGCATAAATAATTGGAAATAAATAACACAGGGAATATCAGCTCTCTGGCAATGAAACAATGCTGAGGCAACAAAAACTGAAGAGTTTTATCTGTCTGCAATCCAAAAGAAATTCCAACACAATCTTGACAGAGAAGCCTAAATAAAAACTTCAAGGGAAAAAAGATATTCCACTTTAAAGCAAAGCTACCTAATCATATGTTTTCATGGAAATGTTTTGCCATGAGACAGTTCCTGGGGAGAAGCTTCATCTACAAGAGCAAACTCAAAACCACAGCATTGGACACGAGCTCTGCAGCATTGGGAACCGGCTCAAATACTCTGAGGTCACGTGCCACACAATTAGAGGCACCCACCAAGGCTGCCATCACTGCCTCAGTTAGCCCTGTGACAAACCACCTTCTGCATCATCCAGCCTGCTCGAAACAAACAGGACTTGTACAGCCATTTATCCCATGGAGACATGCTGCCCAGCTCAGGGCATGGTGTGCCCAGCCTGTGCCTCAGTGGCCAGCGAGCCACGTGGCATGGGGCACATGGGCAAGGAGCCCTTGGACACCTCAGTCATCCTCACACCAACCTGTGCCCACAGGGCAGGACACAGCTCCTGGCACCACAGCATGCCACCACAGCACAGACCTCTGGCTCGTGGAGCCCAGAGCCCCAGCCAAGGGACCTGGGGTGGCCCAGGGACCAGCACCTGTCTTTGGCTCCAGGGGCTCAGGGCCAGGGCCCTCTTCAAGAGCCCTGCCTTCTCCTCTCCTCAGATCACCCACTCCCCTGTGAATACCAACCCCCTTCCCTTCCTCTGCAGGCTCTTGGCTCTCAGAGAACCGACAGCAAGAGCTGCCACAGAAAACAAAAGGACGGCCATCACTGTTCCATGCTGGGCTGCAGGCTTCAGCCAGCCATGTCTGTCCCCAGCACCCAGCCAGGCAGCCCATGGGCTATGGGGGACACAGCCAAGGTCTGCACCCTCCTCGGGAGCCCACTGAGAGCCCAGAGACCTGCACCCAGCACACAGACCCAGCCCTGCAGCAGGGAACAGCCTCCCAGCCTGGATCTGGGCACTGCAGAGAAATTCCATCACCTACCTTACTTCAAGATTCGTCATTCTGTTTTCAGAACGACATCTCAAACTCCAGACTACCAGAAGGTATATCTGACTAATTTGAAGCAAATGTTTCTATTTTGCTGCAAAGTGCATGATTATTTGATACAAACTTTCTAGAAAGAATGGTTTACTCTTCAGCAACAAAACCTTATACTTTGGATAAGGTTTGGATTTGATTTCCCAGGCTTGAGCATGTCTCCAAGCACTGCTCCTGTTTGACTAAATTTCTCCTGGCTACCCAGCCACACAGACAATAAGCTTTTGTTTCCAAAGCATTTTAGGTAACTACCTCAAGAATAGTTTTTATTTAAAACAAACACACACACATAAGCCTCTCCCAGCACAAACTTCATCAGATAGTGTCAGCAAGCGTGGTTTAATAGCATGATATTGAAAAGTAATTTTACTACTAGCTAGAAAAGTCTGAAGACTGCAGAGGATATATTTAGATGCGTATAAATAGACAACACTCAGTGATGTCTGGTCCAAAGAGTACAAATCTTCCCTAATGCATGGAATACGCCTGGCCCAAAACGCTTGAGCAGCACTTACACAGCCTTTTCAGCCTGGCTCGGGTTCTGAGCTCGCTAATAGCGAGGCCATTAGAGCGGCGCTCGGCCCAGCTGCTTGTGCAGGGAATATGCAAAGATTGCTCCATAAAACCCAGCCTCACCACATCTGAAAGCACAGGCAGATCGATCAGCAGTGCAAAGCCATTAGCTCTCCAGCCTCTGAACTACCCCACGTGCCCCAGCGGAGGGACAGGCCCTCCAGGCCCCTGGGCATGCTCCACCTACCCAAGGCAGGCACCCAGTGTGCCAAGGCCATCCTTCCAACACATCCGCCTTCGCATGCCCTCCAGTCTTTCTCAGAAAATTGAGGAAGGTCTGTTTTTCCTTGCCATGCTGCTCAGCCACATCTCTTCTTGGGTTCCCCACATCCCCAGCCAGCCCCGATCCTGGGCTGGGAGGCACCTCTCAGCCTCCTCCCCCTGGCCCCACTCACACCTTCAGTGGCCAACAGGAGCCTCTCCAGACAACAGACCTACATGAAACATTCAAACCAAGCTCCTGGGGCACCATCCCAAGCAGAGCTGCAGTGAGTGCAGCTTCTCTTGGCTGTAAGGATAACACGAGCACTCAGACCACAGGCTCTCACTGGGACAGGACAATCTGGAGCCCACTTCCATATCTGCATGTCTTTGGTGGAATGGGTCAATCTCAAGTCTCCTCCTGCACCTGGAAGTGTCTGCTGAATAGAACTAGCTCAGCTTTAACTTGCACTGGGTACCTGACATATCCAGGATCTGCTTCCACTGACTGCCCTGCCATGATAAAACCAAGAACTGCTCTTTCTGAAAGCAGAAAGATGAGGTAATATGCCAGGAGATGTATCTTAGAGAGGCTAGTAACTGGAGGCCAAACTGGCAAGCTCTGGTGTTCATTATGATCCAGCCTTACGCATTTAAACACATTTATTATGCATTTAAACAAATGCATAATCCCTTGAGTACAGTATATATTTAGCAGCGTGGATTGGGAAGGTGTTGGGCACTGAGAACACTCAGTCTCTGCTACGGCTGCTTGTGCAAAACCAAACCTGACTCCCAGACCAGCAGTGGAATTGCCAGGCCTGGCACACCTCTACCTGCCAGGACTGACTCTGGAATACCAGAGCCCACGGGCCAGCTCCAAGGGGTGGCTGTACACAGGACCAGGGTGCCCTTGGAGCCCTTGTCAGCACACACAGCCCCGAACACCCAGCCCCAGGCAGCTGGGATGCAGCCCTGCACAGCTGGACAGACCAGAGCCAGCACACACCGTCCATCTGGGCAGCACTGCCCCATGCTCCTGGACACAGCCACAGCCAGGATCGCTGCTGCCAGGCCAGCCCAGGCCCTCCATCTGCAGAGGCACAGCTGGAGCCAAGCAGGCTTCAATTCCAGCACGGATTCACCTCGCCTCGCCAGCCCGGCTGTGCCGGCCCGAGCAGCCCTGAGCACGCAGGCTCGCCCGAGGATGCTCAGAAGGAGCGAGCTGGCACCACGTGTCACACAGGAACATGCGAAATGGAAGCGTGGGTGGGGAGCATCACCACCAGCACGACAGCGCGACGGCCAAGGGCAGGGACACCCAGCCTGTCCAGCTCCACAGCACTCAGCCAAAGGCCACACGGGGCTGGGCTTGGCTGGGGGCACCGGCTGTCCCACCCCTGGTCTGCAGGACTGCTGAGGCCGAGTTCATGACCACAGCTGGAACCAACACATGCCTCTGTTCCACACACACAACATAATGAGTGCCCCGGAGATGCAACAGACTGGAAGGGAGGAAGGGAAGAGCTGCGCTCCCAGGATGCAGAGAATCCGCAGAGCCGTTGTTCCCCGGTCCATCCTGGGAAGGACCAGCCCGGGAAGAGGCTTCCCCGGTGCACCTGGCCCAGACATGCCGGTTCCCGCACGGCAGCCGGGCTCCCCGAGCCGCCGGGGCTGATGCTCCGACACCAACATGGCTGCGAGGCTCCGCCGGCTTCTCCGCCGCTGCTCTGCCATCTCCCCAGCGGGAACCTTCCGGCGGGGAAGGGCCATTCTGTCCTACATTCCTTCTCCCGCACACGGCGGCGTTCGCCACGGAGGGGGCACAGGGCACGGAGGAGAGGGGGGCGCACCGCATCCCGGGACGCAGGGGACCGCGGCGGCCCTGGGGACAGAGCCGCGGGGAGAGCAGGGTGCGTGCGGCGGCCAGGGGCGGTGGGACGGGGCGGGAGGACCGGGGCGGGGGAGCCGCGGGGTTCCTGCGCCCTCCGACAGAGCCCCTCGCCCCGCGAGAGCGCCCCGGGATGGCTCCGCGAACAGCGGCGCCTCCGCCCGCTCGGGCAGCGCCGCAGCGCCAGCGGTGCCGGTAACCGGGCGGCGGCGGCGGCGGCAGCGCGGCGCGGAGGGGGCGGCGGCCGCGGCACGGGCGGCCCCGCAGCATCGCAGCCTGGCAGCATCTCCGGCCCCGCAGCATCCCCAGCCCAGCCCAGCCCAGCTCAGCGCGGGCGGCCGCCGGCGCCGTCCCGCGGGCAGCGGCGGCAGCGCGGCCAGGCCCGGCCCGGCCCGGCCCGTCCGCGGGCACCCGCCCCGCCGCTCCGCGCTCCCCGCGGCCGCCGCCCTCCCGGGAAGGGCGTCGTCACGGCGCCCCCGCCGCGCCCTGGGGTCGTCCCGACCGGGACGTTCGGCACCGGCCGGGCCGCCCCTCACCTCCCCCCCGCCCCGTCCCCTGGGCCGGTACCGCGGTGCAATGCAGATGTGCCGGGAGCGACTCCCCGCGCGTTACCTGGTGCCTCCGGGGACGGGCGGCGGCCGGAGCGCGTCCCCTGCGGGTGCGGCCGCGGCCGGGCCCCGGCGGGCTGCGGGCGCTGGCGGCAGGCGGGCTGCCCGCCGCTCCGCCCCGAGCCGGCGCTCACCCCCCGCATCCTACCGCGGCTCCGCGGCGGAGCTGCCCGGGCCGGGACGGGCACGGCGGCCCGGGGACGGCCCCGCGCGGCGGCCGGGGCGGGCGGCGGCACATGCACACACGCGCGGCGGGGGCGGGAGGCGCGGGACAACCCGCCCGCATCGGCCCGCCCGCATCGCCCCGCACTGGGCAGCCCGCCCCGCTGTGCTCCCGCCGGCGCTGACCTTGTCGCGTACCTGCGCCAGGTTAATCCTCGCCAAGCGCTGCCGCTCCGCACCCCGCTGCGGGATCCTGCGCGCCGGGCGCTGCGCTGGACGGACGGACGGACGGACGGATGGACAGACGGACGCGGCCGAGGCGCGGGCAGCCCCGCCGCCGGGCCGGCGCCTCCCGGGTGCGGGTGCCGCTAGCGCGGGGCGGCCGGCGGCAGGGCCATGCGGCTCCGCGCCGCTCCGCGCCGGGCGCGCTCAGGCGGAGCAGCCGCGGCGGCGGGCGCTGCGGCGGGGTAGAGCGGGGAGCGCGGCGCCCGCGGCTCGGCCCTCCGCGGCGGCGGCAGCTGCGCCCATCCTCCGCGCCGCCGGCCTCCGCCCGGCCCCGGCCCCGGCCGCGGGCAGCCGCGCCGCTCGCTGCCGCATGGAGCAGCCGCCGCCTCCCCCGCGCCGCGCCGCGCCGCGCCGGGGCGGGCTGGAGCAGCCGGGCCCTCCCCGCCCCGCCGCACGCACGGCTGAGCCGCAGCCGCCCGCCCGACCGCCGCCGCCGCCGCGCAGACGTGCGGCCGGGCCGCCCCCCGCCGCGCCGGGCTCGGGGCTGCGCGCCGCCGGGCGGGACCAGGCGCGGGCACCGGCGCGGAGACGGACACGCCTCCGCCCGCCTCGCCACGCCGGGGCCGGGCTGCGGCGACGGGCGCCGAGAGCGGCCGCGGCCCCCGGGGCACCCCACAGCCCTCCCGGGGCCACAGCCCTGCCCCGGGTCCGGAGCGGGCGGGGGCGGAGCGGCCGCGGGCGGTGCGCGGAGTTTGAGCTGGCGATCGGTCCGGTGGATGCGCCGGCGGAACCGTCCCGCGGGGTGGGAGCGCGGCCGCAGCTCCGCTCCGCTCGGCTCCACCTTCGGGGCACGCAGCTGCCCGCATCCTGCCCGTGCCCCGCCGGTCCGCGGGCACGGACTGCAACACCGCGCTTCTAGGAGGGATGGTCCTGGCAGCAGAAGGAAACGCTGGGTCATCTGTGAGGGCAGTAAACTGGAGCGCTTTTGGGGATTGCGGCATCGTTACCTGTCTCCTGGATCTCTAACAGGGAGGAGGAGAGTGCATTTCGTGCTATGGAACACTGGCACCCTTTTCTAGTGCTCTTTTGTGGGAAAACGCCGGGGATGTTGCAGGACCCGAAGAAGAGGAGCGCTGCCGGCAGAGCCTGGAAGAGGAGCTAATTAACGAACCTCGTCAGCGGGCAGCGACCCCGCACCTGGAGGGATGTGCAGGCGCTGCCCTGCCGCTGCCGGGCAATGGCCCCGTCTGCCCCGACACCCTTCCCCTGGCACAGGAGGCATTGCCGGCTCCTCCGGGGCTGCCCCGGGACTCTGCAGCCGCCACCGCCGCCGAGGGTGCGGGAGAAAACCCACGGACTGCTCGGCAGCTCGGAGGCAGCGGGAGCAATGCTGCCGGGACACATCTGGCTGGAGATGCACGTGGTGGGAGCCCCGTTCCAGGAACGGGAAGGAGCTGTAGCAGTCCTCATGCCTCTCTGCTGATACCATGCCAAAGTTTTTTGGGATATAGTGTCTGGCTGGGTAAGGGTGAGAAGAGGGAGCGCATCGGTATTCCTGGGCTCAGGGCTGTCCGAGTGACCTGAGAACTTGGAAGTGGTCTCCACAGCAGCCCGTGACCCTGGTCTCACAAGGAACACAGAGCTGCATCATCCTCTGTCCTCCTGGCAGCCTCTGAAGCTGTCCAGGGCTGGGCTGCCAGACTGAGCCTCTGTTAGTGTTTATCTCCAAGTGTCAGCTGCTGTTCACAGAGCTCGTTCGAGCTGTTACGGGAGAGAGGGGCTGGCAGGAGGAAATGAGTCTAAATCTTCCCTCCCTCAATGAACTCATGTCAGCTGGCTTTGCTGGGGCGGTCCTGCCCCGCACTCACTCCGAGCACCGGTCTCCTTTGGAGCTGGAGGCACTGTCGTGCTCAGCCCTGATTTGGCGTTCACAGTGTGCTCCCCTGTGGAGAGAGAAGAGAGACAATAAGATGCTCCCTGGTAAAGCATCCGTGCTCTTGGCTGGCATCCACCAGCGTCTTGGGCTTCAGGTTCAAGCATTTGCTGCTCTGTGAGTTCTCTGGTGCCCCAGAAGCAGGGGGGCTGGCATGCCAGCGATGCCAGAAGTGTGGCTGCTGTTGGCAGGGGAGGCAGACATCGGGGTACAGCTTCCCTGGGCATAGGAACATGGAGAAGCTCGGTGGAAACTCAGTGGAAGCATGTGCCCAGAGCCTGGTGTGCACTGGGGGTGCACTGGTTTGCACCATCCGGCACAAACACGCTGTGAGGGCTGGTTCAGACCACTCTGAACTGGTACCAGTCCACGAGCTGCACGTCCTTGCAGCCAAAGCAATGTCCTGTGCTCTCTGGCCTCAGGTGTTCGAGCAAGGGCTGCTGCATCTTCTGTCAGCCTGAAATCCCTCCTGGACATGAGACTGACACCAGCAGCTAGTTACTGTACCCAGTGGGAGAACTGCCCCTCCCTGGGACACGCAGGAGGGTGGGAGCTGTGGGTGTGTGGGGAGGTTCGCTCGCTCCTGGCTGGGATGGAGAGCCCCTTGTCTGATCCTGGAGCCACACTGAGGGACAGTGTGTGGCTGCTGTGTCAGGGTCTCACCCAAAACTGTTCTCCTCCCTCTTGTTCCCCCCTCCCTGGGGCCTCCCCTGGGCTCTCTCCTGGGGTGTTCCTGGCTGCCCCAGTGACTCTGTGGGGTGTCTGTGCCTGAATGCTCCCTGCAATGCCCAGGGACAAGGGGACAGGCTGTGCTGGACAAACCTCAGTGCCCTGGGGAGGGCCAGCTCTGTGTCCTGGCATTGTTATTCCCAGTGCCTGGCAGTGTACCTCATGGACAGCACTGCCCTGCATGGCACTGGCACAGGGGATGCTCAGGATTACTCAGTTGAACTCCCACCCAGCTCTGGCCAGGATTCACCGTGCTTTGGGCACCCTCACCCTGCTGGGGCTCAGTCATCTCCCCTATTACCCTTCTGAACAAGCTGGGGGTTTTATCTTGCTCTCTCCAACTAGTGTTAAAATGCTTTTTTACTGGCAGAGTAACTCCTTAACCTGAAATCTTTCCCCCTCACAGGTATAATTTTAAAATTATTTCATCATTTCTTTTTTTTGGCTGAAATAATGAGACCTGGAGGAAAGTGCTTTGTTTAAATAACACAGAGAGCTCTTTTGTGCACTTTCTAACCCTCAGTCACCTCCGGAAGGAGGGATCTGGGGCCTTGGCACAGTGCCACCGTGCTGCAGCCGCTGGTGACAGGGTGTCTGAGCACCCCGGTGCCACGGGGGGCTGCTGTCCCTTATCCCTTCAGAGCTGCTCCCCAGCCCCAGGCCACAGCCCCGAGCAGTGCTCTGAGCTGTGCCGGGGCCAGCAGTGTCCCTGGGAGCTGCTGGCGGACCTGGGGCACCAGAGGGGCAGGGTGCCCGTGGCGGCGGTGGTGGCAGCTGTGCCAGGAGCTGTGCCAGGAGCTGCTCGGGGATAATGTCACTGTGCACTGAGCCTGGCTCTGATCTCAGCTCCATCACTGTGCTCTGATCTCGGCTCTGATCTCAGCTCTCCATCCCTGTGCACTGAGCCTGGCTCTGATCTCAGCTCTCCATCCCTGTGCACTGAGCACGGCTCTGAGCCCGGCTCCATCACTGTGCTCTGATCTTGGCTCTGATCTCAGCTCTCCATCACTCCGCTCTGATCTCGGCTCTCCGGGCCCTTCCCCAGCTCGGAGCCGGTACCGTGTGCCGCGTGTACACCCTAAAGGAGAGCAGCAGCACTGCAGGGCAGCGGCGCCGGGATCCGCAGCTCCCGACAGCCCGGCGAGAAGCACGGCAAGAGGCAGTGCGTGATGCTGCTTGAGAGAGACCGTGGTACCTGATCAAAAGTGTCTGCGGCCGGCAGTGCCTGTTCATCCTCACGAGGAGGAAATTCGCTGTCCTAATCACCGAAATGTCAAATGTCACATTGTGTGAAGTGCATTTCTCTTCCCTGCAGCGCCTTGGAGACGAGCGCGCCTCAGGTACCGTGCGCTGCCAGCCTCTCCTCCAGAGAGCGGGGGAAGCTGCAGAGTGATCCTCCTTTCCTGGGGATGCTTTTCCACTTTGAGTTCTTGAGTCTGTAAGATGGGGGAGCTGTTGCATTGTACAAAAACGGCAGGGAACGATCCTGCTCCTCGGGAGCCCTCTGTCTCCTTGATGCCAGGCCAGAGGTGAGAACGCTGCCCTGGTGCCTGGCCAGAGGTGGGAACGCTGTCCTAGTGCCCGGCCAGAGGTGGGAACGCTGTCCTGGTACCAGGCCAGAGATGAGAACGCTGTCCTGGTGCCAGGCCAGAGGTGGGAGCGCTGTCCTGGTGCCCGGCCAGAGGTGGGAACGCTGTCCTGGTGCCCGGCCAGAGATGAGAACGCTGTCCTGGTATCAGGCCAGAGGTGGGAGCGCTGTCCTGGTATCAGGCCAGAGGTGGGAGCGCTGTCCTGGTATCAGGCCAGAGGTGGGAGCGCTGTCCTGGTGCCAGGCCAGAGATGGGAGCGCTGTCCTGGTGCCAGGCCAGAGGTGGGAACGCTGTCCTGGTACCAGGCCAGAGATGGGAACGCTGTCCTGGTGCCCCAGCTCTCGCCCTCACGGCCGGGCAGGCTCAGGACAGGCGGTGCTGAACCTGCCCAGGGCACACAGACCCTCAGCACTGCTTCTGGTTTTATTAAAGGTGTGGCATTGTCCCTGGGGTGCCTTGGTGGGTGGTGAAGCCCCAGCATGTGGTGGTGCCCTGGCCTTGGTGTGCCAGCCCCACACTGCCACTGAACGAGACCTCACACCCAAAACCACCACGGGCTGGTGACAGGCTTGTCCTCAAACGGACTCGCTTCGTCTGGTGGAACCAAACCAAGATAATAGTAGCTGGAGTGCACCCTTCTGTGCATTTTTAATCAAAAAACAGATTTTAAGTCATGAGCAAAGTAATTGTAATGTCTGATTACTTAATCTTTTAGCAGATTTGTTCTTTGAGAAATAAAATAATGTGCTAATTTTTTTTTAATTTCTTGCATTATTATTTGAAGGCTTCTAGCTGTTGGTACCTGGCTTATTTAAAAAGTGCTTTAGCTGTGGTGGATGAGCACAGATGAGCACCGAGTGTCCTGCAGGGATGGCACCCCTGCCTCAATTCTGCATTGCACGGGCACAGCTTTGCCTGGGAAGGTCCAGAGGCACAACTGGGAAAAGCCAGCTGTGCTGGCAAGGAGCCTGTCTGCCTCAGCTCACACCCCACGGGCAGGCTCTGCCCACCAGCTCAGGGCTCTCTTCAGCCAGCTCTGTGCCCCACACCTTGGGTTTTCTCACCCCCATGGTGGCCTGGCAGGGACACGGGCTCGCACAGAGCATGGATTGCTTAATTTGGAAATGGGGGTGGAGGAAATATTATGAGAAAAAACAGATATATTGCAGGGCTGTGAATAAAAATAGAGACTAAGGCCAGTGATAATTTAGAAAAATAGCCTGACCCAGAAAACCCTGTTACCTGCAAAAGGCCATTTCCCTCTGAGAGGTGTGGCTGTCACCTGCAGGCACTGGGGCTTGGTGTTACCAAGGCAGGCAGGGTCAGAGCACTGGGGGCTGCCAGGGGCCCACTGTGGCTGGCAGGCGGTGCTGAGCAGTGGGATGGAGCTGGGGCAGAGCTGACATGAGGAGAGGGCTGCTGACACCCTGGGCAGCCCCTCATTCCTCCTCTATGAACAGACACACTGGTGGGTTTGAGTTCCTGTGGATTTGAGGGGCCCAGCACAGCTGGACATGGAAGGCAAAGCCAGGGAAAGAGCTGTGAGCAGGGCTGGGCTCTGATGAGCTGGGTCAGGGCAAAACAGCTCCACGTTGGCTTCTGAAGGTGACATTGAGCCTGCTGGATGGAAGGACAATGATTGCCAATCCCTGAGGGCAGCTCCCAGTCGCTGGACAGCTGGAAAGCACCGGGAGGGTGGCTGGACCCGATGCTCTCAGACGGGTTTTCCAATCTAGATGATGCTGTGGTTGCATGGTTTCAGCAGCCAGAAATGCTGGTGCCATGCAGACGGATGGGCACCACCTGACAGGCAGCACGGGTACCCCGTCCTGTGCCAGCAGGGCTCAGTGCCCCTCCCCTGGTCTGTTTAAACACAAAGATGTGCTGCATTGCCTGTCTCCTCCTTCATTCTGGAGATTGAATAATGTTCCCTTTACACCTGCACTCTCTTCACGTTGGAGTTTTGGGTCTCGATCTCTTAAAGTTCTTCCTTGTTCACATTTATTTCTTACACAATTTATTCCTTTTTTTGTTCAGATGACTTCTGTCTCCATCAGCAGCCTGCCCCAATTCCCCCAGCACTGCCTGAGCCATGTGCAGAGCTCCTTTGCAGAATAGACAGGAATTTGTTGTTCTACCAGCTGCTGATTTAAGTATTTTTCTTAAGCCAAATTTTGCACAGAAAAGTGTCTTCAGTAATTCAAAATATTACTCTTCTGGATATTCCATCTCCTCTCTTCTATCCAAGCAGCATTAGCTGAGGGATAATGTTCAACTCACCTTGGTGGGAGAATGAAGAGCTACTCTACACCTCATTTGTACACAGAAGAAAGAATAAACTTTTATTTACAGCCTTTGTAGTTTTCAATTTATAATGTTTACAGTCCCTACAGTTGCAGTTTAGAGTACACAGGAGCTCACCACTGCCATAACCACAATGAAAAGCTTGCACCAAAAATGAGTTCATCTTCACTTCAAAAATGGCTCTGGAATGATGGCTGGAGTGTTGCTCCAGCAGAGACAAGGAATGCAATATTCCACTGCAACGGGAGGAGAAAGTGAATTCAGTGATTATTATGCGTAAGCATCCCAAACAAGCAGAACCACGGAAATAATAAGATAACTAATATTTTTGAGAAGCTGCTAATTGGAAAAAAAAAATAGAGACACAGAAGCAAAAGAATTCTGGTAATAACTCTTCAAAAAAGAGAGAACTGGCGTCTGGCATGGATCCCCACTGCTTCTGAGCTTGTTCAATTAAAATCAACACTGAATGGGTTTTCTTTCACTACCAATGCTCAAGCTGCATCCTTCAAAAGGATGGCAAATGATTGATATGCATATGAAAGAACTACAGAGTATGAAATTACAGAATGATACAGGGTTTGGATATTTGCACTTTGAAATATTAAATCTTCTGAAGGAAAATATTTGAGCAAATTCTGAATAAAGAACCCTACAGAGGAGGAAGAAAGAGCAGCAAGATAATCTAATAAGGCAGAGACAGAGCAATTTCCAAGTGCTGAATTCCTCAGCTGAACCACAACACGGAGTTTCCAGCCCAGGATCTGCTCTTCTCTCTGGCCTGGCCATTCACTACCAGGGTCTTGGGCATGTTCAGAACACAAACCAGGCTCAAGGTCCTGAGCCAGGCTTGGATTTAACCCCTTCTAGAGACACAGAGATGCTAACAATCACTTCATTGCTCCTGCTGCCCATCCCTCTTTTGTTTTTGCAGGCTCAGTGATGCTGGCACACCTCTCTGAGCAGGTGGAAACCCTGAGTGTCCCAATGGGCTCGGTGGCACAGACAGCCCCTGCCCCTGAGGGCACCCCTGCTCCTGAGGGCACCCCTGCTCTGGCTGCCTGGCACAGCCACCCCTCCTCACAGCTGGCAGAGGAGCCAAGGGAGGGTCTGCTGCCACCTGGCACAGACATCTTGTATGGAAAATCCTTTCCTTAGGATTTCTCCTCCTGAGAAGCTGGGAGGCCTCAGGAACAAAATGCAAACAATGGTTAGCTGCTGCTGTGGAATGCAACAGGTGCATCTGGGATTGGTCTCATGCGGTTGTTTGTAATTAATGGCCAATCACAGTCAGCTGGCTCGGACAGAGAGCCACGCCACAAACCTTTGTTATCATTCTTTGTTATTCTATTCTTACCCAGCCTTCTTATGGAATCCTTTCTTCTATTCTTTTAGTATAATTTTAATGTAATATAAATCATAAAACAATAAATCAGCCTTCTGAAACATGGAGTCAGATCCTCGTCTCTTCCCCAATCCGAAAAGACCCCTGTGAACACGGTCACAGCCACCCTCCTTTGGGTCTCTCACAGGACAAAGTGCTCTGTAATTAGGCTTTTTAATTAACTCATCAGGAGATACAACAACCAAGCACAACAGCAAGGGCTCGATCCCCTCTGCCCAAGGGATTGACATGAATTCACCCATTCACCCCTCAAGCCAATGAGATTCCATCAGGCATGAGCCAGGACTGAATCCCACAGCTCTGAGCAGAGGAGACCCCAGCCCAGGGGTGAGTGTTCATTCCTCCCCTCCATCAGCATGATGTGGGCATCCCCTGCAGCACTAAAGGAGGATGAAGAGGGAAAGCTCAGCATCCTGCTGCTGTGGGACCCACTGCACGGGCTGTGGGGTGAGCTGGCTTTTCAGCATCCCCCTGCTGTGGGACCCACTGCACAGGCTGTGGGGTGAGCTGGCTTTTCAGCATCCCCCTGCTGTGGGACCCACTGCACAGGCTGTGGGGTGAGCTGGCTTTTCAGCATCCCCCTGCTGTGGGACCCACTGCACGGGCTGTGGGGTGAGCTGGCCTTTGTACCCCCAGCTCGGTGTGCTCTGCTGCCAAGAGCCAGCAGAGCCAGCTGAGCTCCTGACAGGGATATGTGGGGATGCTGCTACAGGGATGGGGAGCAGTGGCTGCACTGCAGACCCTCAGCTCTCCTGGCCACCTCCTGCCACTGTCCCCTCTCACTCTGCCCAGTGATGCTCTCCCAGCACACACCAGGCTGCTGGCTATGGGCTGTGTTTGCCAAACATTTGACCAGGAGACACAGGAACACTCACAAGGTGCCAGGGATCCCTTTGATTCTGGTTTTTGAGAGGTGCAAGAGCAGGACTCGGGCTGTCTGCTGTGTCTCAGTCTGCCAGCCTGCTTTATTTTGATAATATTATGTGCAGATTAAACATCACTGAAGGTCACCTGTTCGGCACGAAGCATCTTGTCAGGAAATGCTGCATGGACACCCCTCAGACAGCTGCCTGATGGTCCCCAATCACACAGCACTTCCTCCCTGTGCTTAAAATCTCGGGATGCCATGGCTCCACGGTAATTAGCAGTTATTGAAGGCACAGGACTTGACTAACAACTTCCTTTAGAGGAGTCAGGGAGATCAGAACGCCGGGGTCAGGAGCTGGCACTGCTAATTACCCTCTCACTGCTAATTACCCTCTCACTGCTAATTACCCACTCGCTGCTGATTACCCGCTCACTGCTGTGGCCACAAGGAGCTCTCTGCAGCTCCCGTGCCATTGTCCCCTCCCAAGGACAGGATCCTGGCTCCTGTACCACTCTCACCCCTCATGGACAGTATCCCGGCTCCATCCCTTCAGGAGCAGTGGCAGGTGCCTCCTGCCAGTCTGGCCTGCCACAGGGCACAGACCTGGAGCCCCTGGGTCTGGGGTTTGCTGCTGTTTGAAATTCTCTTGGAAATGAACCCAGGCTGGGCTGAAGGAAATCAACTTCAGCAGGCGAAACTCGCCTGGCCCCTTGGGTGAGCTGCTCCAGTCTCTGCTGTCCTCCACAAAAATGCTCGTTTCACTTCTGGTCTTCAGCTTCCCACTGCAGCTTCCACACGCAGGTGTTCTTTTCCTTTTTATTTTAAAGTCCAGCCCCAAAGAGGAAAGTTTTCCTGCTTCTCCTGTGTAACTCCCCCTGCCAGTGCTCTGTGGATGGGGAAGCTGAGCCCTCACTGCTGCAGCCCTGGACTGATTTCCAGCCTGCTTTCTGTCAAGCCCATAATTAGATGCATTCTCTAAGGCCTTTACAGTGTTTGTAGAGTGAGCAATTACCAAATGCTACATTACAATTGTACAATTAGCAGTGCTGCATTGTTAATAATGAATTTAAGACTTCTGTAACAAGACTGGAGGGCTTCCATGTGGAGGGCTCGGGAGAATCTCGTTTGCATTACAAAAACCAGTCTGTGCCCTGGCCTGTGGTTGCCGACTTTGCATCTGAACAGGGGCAGCGTTTCAATCTCAGTCAAACTCAGTGACTGGCGCCTTCTCATGAGTGGGGAAATCTCAGTTCACTCCCATGGCTGAGATGATGAGGATGGAAGCATGTCCAAGGGAATCTTGTGGAAGCAAATAAGGCAGCATTTCTGAAGAAAATGGCACTCCAAATGCCATTACAGCCTGGCTTTTTATTTTCCTCAAGCAGTGTCTCAGAACCCCAGATTCCCTATTAGCTCCTTGGAGCAGGTTTGTGGGCAGTTTGTGGTTTGTTTAAACAACCCACCATGATTGTTACTGTTCTTTGATGCTGAGGAGGTTGACATTGAATGAAGTTTAAATTAAGGGATTTTCTTCCAATTCCACTCTCCCAAAACCTAGCACTAACAAAGAGAAGAAACCCAGCCTGAGGTTGTACTTCTCTCTTCTCTCCTGTTTGCTTTCTCCCCTCATTGTTTCACACAGCAGATGGCAATTTCTTCCCTAAGAGTTGCTTGTTGCCCTGTTCAGTGATGAGTTTGGGAATACATCCATTAGCACTGTGAAATACAAAGCTGTGTTTCGTGTCAGGTACAAACAGGCAATGTGTGTATTTGTGATTGTGAGATGTGTGGGGACCGACCATGGGACAGTTGTGAATTCTGATAATAACTGAGGAAAGTAAAGCATGGAGGAAGGCCTTTGGACCTATCTTTTGTTTGCAATTAACCCTGGTTGATTTAGGAGCATTGGAATTAAAGCCTTAAAGATGTTGCTCTTTGTTTGTAGTTAATCCTTGAAGAGTTCTGCAATAATAACCTTTTGAAGTATAATTTTAGACTATTGTATCCTTGAAACTATAGCTTTGGAATAAATATAAAGGAAATATGCTTATCTCATGCCTTAATAAATCAGAAAAAACTGACTTGAGAAAGGAAGATGAACATCACCTCAAGGATTTATGGTTTCGACCAAAGGGAAGCTGGACATCACTGTTATGAGATTTAGAGTCTCTGCAATTAAAAGGTGGACCCACATCTGGGGAGCTGGACCCCACCAGATGGGATTCGTCTTTCTTCTTTTGGAAACTGGACCGTCACCATCTGGGGATACTCCTTTGAGATACATCCTGAGAAATTAAAATCACAATAGTGTATGGAATTGTGACATGAAAATTTGGGACAGAAACTGCTGATGAGTAAAAATTGGAATAGAAACTGCTGAGAAAGCTGATGAGTACCCCTATAAATACCTGTGAGCCTCAGCTATGGGTGTGCAGTTGGAGGGAAAACTTCCCCCGCTGTACCCAGCACTGTTTAGCTCATACTTTACCAGATTAATTAACAAATTGATTGCTGCTTGAATATTGGCCTAGTCAAGCTTCTCATTCCCAGCAGCACCCAGGGAGGGGAGCAGCAGGGCGGATGAGGAGCCTGGGTGGATTCAGCTGCAGGAGCCACCACTGAATCCCTCTCAGAGCCTCTGGCACTGCCTCCATCAGAAAAGGGGGAGCTTCTGGCAGCTCCTCACAGAGCCACCCTTGTGATTCCCCCACAGCCAACCCCTGGCCATGAAAACCCCATACAATTTACACTTTGTTTGTGTGTTTGGTTTGCAGGGTCATTTTTCTTTCAGAAAAATGGTGCATTTCCAAGCAGCCCTGGTGGCTCATGACTTATGTTCAAGGCAAACACAAGACAAATGAGGCACCTCCAGAGAGCCAAACTCCAGGCAGAGCTCACTGCCAGGTGATCCAGTGCTAAATAATGACCAGTGCTTAGTGCAGACTGAATAAATGCATGAAACCCAGGAAAAAGACACATTGAAGGGAATACCTGAACAAGCCAAACCCCACAGAAGTGGGGCTTGTAAACTGGGCTGTGAGGCTCAAAAATGCAGAGGGCAGGTTTGCAATGAGGAATGGTTTCTCTGACAATGTGTCACGTGTGTGCGATGTATCAGTGACACACGGCTCCTCAGTGTGCCATTAATTATGGCACTCCCTAGTCAGACACTTAGCATTTGCATGTGGCAAATGGTGGTTTCTGCAAGGTGAGGGGCCCTGCAAGGCTCCCCTTCTGCAGGACCTGGGGCCTGGGCAGTCCCAGCAGAATGGTTCTGCCACCCCTTGGGGCTGGCACGGGTCCCACCAGTGTTCATCCATTCTGGGCCCTCTCCTGCGTGAGCTCCTGGCCAGCATTCCTTGCCTCTGGTACATTATATATATATATATATATATTATAATTCCTGCCAATGCCTCAAATAGCTCTGCAGAGCCACAGCAGCCCTGTCCCGCTGCCAGGAGGAGGGCAAGGGCTGTCTGTGCTGGGCTGGTGCAATACAGCACAGGGATGTGCCATGGGGACGTGCCATGGGGACGTGCCACAGGGATGTGCCCAGGCACTGCTCCAGCTGTTATCCACAGGGATGTGCCCCAGGGATGTGCACAGACACGAATCCAGCTGTTATCCACAGGGATGCGCACAGGGATGTGCACAGACACGAATCCAGCTGTTATCCACAGGGATGTGCCACAGGGATGTGCACAGACACGAATCCAGCTGTTATCCACAGGGATGCACACAGGGGTGTGCCCAGGCACTGCTCCAGCCCTTATCCATGCCAGCTTTCCCTGCCAGTAATGCTCATGGCCCTGTTGGTGTGCCCTGGGCCAGGAACACCTGTGCAGGCACCCACCCAAGCCCCCCAGGCTTTCCCCTCTCGCTGCAGACCCCAGAGGCTCCAGCTGCTGCTGCTCCCAGTGCGAGCCCAGCTGTGGCTGTGCTGCCTGCAGGCCAGGCTGCAGGAACTGCACTGGAGCCCCACCCTGCTCTCCCAGCAGGTTTTCAGGCCAGGCTGCACCCAGAGCTCCCCATTCCTGTGGCTTCTGACATCCCCTGGCAGGAGGGGAGTCTTCCTCTGAGAGGTGGATGAAGGAGAAAATGTTGTAAAAAATACCTGAAATATTTTATATTTCTATTTTTTATTTATGTTATTTTATTGTTTCCTCCTGGTTTGCAGTTGAAAGCAGCCTGGAGCACATGGGTAGGCAGAGTAATCCTCCCTATGTGTCCAGCTTGCCTGCATTTCCCACAGCTCAGTGCAGCACCAGGCGTGCTCCTTCCTGATGCTTTGCTATGGAGATCCAAGGCAAGTCTCCATTTTATAGGGGATTTTTTATCAAATTATCTTTTACATAAGCAGCTTAGTGAGCCTATTTTTAAAACTGCTGCTTGGGGGGACTCCAAGCCTGCCATTTTTCCCTCAAAGACCGGAATTATGCTGCTCATCTCTCACAGGTGGGGTGGTGCTGCAGCCACGAGGCACTGAGGGTCTGAGCAAGGAAAGTTTATGGAGATTCATGGCAGAGAAGATGATCCTCCACCTCAACACCCAATGGAGGAAAACAGACAGTCATTCAAAAACCAGAGCACTTCACATCTGAGACTTCACCTACCATATTTCTATTAAAAATATAACCTCTATCTACAAGTTGTACCTTAGCTATACAGATTATCAGGGCTATAAATCTATTATTTCAGCAAGATGAAAGATAATCCTGTTTCCCACTGTGAGAGATACAGCAGAAGACACAAGCAGCCATTAGGTCCAACCAAAAGTCCATATAACCATTTATCCAGTGTGCCAGGAAGGAGTGTGCTGCCAAATCCCAGACCCTAAAGCTCTGTGCAAATCAGTTACTCTGTCATGAGCTGAAGCCTCATGCTAGGAATAACAGACCAGGTCTGAAAACACAGGCTGACTTTGCAGATAAAATCCTGTGGCCAGAAAATTTGGCAGTCTGGCAGAAAATATGCCAAAATTGAAGTAAAATGCATTGTGCAGGAACGAGACAGACCTAAAAGCAAAGATGACAGACTGGCACGCTGGCTGACAGCATTTAACTGGGAAGGAGATCAAAGCCTGCAATCCTCCAATGCTCTCCAGTTTCTGGTGACTAGTGGCTGAAGTGGTTCTGCTTGAAATAAAAAGGCAGGATTGTTCTTTCTGCGATGAATGTATTCGGTCAGTTTTGGGTCCAGGTGACCCTTCAGTACCACAGCAGCAGCACTGGCTCTGCAGCTCATGGTGCTCTCCCCGGGGCTGTGCCATCCCAAACCTCTGCAGTCACACGGAGCCCAGCTCGGTGCCTCGGAGCTTTGCTGCCTCCAGGATTTTCTGTTCTCAGTTCAGGTTTGCAGGAAGCCTCTGGCCCAAGGGCCCCTGGTTTGCTCTGGGTGAAAGCAAAGGAAAACCACCCAGAAAACCTGCAGGGGCTGGCACAGCGTGTCACTGTCACATTTCCTGGAAACATCCCTTCGCCAGGATTTCCCTTCTGGGAAGCTGAGAAGCCTCAGAGAAAAATGAAAACAATAATTATCTGATTGCTTCTCCTGTGTTTTGCTGCTTTGAAATGTGGTTGGAGATTGTTTCTCCAACAGGTGAATTGTTTTGACCTAATGACCAATCACGGTCAGGCTGTGTTGGGACTCTGGAGAGTCACGGGTTTTTCATTAGTATCTTGTTAAACCTTCTGTCTGTATCCTTGCTCTATTCTTTAGTATAATGTAGCATAGCATTCTATAACATAATATAATATAATTGATAAATATGATATGGTATGCTAGGATATGATATATACCATATAACATATAACATATACCATATAACATATAACATATAACAGATAACAGATAACAGATAATAGAAAACATATATCATATATCATATATCAAATTACATACCCTACCATAACGTAACATATAATATAGTATAATGTAGTATAATATAATGTAGTATAATATAATATAATATAATATAATATAATATAATATAATATAATATAATATAATATAATATAATATAATATAATATAATATAATATAATATAATATAATATAATATAATATAATATAATATAATATAATATAATATAATATAATTGCAGCCAATGCCTTTTATATTTCTACATATAAATCACACAGTTATAGAGCTCTGGTGTCCTGACTGGATTTCTTTGCATTCAGGAGAATCCATAGAATTATTTCAGCTGGAGTTAACGGCTATAATTCAAACATGTTTTTTCTTAAGTGATAAACTTAATTTATCACAGCTTGCCATCAGCAGGGACTCCATGATCTCATGAGCACATGGAACATTGAGGAGGGGAAAATGAGGGCAGGTTTGATGTTATAAAATTAAGTGGGAAATTTACAGTGATGTTTGGAAAAGCCTGATATTGTACGAAATATCTGAGATTCCCCCTGGTGAGCTGACTAAGCTGTTCTGTAGGGCAAGGCTCTCATTTGCTGCCAGCTCCACATGTTCCCCAAAGCTCAGAGAAACTTTGTATTTGCACAATGAGTTCAGATTCCAGCCCAAGTTTTATCATCTCAGGTTTTATATGAGATCAGGTTTGCAGTTCTCCACATCACCACTGGAATTATTTAAGAACGAAGATGAGGTGGACTCATTATGGAAATTTAGCAAACCAGATCTGTTGGAAAAGGACGTGGAAAGAAATTTCTTTCTCCTATTCCAAGCCAAAATGAGTTTGAAATACTTTTACCAGACAATTTACCTTTCTCCTCATTCATCCAAATTTTTATCCTAATTCTTTAAAAATATCATTAAAACTGAGAGTATGTTGGATTCCATCATTATCCAAGCAATTAGGGGCATTTCCCTCACAGAGAGACACCAGCAAACTTTCTATTACTGCCTCCCATTTGTCACTACATCCAGTTATTTCTGGCTTCCAACTTTGGTGCTCACACTCAAACTCTCACAAGATGGAACAAAGAAACCAGGCCAGCTGTTCTCTTTCCCAGACCTGTCCATGCTGGTGTTTGCACATTCCCATTGCCGTTCCTGGGGCGTCAGGGCTGCCCAGCCCTGTCCCCGTGTGTGCTCCATCCCCAGCAGTGTCGCAGGGACAGCACTGGGCACCATCTCCCCCTGTCCTGGCGCGGTCCCCGGGAGCAGAGCCTGGCTGAGCCAGGCTGAGCCTCCTGCCGGGGGCCTGCAGGGAGCGGCAGGGCCCGGTGGTTGTGTAATATTGGCACCAACCATTGCCCTGCATTGTGCTCGGCCCCAGAGTCCGACCTTGCCCTGGAACGGGGCTGCGCAAGGAGCGTTAACAAGTGATCAGGGGACAATGGCTTGTTTCTGGATGGGATCTGGCCCTGCAGGTTTACTGGGTGCTCAGTGATCACGAATAAATAATCAGGAGACAACAATTTGTTTCTGGGTTGGATCTGTCCCTGCAGGTTTGCTCAGTGATCAATAACAAATGAACAGTTTGGTTTTGGATGGGATCTGTCCCTGCAGGTTTGCTCAGTGATCAATAACAAATGAACAGTTTGGTTTTGGATGGGATCTGTCCCTGCAGGTTTGCTGGGTGCTCAGTGATCAATAACAAGTGAACAGTTTGTTTCTGGGTTGGATCTGTCCCTGCAGGTTGGCTGGTGCTGCCAGAGGGTCCCCAGTGAGAGCAGTGGTGCCACTGGCACTGCTGTGACTGGACATGGCCAAGCCCTGTCACAGCACTGCTGAGGGAGCCCAGCACATTCTGTGAGGACATTTTGGGTTCCAAGAGCATCCAGAAGCCAGGAAGGCTCCCCACAATGAGCAGCTTCCCAAAGCTCTGCAGCCCTGCCCTGCATCCCTGCACATCGGCACGCCTGGAGTCACAGGGTCACCTACACAGAGAGCAACTGCTCTTCATAAATCCTGCTCATTATGCAAATTCATTGTTTACAGACACTGCTAGGCTGAAGTGGATGTGAGAAACAGTAATAGGAGCCCTGCTTTTGGCAGGAGGGAAAAACATTTGACAGAAGATGAATTAGGGCTTGGCCAAATGAGCAAAAACCAATTTGGAGAATGGGAATGCAGAGTGCTTGGTCGAAGCAGAGCTGGGAGAGGGGAGAAGGTGGGAGCTGCTGCCGTGCCAGTGGTGCCTGCTGGCCCTGCAGAGCCCCCTCATGGGCTGGGGCAGCCCTGGCACCATCCATGGCTCACCTGGGGCAGCCCTGGATCCCCCCATGGCCCACCTGGCCCTGCCAGCCAGGGTGGTGCTGGCACAGGGCGCTGCCTGCAGCACCCACCCTGTCCCTGATGCACCCATGGCATCTGCACGGTGCCAGGGGGTGGCATGGGTGCCTGCCAGAGCTCCCCACCTCCGCTGCAGATGCACATCCCGGTGCCCACATCTCTACAGATGAAATGTATAAGTCAGTAAATTAATTTCATTTCAGGCAGCCTGTAGCTTCATGGTCCAGGAACTCAGTCGTGGCTTCCCCTCCTCAAAGCAAATATGTTTGCTGTTCTGCTGTGCTTCTTATTTGTTCTTTGGCTTCTAATCTGCCTTCTGTAGGAGAGCAGAGTAGAACTTATTTATTCATTCAGCATAAATCCATCAGCTGGAGCCTTGCACAAAGGCTGGCAGACACTCAGGGGCTGCTCTTTGGCTGTGGTGCCATCAGATACAGCTGTGGGTCCCACTTGCAGGGAAGCCTTAGGGTGACACACAGTGCACACTGCAGGACACTGCAGGGACACGCTTTGGGGGGTTTCCTCCAGCAGCAGTTAATGCAGGCTGGCACACATTTATAATATATTGCATGATTTCAGTGGCGGTTTGTCATGTTAGCTCCTTGATGGGCCAGGGGAATGGAATTCCTGATTTAGTGCTCTGTGAGTGGTGTGAGAGACAATGCTCCAGCTGAGCAGGGGCTGGGCACAACCAGCATCACTGCTCAGGGGGTGCTTCTGCATCCTGGGCCTGTCTCTGCCACCTTTACTGGAAGGGACCAAACCTCACTGTCAGCTGTCACAGACATCTTTTATAAAAATCCTTTCCTTGGGATTTCTCCTCCTGAGAAGCTGGGAGGCCTCAGGAACAAAATGCAAACAATGGTTAGCTGCTGCTGTGGAATGCAACAGGTGCATCTGGGATTGCTCTCATGTAGTTGTTTCTAATTACAGGCCTATCACAGTCAGCTGGCTCAGACAGAGAGCTGAGCCACAAGCCTTGTTAACATTCTTCTTTCTTTTGCTATTCTTAGCTAGTCTTCTGATGAAATCCTTTCTTCTATTCTTTTAGTATAGCTTTAGTGTAATATATATCATAAAATAATAAATCAGCCTTCTGAAACATGGAGTCAGATCCTCGTCTCTTCCCTCATCCTCAGACCCCTGTGAACACCGTCACAAATGGTGACCCTGAGTGACTGGAGAGAAATTCATCACTTGGTGAGACCCCAGAGGAGCAACACTGCCACCTGTGCCCCCAGTGGTGCCCGGTGTATCCAGGTGCCCAGGGTGTGCCTGCCAAGTGCCAGACACAGGCAGTGAGTGCTTGTCCCTGCTGGGTCAGTGCCAGCCACAGTCCTCTGGGCACACCCAGGAGTTGGACTGTCACCCTGTGCTTCTAAGTCCTTCTAAGCCTTCTGATGTCTACATTCTTGTAATGGAGTTTCTCAGGCACTTTTATGTAAATAATGATTGTTTTTGCATTTTTTTCTGGCGGAGGAGGAACTTGATAGACTGTTGGTTTGTCCAGTGTCATTGGAGAAGCAGTAATTTCATCCTCCAACCTACTGTCACTTTTGAAAGTCTATAAATATTGGAGTTAAGAAATAAACTTCCCTTCTTCTTACCTCAGAGTTCCAGTGTCCATGTTGGTTTATTTTGTGTCCTATTGCAACATCAGACCAGGCTCCCGGGCTCTCCCTGCCCAGCACTGTGAGCCAGCAGCACAGACACCAGGAGCCTGAGCGATGGAATTATTGTAATGGCTTGGTATTACATCTATTATTAACTCCATCATGTTTCTGCCTTGCTGGGTGCTGACACCTGGACTAGAAGCAGCTCCTCTGCCTGTGCTAGCAGTGCCCACAGGATAACTCACTGTGGGAGGCGGCAGGCTGTTAACCTCCAGGGGAACATAAAACATCCTTTTTGTATAAATGTCAGCGATATTTTTGAAAGCTTAGCAAACAAAGAAAGAAATCCCTTCCCCAGAAAATCTCCTGCACCTGTTACAGAATCCTTTTGCATCTTATCTCCTTTTGCTTTCCTGTGTGCCTTGGAATTGTCAACATGCAGAACAACAGGCTATGCACAAAATCTTATTATAATCTCCTACTTAGGATCCACTGGAGAAAAATGAAATTTTCCTGTCTGGGTGTGCAGGGGCGTGTGCACTCAGCTGAAGTGCCAGGTAATGTCTCACTTGTTCACAATTTCCTTTTCACCCCCAAAGCTGAGCAGCTCCTGCTCCCCTGTACCTCAGGGATGTGCCTGCAGGGTGTGTCAGTGCCACAGGTAACCCCAGTGTCACAGGTAACCCCTGTCCTGCCTGCAGGGTGTGTCAGTGTCACAGGTAACCCCAGTGCCACAGGTAACCCCAGTGTCACAGGTAACCCCAGTCCTGCCTGCAGGGTGTGTCAGTGTCACAGGTAACCCCAGAAGGTCACAGGTAACCCCTGTCCTGCCTGCAGGGTGTGTCAGTGTCACAGGTAACCCCAGTGCCACAGGTAACCCCTGTGCTGTGTCTGCAGGGTGTTTCAGTGTCACAGGTAACCCCTGTCCTGCCTGCAGGGTGTGTCAGTGTCACAGGTAACCCCTGTGCTGTGTCTGCAGGGTGTGTCAGTGTCACAGGTAACCCCAGAAGGTCAAAGAGCACCTGGACTCACAGCAAGCCAGGAGTTCATGATGTTCAGGGGATCCAGTGCTCCGCATTTCATTACCCACCACAGGGGTGAGGCTCTGAATGCCCCTTGGCTCCAGCAGGGTGGAGCACAGCACCGTGGGCAGGATCCCTTCCACCTGTCTCAGGTTTTGGTTGTTATTGCTGCCCCGAGATGTGCAGGGTGTCTCTGTTTCATCCCATGCATCTGAAGAATGAGTCAGAGCTCTTCACTTTTCAGTCTTGAAGTTGTTTATTAATGCTTATCTATAAAATTTTCTTTCTGCCCAGCCAAGATCTGCTCAGCAGGGCAGCCACAGGCACAGGCACTCTGTGTTGTCCTTTTATACTACAAACTACATACAACATATTTACACTTAATTCCCAATACCCATCACCTGTGTTAGACAGTGAGCTTCTACTCTAAACCAATCCCAAAGTGCCAACATCACTGCAGAAAATGGAGACCAAGAAGAAGAAGAAAGGCTGGGCACACCCAAGTTCCTCCATCTTATCCCCATAACCCCCATACCAAAAATCCTAAAATCTACATTTTCACCCTGTGAACATTTCACTTCGGCACTATTCAAACCTGTGTGACTTTCACGTCCTCATGCAAAGCTGGTAACTTGCTCCAGGGGTCACAATCAATCCCCAGGTGCTCTGGGCTGTGTGCCAGGGTCTCCGAGCCCCTGACAGGGTCCTTGGCAGCTCTGGACACCCGGAGGGATGCCCTGAGTTCCAACACACCTGAGCATCCCCACAGCAGCAGAGCCTTTCCCTTGCCCATCTCCCGGGACACTGCTCCCAGCTGCTGCCAGAGCTGGGGCCGGCTCCAGTCCCTCGGCTGTGTGACACAGCTTTGGTCCCCAGCACTCCCCGAGCTCCTGCCTCGCTGCTGATCATTTCATTCTCTGGCTCCCAGTCAGACTCTTTGTTTCTTCAACCAGATTTAAAAGCTTCCTAGAACCAGACAAGCTTTCCCTTGAAAACACACACCACAGTCAGGATTTTGCTGTATTTCAGGGAAGATAATCAGGTGGAGCCCTTCAACCCTTACCAGACAAGAATTCTTTTCCTATCCCCAAAAGGTTTTGGTGATTTATTTGAAGCACTTTTCTGTAAGGCACAGACCCAGAACACTACAGAAGCCAGTCCAGTGTGAGCCTTACAAGAGGAAAATTGGCCCCACTCCCTCCCAGTGCTCCCCGGAAGGCCAGGGCTGTGGGGTCCCCAGGGCAGTGACGTCCCCAGGGCAGTGGTGTCCCCAGGGCAGGCTGCCAGCCCTGCTCCCTGCACAGTGCCCCGTGCTGGGGGCAGTGCCTTGGCGCTGGATTTTGGGGTCAGGTCACCATGGGCTCCAGGGCACTGCAGGGCTGGGTCACAGCTGTGCTCACAGGGGCTGGGTCTGTGTCACACCCGAGGCACTGAGCACAGCACTGAGTGGCCAGCCCCTTTCCCTGTGGGGCATGGAGCACAGCCAGCCCCTTTCCCTGTGGGGTTTGGCCATTGGAGCACAGCCAGCTCCTTTCCCTGCAGGGTTTGGCCATCCTTGGCCATTGGGGCAGAGCCCCAGCCCCTTTCCCTGCAGGGTTTGGCCATCCTTGGCCATCCTTGGCCATTGGAGCACAGCCAGCCCCTTTCCCTGTGGGGTTTGGCCATCCCTGGCCATTGCCAAGTCCCAGGGCATCCCTCCCTGCCCTGCCTGCCCCCTGGCCTTGCCTGCCCCCTGGGTGTGCTGCCCCTCATTCACAGGGCTCCAGGGAGCCTCAGGCAGGGGCTGAGCCCACAGGAGGGTCCTCAGCCCCACACCAGGGTTTGGGGCTGCTGTGGCTGCTCCAGCAGCTCGTGGGGCTCTCACTGCTCTGCAGATCCCACCTGGAACGCCCCTTGGGAAAACAGCAGCTGCCCAAAGATCTCACTGGGGGCTGGAGCTGTGCTCTGGGGTGGCCCCAGGAGCTCTGTGACCTGAAAGGACCAGCACTGGCATTTGATGCTACAGGGAAACGCACTTTCCACTTTCACACAGCTTTCACCTGTAATTATAACCTCAGCCATGACAGGTAAATTGCTCTTTGTCACTGGAGCAGAAAACATCTCCACTTCATTTTGGGGCATGGTAAGCGCAGGCAAGTTAAGTGTGATTTTCAAAATGCAATTTTGACCGTGAGCTTTAAAGCCATCGTGGCACCTCTGGGTTCATCCAGAAGCACTGCAGTCAGTCCAGAGCGGAGGCAGGAGCTGCCTTTTATCTCCTCAGACAACACACAGATGGGTGTACAGCTTCCTTTAACGCTGCTGCGTGTTCTTTTCTCCCTTGGAATTCCAGGTGTACGATCCTGGCAGTGAAACAGGCACAGAGCTCTCTGCAACATCCACCAAAAATAGAGCAGGAATGGCGCTGCTGCCTCCTGCAGACTCGTTAAAAAAAGAGCTTTCAAGTCTATCATCCCCTAATACAATCAAACACAATCAGAAGCAAAATTATGCATGCTGACTTGATTAGTACAAAGAGAATAATATGCTAATGAGGCAGCATCTCTCCCTGCATTTGAACGTGGCACTGCAGCTCTCTGGGCACTGTGGGGAAACAGCACCTCCTGCCCTTGCTCTCAAAACCTGCTGCTGCCTGGAACACAGCTGTGTATATTTGTATATACAGGTGTATATCTGTATACACAGGCGTATATTTGTAAGCACAGGTGTATATTTGTATATACAGGTGTATATCTGTATACACAGGCGTATATTTGTAAGCACAGGTGTATATTTGTATATACAGGTGTATATCTGTATACACTGGTGTATATTTGTATGCACAGGTGTATATTTGTATATACAGGTGTAAATTTGTAAATACAGAAGTATATTTGTATGCACAGGTGTATATTTGTAAATACAGGTGTAAATTTGTATATACAGGTGTATATTTGTAAATACAAGTGTATATTTGTATATACAAGTGAATATTTATAAATCCAGGTGTATATTTGTAAATACAGGTGCATATTTGTATATACAAGTGTATATTTATAAATACAGGTGTATATTTGTAAATACAGGTGCATATTTGTATATACAAGTGTATATTTGTGTATACAGGTGTATATTTGAGCTGTTCCTTGCCAGGGCTGAGGCTGGTCTGAACTCCCAGACCAAAGGAAGGAGAAAACACAAGGCTGTGCCTGGGGACAGGTGAGCAATGGCACTGACCCAGGTGAGGCTGTGCCTGGGGACAGGTGAGCAATGGCACTGACCCAGGTGAGGCTGTGCCTGGGGACAGGTGAGCAATGGCACTGACCCAGGTGAGGCTCCCATCTCGCTCCCAGGGGCAGTTTGTCTGCGCCCAGGAGGTGACTCTGGCCTGTCCCTCCCAAGGGGACATTTCTGCTGCCCTGTCCCTCCCAAGGGGACATTTCTGCTGTCCTGTCCCCAGGCTCAGCTGGGCCCTGGCACACCCCAGGTGTGCTGCTGCCCTGTCTGCAGTGAGGGCCAGGCTCCACTGGGGCTGCTGTCATTTCTTCCTTTCCAGCAGGATGCATCAGCTCTCTCTGCCCAGAGCCTTGATATCCCCTGCAGATCAAAGGCATCATTTTCCTCTCTGTCAGCAGGGATTCTGCCTGGCTATGTAGGTCAGAATCAGCCTTTTCATCCCATTGTCTGCCATATCTTTCATTCTTCACAGAAGCTAACATTTCTCCTCACTTTTTTGAAATATTCCGTGTGCACCTTTTTTTCCCCTCAACTTGGCTGCATCCTCCTGACATCGTGGCCTCTCTCCATTCTCTGTCTGACACCAGAGACAATGTACTGGGCAATATTTTATACATGATCTAGAATTTCCTTAAGCCTTTGAGCCTTCTGCTCCAATATCCTTCTGGGTTTGTCAGACAGATACTGCCATTACACAGCTCAAACGCTCAATAATAATAGGTTGGATCTTTTCAAATATCAAAACTTACTCCCACTGGAAATCAATCATCAGACAAGAGACAAGTCAGATAGTTGAGAATTGCCTGCCAACTTTGCTTCGCTGTAAAAGCTGATGAAAGCAGGCAAACTCTAAATGACTTGTCAAAGACAGCTTGAAGGGAGAAACTGAGAGCGTTATTACGGCCACACAGAAGCGGTGTTTGCACAGACACACGGTGCTGGGGACAGGGGAGGGCAAGGTGTGTCAGAGGGGCAGGTGCAGAGCCAGCAGGCTTCGAGGGATGCTCTGAGGTCACACCAAGGGCAGACGAGGGGGTGGCAGCCCTGGCAGTCCTGGCAGCGCTGTGTGAAGGCCATTGTGGGCTCCAGGCTGCCCAGCAGTGTCCCTGCCTGGCCCCAGCCCTGCTGGCCATGCCCAGTTCTGGGCCACACAATCCAAAAACAAAGCAGGCTGGAGAGTGTGGGAATCCACAAAATCAGAGGGTTTTGGGGAAGCTGCAAAAGGCAGGCCCCAGAGACAGCAGAACTGTGAGCAGAGCCAAGCAGCAGCCATGAGATCGGTCAGCAGAAAATTATTTAAACTGTAGAAAAGCAAGGACAAATAGAACAATGGCCTGTGTATTAACACTTTTCTAGAATAACTCCCTAAGCTGCAGAAAAGTTTATCCAGTGAGATATTAGGGAGTTCTAAGCTCAATAATGGAGCTGTGTGCATTGTGTTTGAAGGCTCACAAGCAGGTATTGTATTTGAAATAAGCAAGCATTGTTTAACCAAAGGTACCTGTGCTTACAGTGGTTGGATGGAACTACTGTCAATGTGCTTTTGCTTTGTGTGATTGGTCACAAAACTCATAAAGTGAGCTGTGACATTGAGTTCTTGGTGTGCTGCCTGGGATGTGAGCTGGTGGCATCTTCCCATTGCCATAGCCGTGGAATGAGGCTGATGCTGGAAAATCAAACACCTCATGGCATGTTCCCAGCAGCCCCGTCTCATTCGTGGTTTGTAAATAGCCCCCGGCCAGCGACAAAGAGGATCCAAAGTAGGGCAGTACAGGTGACCCAGGAGAACCTGCCCTGTGAGCAAAGCCTGAATAAGTTCAGTCCCTTCTCCTGGAGAGGACTCGGGGGACCCCAGCCCAGCAGCCCCGGACGTACAGGGCAGATCTGAGGAGGATGGAGGGTCTCTCTGCAGGAGGAGCCCATGGGGAAGGCAGTGGCTGGTGGGTACAAACTGTGCCAGAAGAGGTTTCATCTCACTATAGAATAAATTTTAACAAGGACAGCAGTCATTGACTGGAACAGCCTTCGTAGGGACGGGCCCCCATCACTGGAGGGCTCTCCTGTGCTCTCTCTATCCCAAAGTCATGTCCAGTGCAGTAAGGCTCAGTGTGTATCTGTCATTAAATGTCTTTTTATTTATGCATGAACAGTTGAAACCTTGCATTATTAATGTCTTAATTAACCTTTACACAAGGTTTGCTGTTTTTAATGCCTCCTTTCATCTCCCTGAGCAGTCTCTATAATGTGTTTAACTGTTGACTTTATGTCCTGTCAATTGTGTGAGGTTTTTAGCTGCAGTGTGCGCACAGATCATCTTCAGACAGAAGTCACTGCTGAAAGGCATGGAATTGACTCCTCATGAAAATCCCTCCCCATTTGTGATTGCTGCCATTGCTAAGCTATCTCTTGGAAAGGCTGATGCATTTTGCCCTGTGCTGCTGCAGCTTTTCCTGTCTCTCCCTGCACCAGGAATGAATCTGGGTCATTGTCCTGACTTGGAGCTGGCAGCAGAGAGGAATGAGCACATGCTTTCCTTTGGGAAGCCAGGCTGGGAGCTGGCAGATGCCCTGGCTGCAGGGGGCTGCATTATTTACTATTTTATTTAATGTTGCTGCCTCAGGTGTACAAAGGCGCTGATGAATCCACGGTGAGCCTGTCTCTGTCCTGTGGGTAGCACAGCTCTCCCAGCACAGTGATAACCCATGGGACATGGAGCTGGATGACCTGATCAATACAGAACTCAGTGAAATAAGTAAATAAATAAAGCAATGCCATTAGGAAGGCATAAAGGGGCTGCAGTGCTTGCTCCCCTGACCTGGGACAGCTGTGTTTACTCTTACCTTCACCACCATCTTCAAGAAAACTCTGAGCTTGTGCTCAAGAAATCACCTGACCCCACCAGAATGAAGCTCTGGCTGATCCCACCAGTGTGAAGCTCTGGCTGAGGTGGAGCCAGGTCCCCCCTGCAGGTTCAGGAGGAATCATGAACTCAGGTGATGCAGGAAAAGGTGCAAACAGATCTTCCAAAGGGAGCCCAATCTTCTGCTCACTGTTCCTGTGATGCTGCTGCCTCACAGCCCAGGGCAGCTGTGGGAATCTACAAATCCACACAAAAATGCTTTAAGCAGGTAATAAGCAGAAATATTATAGTAAGGGTATGAAACACAAGTAATAAACGACATGATTATGACTGTTTCTTTTTAGGTTAACAGACTGGGGGGATTGTGGGAATCCACAAAATCAGAGGGTTTTGGGGAAGCTGCAAAAGGCAGGCCCCAGAGACAGCAGAACTGGGATTGGAGCTGAGCAGCAGCCATGAGATTGGTCAGCAGAAAAATTATTTAAACTGTAGAAAAGCAAGGACAAATAGAACAATGGCCTGTGTATTAACGCTTGTCTAGAATAACTCCCTAAGCTACAGAAAAGTTTATCCAGTGAGATATTAGGGAGTTCTAAGCTCAATAATGGAGCTGTGTGCATTGTGTTTGAAGCTCACAAGCAGGGATTGTATTTGAAATAAGCAGGCATTGTTTAACCAAAGGCACCTGTGCTTACAGTGGTTGGATGGAACTACTGTCAATGTGCTTTTGCTTTGTGTGATTGGTCACAAAACTCATAAAGTGAGCTGTGACATTGAGTTCTGTGTCTGCTGCTGGGATGTGAGCTGGTGGCATCTTCCCATTGCCATAACCATGGAATGAGGCTGATGCTGGAAAATCAAACAGCTCAAGGCATGTTCCAGCAGTCCTGTCCTGTTGGGGATTTGTAAATAGCCCCCAGCCAGGGATAGGCAGTGACCCGGGCAGGTGCTGGCACTGCAGGAGCCCCATCACCCTTGGAGTACCCAGCCCTCGCCCCACCTCACACCTGTCCAGGTGTGTTCAGCTGCCCTGCCTCCTGCTCACGGCTCTGCCACAGCTTTGGTGGCTGCAGTGCAGCCAGCACCTGGCTCATCTTCTTCTTTTGGGCTAATCTTCTCCTAATAGACCAAAATCCCTCCTGTCTGAGCCTCCAGAACTCAGAGATGCTCGGGGGTGTGCTGGTGTTCACAGGGGTCTCAGGTTGAGGGAAGAGACGAGGATCTGACTCCATGTTTCAGAAGACTGATTTATTATTTTATTATATGTATTACATTAAAACTATACGAAAAGAATAGAAGAAAAGGTTTCACCAGAAGTCTAGCTAAGAATAGAATAGAAATGAATCATAAGAAAGGCTCTGTCTCAGGCTCTCTGTCACAGCTCTGCTGTGATTGGCCATTAATTAGAAACAACCCCATGAGACCAATCCCAGATGCACCTGTTGCATCCCACAGCAGCAGCTAACCATTGTTTACATTTTGTTCCTGAGGCCTCCCAGCTTCTCAGGAGGAAAAATCCTAAGGAAAGGATTTTTATAAAAGATATCTGTGACACAGGGGTATCTGAGAAGATGAACAAAAATTAAACAGTGTTGCTTGGGGAGCCCAGCCCTCCTCCCCCAGCTGCACTCCTGCCTGTGGCTCTCACTGTGTCAGGCACGATAATGTCTGTAGAAAGCACCAAACCAGTAATAGTGGCTGTGACCCGGACCAAAGGGATCTTCCTGTGCCCAAATGACTTTATTGCCAGGGACAGCAGCATGTTGGCTGCTGGACACACTGCTGAAGCCACAGACTGCTGCTTAATGGGGAAAATAACAGGACAGTAATTAATAATTGGGATGAGCAAGGTTTTCCATTAACTGATCACATATGGCAAGTAATTCAGCTTAAAATTTGTCATTGTCACTTTTCCAGCACAAACTCAGAAAGAATGGTGCTTCATTAAATCTGTAAGGCTCTTCCAGAGTAGGCAGCTACTGACCATTCACAATAAGCTAATTAAAACCCTTTCACAAGAGAAAGAGCAAAGGTTGGTGGGAATAAATTGAATTCCTGTTAGCATGTGCTCAGCAATGCCTGATGTACTGGAGATGCTCTATCTGCATCCACTCCATCTCAGTCAAGTGCAACCTTTAGCATGCAACTATTGCCACCTTTTCATTAGTAACTGCTGTTAAATGCCATAACAATCCAAGCTGTAGTTCCATTTTTTTCTCAGTTTATCATGCAATCTCCTGGTAATAGTTCCTTTTATACCAAATTGCACTTAAAGAAAAAAAAAAAAAAAAAAAAAGAAAAAAAGAAAAGGGAAAATAAAAGAATAAACCTGGTGGTAAAACCTGATAATTTGATTTATTCACATTTCTCTCTCATCTTTCTCTTATTATTATATTTAATAATATAATAATAATATATTTAATATATAATATATAATAATATATAATATAAATAATAATAAATATTATATATTTATATGTTTATATTTATATTTTATTTATTTATGTAATATATATCTTTATAATCATAATATATAATATATAATATATATTATATAATATATTGTATATTATATATTATATATTATATGTTATGTGTTATATGTTATATAACATATATTATATACTATATATTATATACTATATGTTATATACTATATATTATATATAATAATAATATATTAAATAAGATCAATAATATATTAAATATATATTAAATATAAATAAAATATTATATATACATCATATTCAATAAGGCTCAGGTAGTGAGCACTCACTGTTTGCCCTTCCTAGGTCACCTCTGGGCTCAGAGGACAGGTGCCTGGGTGTCTTTGTGCAAACAGGAGTAGAAATGTTCAGGGAACTCCTTGTCCTCCCTTTTGCCTTTAAGCCAATAGGCAAATGCAGAATGTTTCACCCAGCTGGTGCCTGAGGGGTTTCACTGTCAGACAGGGCCATCTCTAACAAACACCGCTGACCCTGCCTGGGGCTCTGTGCCCTTCCCTTCCCTCCGAGGGCACCCCAGGGCCGCGGCAGCAGGGCAGCCTGGGCACGGCTGCTCCCTGCACCATTGACAGCCCCTCTCTCTCCCGGCCCTCGGGGAGGCACTCACAATAAATAACCAGCACCCGTGGTGCTTGAGCACCAGACCCTGGCTGCTCTCTGCTGAGACCTTCCCCACTCCACCTCCGCAGAGCCCTGCGGCTCAGCAGTGCCTGCAAGGATTTCATCGACAGCTCTCTGTAAAGCAGCAGTTTGTAAAGAACCATTCCCTCACCGCCCAGCAATATCTGCTCTGAATTTTTTATGAAACAATTCATTGATTTCAGGAGTGCAAGTTCAAGTGGAGTGGAACTGTGAGTAAATTCTGATGAAATGCAGCAGTGAGTTTGTTTCTAAAAACAGGGTAAAAGTGAAAAAGATGAAATGTTTCCTGAGGGAGTTGAAAGAGCTCCAGCACTTGCTTGAAGATCAGGTTTTGGGGCTGAGTTTTACAGACAGAAAAGGGGCCTGCTGTGAATGGATGAAGGCTCTGGGGCTGGAGGGGACACAGGCTGCAGAGAAATTCTCACAGCTCAAGTGCTCTTCTCACTTATGGGCTCAACAATACAAATGGGGAGAATTCTGGAATGCCTGGAGCATGCTGTACCCTGTAGAAGTTTTCTGTAGGCTCTGAGATCTAAAGGCCCTTTTGGAGAGGGGACAGAACTGTTTGCATCACTCCTGAAAACTGTTTGGCTTTTATTAGTGTGCAGAATGGCAAATATTATAACTGCATTATTACTGTGTTAAGTTCCTCCTTTAAAGAACAAACAGCTGTGTAACTGCAGCAGTGAGTTAACACCTTTGTGATTAAGGTGTTTATTGTATTCTCCATTTCCAGCTGCTGCTCTCCTCTCTGGGAGCACAGCCCTGGATGCCAAATGTGTACACCCTTAGTCTGGAAATTAATTTCTGCTCTAGCTTTGCAGGGAGCACAGGGAAATCCTGAGTGTGCCCAAAGCTGTGCTGAGGCTCTGTCCTTTGGCCACCTCCCCCATGCCCCCCAAAGGCCCCCACAAGAGCCAGCAAACCCTGCAGCTGCCCAGGGCAGTGCCAGCCCCCCGGCTGCCCCTGGGGTGGCAGGTGCCAGGTCCCAGCTCTGCCGCCGTGCCTGAGTTTGGGGTTATTGTCACCCAAGGTGAAGCACCCCGGGTGTGGGCTCGCCGGTGCTGCTGTGAGAGGGTGTCTGTGGTTTCCCATGAACCAGTGACATGTGCTTGGCCTGCCCACCTGTATTGCCAGCTGTGGGCTATTTACAAACCACGAACAGGACAGGACTGCTGGGAACGTGCCTCGAGCTGTTTGATTTTCCAGCATCAGCCTCATTCCATGGCTATGGCAATGGGAAGATGTCACCAGCTCACATCCCAGCAGCAGACACAGAACTCAATGTCACAGCTCACTTCATGAGTTTTGTGCCCAATCACACAAAGCAAAAGCACATTGACAGCAGTTCCATCCCACCACTGTAAGCACAGGTACCTTTGGTTAAACAATGCCTGCTTATTTCAAATACAATCTCTGCTTGTGAGCTTCAAACACAATGCACACAGCTCCATTATTAAGCTTTAACCTTCTTAATATCTCACTGGATAAACTTTTCTGCAGCTTAGAGAGCTATTCTAGCCAAGCATTAATACACAGGCCATTGTTCTATTTGTCCTTGCTTTCCTACAGTTTAAATAATTTTTCTGCTGACCAATCTCATGGCTGCTGCATAGCTCTGCTCACAGTTCTGCTGTCTCTGATTTCTTCTGCAGCTTTCCCAAACCCCTCTGATTTTATAGATTCCCACAACCTGCTCCCCATGGCTGGAGCCTGGCTTTGCTCTGGGATGGAAATCTCGGAGCAGCCCTTGGGGGCTCTCTTCCTTCCCCCAGTCGGCTCCTCCTGTCTCACAAGCACCAGAGAGGGGCTGTTTCCCCTCTCAGGCTGCCCCTGCAGCCCCTGGGGGTGGTCACTGTCCCAGCCTGGCCCTGGGGTCTCTGCTCCCCCTTCTCACAGGGCTCCTCTCTGTACCAGGAGCCCAGCACGCACACAGGGAGCAGCAACAGCACAGGATGAAGCACTGACACCCCCATAGGAATCACATTTTCAAATGAAATTACATAAGAGCTCTGCCATATGGCTTAGCAGTGAAATTACTCACAGCAGCTGGTCTAAGAGGGAAAGTTTCAGTGACTCTGTCCACAAACAGTGGTAATACAGACCTTCAGAAATAATTTGTGTATCTGGCAGAAAATTTTGGTGATGAGCTCTCCATCCTAGTGAACATGTCAGATGTACATTCAGGAACTCCCTGTTCTCTGAACCTGGAGTGACTCACCGGGCTTTGATGGGTGGCAGCTTTGGAAGGAGCTGCTGGCTGACATAGCTGTGGCCACACAAAGGTTCTGCTGGGCTTTCTGCATGCTCTGTCCCACAGGCAGGAAGCCCTGACACCCTCAGGTCCTGCCCTGGGCACTGGGAGGCCTCACACAGGGGTGCCTCTGTGCCTTTGTGCCTCTGTGCCCAGTGCCAGGGGCTCTCACAGGTACATGAGCAGCAGACAGGGATGCTGGAAGCAGGGAGGAGGAGGGAATGGTCCCTCCTGTCAGTGTGTTGGCACATCCACCAGCGACCTCAGCCCCTCTGACACCCAGGGAATGCTTTAGTGAGAAAGGATGGGAGGCCCCAGCCAGCTCTGTCTCCTTTCAAGGCAGAATTGCTCTTGCTCTGACTAAAAGCAGATTTTCCCAGGTAACTCCTGCCTTCCTCAGGTTTGTGTCTGAATAACAGAAATCCAGCTGATTTCAGGAATAGGAGCACCAGCAGGGCAGGCACAGGGGGTAGCAGGTGCCAGTCATTGCTAACTCACAAATGCACTGCAGGGATGGGCAGGGGCAGGGAACAGCCAGCCCTGCCCTGCCCAGCTCAGGGCCTGGAGCACCCCTGGCTGTCTGTCCCCCTCCTTGTCCTGCTGGGAAAGGGATGCTGCTGGGGCCACAGGGGTTTGGAGACTGCCTAGAAACAAAATGGATAAAAGGCACCTTGCACAGCATGTTAAATAATTGTCCAGATGAAAGCAGGATAAACTATAGCTGGGAGGCTGAATGGGATAAGGTATGGGATTTTCTCCTAGAAGGAGGGGATTCAGTAATGCCATGTAATGCAAAACCCTGACAAGTGTGGGGGGCCAAGGGGCAGAGAAGGAGCAAAACAAAGTGAAGGGTCAGAGAGGGCACACGGGGAGGGGGAGAGCAGAGGGGGAATTTCTCTGTGTCACAGAGTGTGGGACCAAGGGGGGGTAGGACAGTCAGGATGGACGGAGATGAGAGATCTCTGCAGCCAGGTCTGGAACTTGGGGTTTATTGCAAAGGGCCTGGGTGCAGGGCCCTGCTGGGATTTGGGGTTTATTGCACAGGGCCTGGGTGCAGGGCCCTGCTGGGATTTGGGGTTTATTGCACAGGGCCTGGGTGCAGGGCCCTGCTGGGATTTGGGGTTTATTGCAAAGGGCCTGGGTGCAGGGCCCTGCTGGAGCTGCCAAACACAGCTGGGGCAGGACTGGGAGAAGAGAGGGGGAGAGAGGATGAGAGGGTGAGAGAGCAAAAGGGTAAGTGGGCGAGGTTCCCATTCCAATACCATAAATTGTCTTCTGTGCTGAATATTCTAATTCTCACTAACCAATTCAGTACGAGATAAAAATCCTATAGCATTTCCATACAACCTATAAGAATCATTACATTACCACACTGTGTTACATTTTAAACCCTAAAAACTCCTCTTTGGGCCCTTCTGCCAAGCTGCAGGGTCTGCTCTGACCCTTGGGCCTGTCTGCAAGCAGAGGGTGTTGTTCCATCACAAGGGGATCACCTTCAGCTGGCCACACCATTGTTTTCCAGTTGTTCAGTGACTGAGGGATCTCAAAGCTTGCTTTCATTTCAATCTCACTTATAGTTTCCTTATTCTCAAAACCTTTTTCCAGGCAATTGTATTTGTAAGGCTTTCCTGTTTCATCTTCCCCAACAGCTGTCCCCTTGTCACTGCACACTCCTGTACACACCCCTGGCACAGCAGCAAGGCTGGGGCAGCACAGGGAACAGGGATGTCCCACAGCTGGGCACTGCCCCAGGGATGCCAGGGGTGGGCATTGCCCCAGGGATGCCAGGGGGGCTGCCCACGGCTGGGCACTGCCCCAGGGATGCCAGCACAGAGGGATGGCAGCCAGGAGTGGCAGCAGGAGGGGCTCCTGCCGCAGGGGAGGCTGTGTGCAGCCCAGGGGACATGAGCAGCTCCCTGTGCTGAGGACAGCTGGCACAGGCACTGCAGGGTGTGCCAGGGAACGTGTCCCTGCCCCAGAGTCGTGTGGCTCAGAGTCTCTGTGTTCCTCTCTGGGAGAGCTGTACCAAGGCACTTTGCCAAGGGGAATGTCTGTGCTGGCACAGGGCTGCCACCACCCAAGCACACTCAGCTGGGAGCTGAACTGAGCCTGCACTGTGCATGGTCTGAACAATTATGATTATTTAAGAAAATCAGGATTAAATCTAAACCGGTAATTCAGAGCTTCAGGCAGAAGGGACCTCAGCACAAGTTTAAACCAACTGAAGGAATTACTGTTCATTTCCCAGTTCCACTTGGGTTTTTTTCCTTCAAAACAATGAGATACTTCTCAAGCTTGGGAGCATTGTAGCATCAGTCTTCCTGACAAGAGCCTTCCTTCAGCTCTATTTTAGTCATCACAGAAACTGTGAGCCTGAGGTAACCAGGCTGAAGCCTTTGAAACGAGAACCCTCCTTTATGGTCTCATTCCTGATCAGAAATGCCTCCATGGAAGCCTGCAGACCTCTCCACTCCTGAGAGCGTAATTGTGAAAAATGCATGTATTTTATGATTGGCTTTTTGCAAATATTAAAATGAATATTATGTGTGTTGTGTTAGAAAGTTATGCTGTGTTAATTCTCTTAAGTACTGTGTTAAATATAGTTATAGGTTATAAAAATTGTTTAAAAAGTAACGATGCTATGTAGGATACTTTTTTAAAGAAAGGACTCCCATTGAGATAGCAGCCACAGGACACCTGAATCTTTCAGAGAAAGAGAATTTATTGCTCTCTTATCAGAAGAAAGGAACTTCTTCCCACCTCAAAGGCGCTGTCAGGATCCAGAGGAAGAAGCTGACACTGCCCAGACAGAATCCTGAGTTTGAATGGAATTTATGCATCATGGATGAGCTGCATGAATATGCAACAGGCTGTTGCTTTTAAGGGTTAGTCCTCTGTTCACGTGGGGCCTTTTTTTGGGCTCGTGCTGCCCAGAAAGAGGTACCTGGACTGTCTGTAACTCTTTGTTTCTGTTGTCTCATATTGTCCTAATTCAAATTGTCCAAATTATCATTACTCTAATTGTATTACTATTTTTATAACCATTTTATTACTATTAAACTTTTAAAATTTTAAAACCACGTGATTGGCATTTTTCACAGTAGTGACAGTGCCGTTGCTCACTGCAATTTCCTGTCCCAGAGGAGGAGAGCCCTGGGGGATCAGAGACACCCAGTGCACCCCAGCAGGGATGGTTTGCCTCACCCTGGGCTGGCTCACAGAAGGACTCCTGGCAGGAACCCCAGGCTGCAGCGCTGAGCAGCTCCATGGAAAGCCAGGCTGGTTTGGGAGCGTGGAGCAGAGCTGCATCCTGGCAGGATCAGCAGGATTTCCAGGTCACTGGCAATCAGCCCTATTAATAGCGCTGCTGATTGCTGCCCCCAGAATTGATTTGCTCTGCTCCGTCCTGCCCGAGGCAAAGCGGGAGGTGAATCAGGAGAGCTGTCAGAGAGCTTCCTCAGGGAGAGACAGAGAGTATCCCCTTCCACATGGGCAGGCACATCCCACCCTGCGGGCTGGGCAGCTCTGGGACACGGCACGCAGGCCAGGTGGGTGCAGCAAGGACAGGGAGCAGAGAGGGCCCTGGATTTTCTGTTCAGGTGTCCCTGATTATTAACCAGGAGCTGCTGATTAAGGGATGCAAGGTTTGATAATCAGTGCAAGGCACCGACAGACTCCCGGTCAGTTCTCAGTGTCAGGGATGGTAAATGAGAGGCTTGGGAAGAGTCCTGAGCCCCAGGGAGCTCGATTCCCCTGGCTCAGGCAGCAGCTGCTGGCAGCAGAGGGGAAGGGAAGGCTCCCGGCAGACAGACACCATGGACAGGCACCACAGACAGACAGACAGACACCGCAGGGAGCTCTGGGGGCAGCGGGTCCCAGAAGGGCACAGCCCCCACCAGCAGCAGGATGGGCCCAAGCTCTGCCCAGCTCCCCCTCCAGGGCAGGGGCACAGTTTGGGGTCATTGGGACTGGGGCTGGGCCAGCCCCATCCCCATGGGTGCAGCTGTGAGGAGCAGGTGAGCAGCAGTGACAGCCATGCAGTGCCCAGGTGAGCAGCACTGACAGCACTGAGCCATGCAGTGCCCAGGTGAGCAGCAGTGACAGCCATGCAGTGCCCAGGTGAGCAGCACTGACAGCACTGAGCCATGCAGTGCCCAGGTGAGCAACAGTGACAGCCATGCAGTGCCCAGGTGAGCAGCACTGACAGCACTGAGCCATGCAGTGCCCAGGTGAGCAGCAGTGACAGCACTGACAGCCATACGGTGCCCAGGTGAGCAGCACTGAGCCATGCAGTGCCCAGGTGAGCAGCAGTGACAGCCATGCAGTGCCCAGGTGAGCAATCACTGACCAGACACCTCCCAAAGGGAGCAGAGGGCACACAGGTGCAATGCATGAACACATAAAGGGTTGGACTGAAGAACAAGAAGGGCAGACACAGCATTCTGAAGAGGTGTGGGGTTACTCTGAGTGGGTTTAAGCCTTCTGGTATCGTGTGGTGGTGCTCTGTGTGTTGTGGCTGTCTCAGCTGTGATGTATGCAGTGACCCAACGTGAACTGGCCTCATACTCCCCACCCCACTGCCCCACACTCAGCAGGCATCAGTCAGGGCTGAGCAGAGCCCCATTTCACTGCAGCTGTACCCTCAGAGAATCTCAGATTTAGGAATGTGCTGCTGAGGACACTGATTCCTGCTGCAGCTGGAGTCTGCACCTCAACAGCGAGAGCTCCCCAACACAGAGCATCGATTCTCTCTCCAGCCCACTTCCATACACCCCAGCTGTGTCCAGTCCTGGATGCACCAGCCTAAGCTTAAGTCACTTTAGATGCTCAGCTGTGAGTGCACACTTTACACCTGCACACTTTATTTCTCAGGTTATTTGTAAATATCTGAAAGCTGCTCCATGAGTCCCTGTCAGGCGCTGGCCCTTGGAGAGCAGCCAGCTCAGAGCTGATCCCCTGGATCCCTGAGCCTCTGAGAGCTGTTTCAGGCTCTGCCCTGAGGGGTGGGTGGCTGGAAGGAGCAGGTGCTGTGGGGTGCTGTGGGGTGTTGTGGGGTGCTGTGCAGCCCTTGGTGCTCCCCTGTCCTCTCCAGTGCCCCTGCAGGCATTATCAGGGGTCATGGTGAACTCCAGCCCCTCAAAATGCCATTTCCTGTGCATGCCCAGGAGCCAGGGCACCACCAAAACCTGCATGGAGCAAAGGCCACTGTGCTGGTGTTTGCAGGGGTCCCAGGATTAGGGAAGAGACGAGGATCTGACTCCATGTTTCAGGAAGGTGATTTATTATTTTATGATATTACATTAAAACTATACTAAAAGAATAGAAGAAAGGATTTAATCAGAAGGCTAGCTAAGAATAGCAAAGAATGATAACAAAGGTTTGTGTCTTGGCTCTCTGTCCAGGCCAGCTGACTGTGACTGGCCATTAATTAGAAACAACCACATGAGCCCAATCCCAGATGCACCTGTTGCATCCCACAGCAGCAGATAACCATTGTTTACATTTTGTTCCTGAGGCCTCCCAGCTTCTCAGGAGGAAAAATCCTAAGGAAAGGATTTTTCAGAAAAGATGTCTGTGACAGGCCACCAAGTGCTGGCTTCAGGTGAGGCAGATGCCCTGCTCCCAAGCATAGGGAAGTTTTTGGGTTTTTGGTGTTTTTTTTTGTTTAAAGTATTCAAAAGGTGTTGCTAATGGGGAGCAGAAACAAACCAGGTGTAATTAGCTGTAGAGCAAATGAGGCCATCCAATTCACAAGAGTTTTGATTTTCACTTTCCAGGAATGCAGTGCTTCATCTCTCTTGAGAAGGGTCCAAACTCTGTGTTGCAGGATCCAGCTGGGATTTGGCAACTGATTTCCATGAGCTGATTGTCCGCAGTGGTGGAATTAATGACGGTGCTATGAACAATCCACATCTGCACATATTCCTGTGATGTGTTAGGCATGCACGCATCACACTTGTGATGAAATTAATTACAGAAGACACAGGATCCTCCTTTCAAATACACATCAGGCAGCCGTGGCAGCTATTTAATGTGTGTCACAGTCTCAGCAAACCCCTTTCTTTCAAGAATTTGCAACTTGTTTCAACTCGTTAAACACAACCTTTCATTTAACAGTTTGTACAGTTAAAGGGATTGACTTTAAAACTGTAAAACTATTTCTGCTCCACTGACAGCAGCATTTCCTTTGCTTTCACATTCTTTTGAACAGTTTATTGTAAAGTCTTCCCCCACTGCAGTGCTTATTGCTTCACAATTTCTTGCAGTTTCCTTATTACTTGAATTATTTTCCTTTTTTATCCCTTGCTTTCACAAGTATCCAAACAAACTGCATACGTTCCAGAGCCTGTGATTAGACATGTTTGATACGAGATGGAAAAAATGGTGGTATACACCAGCCCTCACCTGCTCATGTTACCTGTGAGTTAGTTATCCAGTTAAAAACATACAGTCAGCCTTCATATAGAATTTAGGCATAGAATTATGCGTGGCTGTTTGACATTGCTTGATGGGATTTACAGGGTATCACAGCCATACTTGATGGGGTATTGTTGAAGATGGCAATGCAAGATATTTTCCATTACCATCTATATGGCAGATTACCGTTGTCAAGTGGGCAGTTTGCCTTTGAGTGATCACATTCACACCTCCCTGGGAGGGGACACCTGCTGATAACAGCCATTGAATGTCCCCGCATGGCTGATAAGAACTACAGCATCCCATTGGCAGATGTGAGCCCAGAGGGAGGAGCCAAGCATTCCTACCTGGATATAATCTGGAGATTCTGGAACACCAGCCAAGCATTCCTACCTGGATATAATCTGGAGATTCTGGAACACCAGCACGGCTTCTCCACTGGATTCCCCAGAGGAACAGCAGCTGCCTCTCCTTCCCCTGGATCTCCAGAGGAAGAGACTGCACCCTTCTCCAGGATCCCTGCTCCAGCAGAACCACCCTGACACTGCAGGAGGGCTGAGCCACAATTCCAATGGGACTGCTGCCACCAGCCTGACCCACAGGGTGTCAGGTTGGGTTCTGACTCTGGCAGTGTTGGTTTGGTTTACTGCATTGTTTATTTTATCCTTTTATTTTCTTCCCTAATAAAGAACTGTTATTCCTGTTCCCATATTTTTGCCTGAGAGCTCCTTAATTTCAAATTTATAGCAATTGGGAGGGGTGGGGAGGGTTCACATTCTCCATTTCAGGAGAGGCTCCTACCTTCCTCAGCAGACTCCTGTCTTTCCAAACCGAGACAGGTATCACAGCATTCTGCCTTGGCTGAAACCTACAGCACAGCACCCACACAGTCCCTGGCCCAGACTGCTGCTCAAATGCCACTGCCAGGGAGGTGTCCCCAGCTGGCACAGCCACAGCAGACCCCGAGCCCAGCCTGGCACCCTGCTCCCAGCACAGCTCCCTGCAGTGCCCACAGCTGTGGCATTTTCCCCTGGAAGCCAGTGAGGAGGTGCCAGGAGCTCACTGTGAACAGCTGGGGAAAAATCATTCATAGAGCGAAACCAGCACAAATGAACAACAGTTTCAGTTGAGAAAGGCAGAAAACAACTCCCGTGCCAAGTGGGGTCGGGTGAGATTTGGATCCAGCACTCGCCCTAGGCAGAAAGGAGACTAAAAAAAATTCATACATCAAAGTCCCAGGGATCCAGGGAGAATTTCTTTCCATTTTTTCATTTTCTGATCTAGGTCTCAATGGCATCACAAGCAAAGCCAGTGAACCAGCTGGCAGCAGCCCAGGCCTGTGCCAGCATGTGCCTGGTATGACCCTGGTGAGGGCAGCTCAGTGCCCATGCCCCTGCCAGCACCACCAGCCACAGCACACACTGTGCAGCACCTCTAGTTCTGGACACCATTATTATTTCATTTGGCACAGGATGTTTTTCCAAATGGCTCCCTTTAGAGGGTCTTTTCAGCCTCAATTTGTGCTGAACAGCAGGAAGCAAAATCCCCTTGTGTGCAGACTTGCCCTGCCCAGTGTCACAGCTGTCCCCAGTGCCAGCACACCTGTGGGGCACACAGCTCTGTCCCCTCCACCTGCCCCTGCCCTGTTTCAGCTGGGTGTATTTCATGCTCCCATAGCTCCACACATCCCTCTGTCTGGGAGATAAACTGTGCAGGCGGGCAGGAATGTGTGTCAGTGTGTGTGGGGGAGCATCCTCACACCCCAAGGCTGATACCAAAGAATCAGGAGTACTGGTTGGCCTCTCCTCACAGAGCTGTGCTTCTTGAGTGAGTTAATGGCTAAAAGAGTGCCTGCTTCCATGCAGTCTGTCCGTGTGGGACATGGAGACAGGAGGGACAGAGGGGAGGGCTCAGTCCTGAGGGCCTGGGGCTGTGACAAAGGTCTGCCCCTCTTTTGTGTCCATATAATGTCTGAGCTACAAAAAGCAATAGATTCCAGTGAAGGCACTGTTGTACCATTTTGGTTTTGTGATGACAATATGTGGTGTGCACATCACCAATATTTTCTCTAAACCTTTATGAAGAGTGTTAGCCTGTAAATAGATCAACATTGTAAGCCCCAGGCTCTTGGAGCTTTGGTGACATTGATGTTGCTCTCATTTTCCATGCAAGGATTACAGCAATCCAATTACTTCACAATTGCAATTCCACCCAATGCTCCACATTTACACAGCAGAGAAGTAGCACAGAATTTTGGTGATCATTAACATCTCAACACCAGCGTTTGTGCCCACCCTCTGCAGTGCATTAAATGGGAGAAGGGGGCAGAGGTAAGTCATGGCTGATGCCCCAGCCCTGGTTGGGATGAAGGTGAAGCAATCCTGCTCATTCTCCACATGCTGCACAGGCAGGGCTGGCTGGGAGCTGATGGATGAGGACCCAGCACCAAGGGGTGCTGGATCTGCTGCACCAAAGGAGCACAACCCAAAAAGGAGCAGCGAGGCAGAGCCAGAGAAAAGGGCAAATCTCAGCCCACGGAGGCACTAAGCCGTTCCCAGGATCAACATTGCCAAGTTGGTGTCTTGAATGTGGCCTGAGCAGTCACAGCCATGCTGCAGGGCATCAGCAACAGCCTCAGCAATTCAGCTTCTACCAAAATACTAAACACAAATTTCTTTCAGGTCTTGGAAAGAAAATGAGAGCATCACCCCCTCCCAGCCAGAGAGTAGAGCTGGAAGTCCACCATGAGCTAAAAGCTTAATTCTCACAATTGGCCAAATCATTAAATCCTTGAGTGTTGAGTGTCCCAAAAAAGGAAAGCAAAGCTGCTATCAATAATTCCAGTGGCTAAAGAGAATATTATTCCCAAATGGCTTGTTCAACAGCTTGGGGCCTGCCCACAGCTACTGCCATCAGTCACTGGCACCAGGAGGAACAGGTGTCTGAGTACACAACGAGACATTGAAGGGAGCTGGGATTGCTCAGACTAAAAGGAAGTTAACAGAAATTATTAACCAGCTTGGCCAAAAGCCCTGGGAGAACATGTGAATATTACAGAGGAGAGGAAAAGTCTTGAGCAGAAAATGCTTGTGAGTTCTTAAGACTGGCACCAGAGTAGTGCCTGCCCCATTTCTAGAAACATTCAATCTCAGCTTGGATGGGGTCTGGACCCAGCTGGTCTAATGAAAGATGCCACTGCTCGGGGCAAGGCATGAGATTAGATGGCCCCTACAGGTCCCTTTTGACCTAAACCATCCTGTGATTCTGAGATTCCCATGCAAGGGCAAAGGTTCAAGCCTTCCCCATAGCACAGGACAGTCTGCTCTGCTGGACAGACTTTTATATTTATATTAGTGTGGTCCTTCTTTACCTCCAGCTGAAAATCCAGCCAATTCTTTGTGAAGCGCGGTAAATTCCCTAAAGCTTTCCTGTCTAAAACTGGGGAGTTTCTGGCTGACTGTCACACTTAATTTATGTAAGTGATTAACAGGAATGTGGCGTGGCCTGGCCATGTCCCAGTTTCCACCTGCACAGCCCAGCAGCTCCCCAGCCTCACTGGATGTGCCTCACTGAGTGACAGTGGGTCAGGCTGGCTGGCTTGACATGAGTAACAGCAGCTCTCAAGGACTCTACAGGACAAGGAGCACTGCTGAAGGAGTAAAGCTGTTGTAATAAATAGCAGTGCTTATCCTGCCTGCATTTTAGCCCTCCATCAGTTCTCAGTGCCTCGGACCTCTGTGGTATGGTCAGCTCCAGGCCCACTCAGGGCAGACATGCCTGTCAGACAGATGTCTTGTCTTCCCTCTCCGTTCTGAGAAGATCACTGATAAATGGCTGTCCTGGTAGGGCCATGCCTCAATAAAATTCCGCACTGGCATTTATTTGTACCCAATCAGACTAGTGAAGGGTTTCTCAATGGTTTCACCACCCACTGAGGGTAGTGCTTCCAAAAGCTGCCATGAAGGTGTTCTTCTTCTCCGCTCCTACCCCCAAAGCCTTGGCAGCAGCAGCCTCAGCCCCAGCCCTGCCTGGTGGCTGCTGGGCTGTCACTGTGTGTCCCCTCTGCTCCTGGCCAGCTCAGGCCCATCCTGGCAGGGCAGAGGACACCACCTGTGCTCAGGTGGGCACAGGTGAATGATGGCCACAGCAGCCTCCAGGGGAGTCATGACAGACACGAGCACAGGAAACACCACCCGGCAGCAAAGTACTCCCAGCACCCTCTGAGGCACACCGGGTGAAATTCAGTGAAGATGAGCATTAAAATGATGGGCATGCAGGAAATAAAATCTGGGTTGTACAGAGACCCCGATGAGCTGTGAAAAGTAATCTCTGCCATTCAGGAATGATGACGTGAGTTAAAATAGCAAAAAGAACATGTCAGCTCAGTGCTCTTCGGCTGCTGAGAAGAAAGCTCCCTGCCAGAGCCTGTCCAAGGGAACACCGTGCGATTACAGATGTGATGGGACGAGCCATGGTGCCGGTGTGTCAGGATCTCTAGCTTGTCACAGTGACCCCGAGAAAAGTTCAAAAGTCTCTTTTCCCAGCCCGGCGCTTGAAGAAGGAGTCAGGGCTCTTCATTTCTAGGTCTCAAGCTTGTATATTTTATCTTATCTATAAAAAATTTTCTCCTGCCTTGCCAAGGTTTGCTCAGCAGGACAGTCAGAGGCACTCTGCCTCCTCCGGGGCAGTGTTATGTCTTTATACTAAAAACTACGTATACAGTGTTTACAATTACTTCCCAATATTTATCACCTATGTTAGACAGTGAGCTTCTGCTCTAAACCAATCCAAAAGTGCCACCATCACAGCAGAAGATGGAGGCCAAGAAGAAGAAGGAGAAAGGCTGGACAGGCCCAGTTCCCTCCCTCTTGCCCCCTGAACCCCCATACCAGAAACTCTAAAATCTACATTTCCACTCCATGATAACTTCACTAATATTCTACTTAAACTGTTGTGGCTTGCAGATCTTCATCTAAGGTTGGTAACTTGATCCATGGGTCATAACCAAACCCACAGGGGCATCTTGGGCTGTGTGCCAGGGTCTCTGAGCCCCCCGGCAGGGTCTGGGCTGCTCAGGACAGCCAGAGGGATGTCCTGGCTCCTGACACCTGTGAGCGGCACTGCCCGGCTGTGCCCGGAGGTACCGAGCCCCGGTGCCGGTGAGCGGCACTGCCCGGCTGTACCGGGAGGTACCGAGCCCCGGTGCCGGTGAGCAACCTGGCTGTGCCGGGAGGTACCGAGCCCCAGTGCTGGTGAGCGGCACTGCCCGGCTGTGCCCGGAGGTTCCGAGCCCCGGTGCCGGTGAGCGGCACTGCCCGGCTGTACCGGGAGGTACCGAGCCCCGGTGCCGATGAGCGGCACTGCCCGGCTGTGCCCGGAGGTACCGAGCCCCGGTGCCGGTGAGCGGCACTGCCCGGCCCTGCCCGGAGGTACCGAGCCCCAGTGCCGATGAGCGGCACTGCCCGGCTGTACCGGGAGGTACCGAGCCCCGGTGCCGATGAGCGGCACTGCCTGGCTGTGCCCGGAGGTACCGAGCCCCGGTGCCGGTGAGCGGCACTGCCCGGCCCTGCCCGGAGGTACCGAGCCCCGGTGCCGATGAGCGGCACTGCCCGGCTGTGCCTGGAGGTACCGAGCCCCGGTGCTGGTGAGCGGCACTGCCCGGCTGTACCGGGAGGTACCGAGCCCCGGTGCCGATGAGCGGCACTGCCCGGCTGTGCCCGGAGGTACCGAGCCCCGGTGCCGGTGAGCGGCACTGCCCGGCCCTGCCCGGAGGTACCGAGCCCCGGTGCCAGTGAGCGGCACTGCCCGGCTGTGCCTGGAGGTACCGAGCCCCGGTGCCGATGAGCGGCACTGCCCGGCTGTACCGGGAGGTACCGAGCCCCGGTGCCAGTGAGCGGCACTGCCCGGCTGTGCCCGGAGGTTCCGAGCCCCGGTGCCCGTGAGCAACCCGGCTGTGCCTGGGCAGGCTGTGCCTGAGAAGCCCGAGAGCTGCCCAAGGGGACAGGGCTGCTGTGCGGGTGAGGGAAACCATGAGCAGTGAGTGTGGCTTGTTCTGGCTTCAGCTGTCCCCAGCACGGCCTGGGAAACCAGGGACACGCACCCTGCACTGGGGAACAGGCAGTGTGCAGCAGGCTGAGCTGCTGCTGGTACACTCCAGGGTAGGGAGCAAAAAGGGCCTTTGCATAACATCCACCAATGATTAATTCAGCCCCGTGTGAGATGATCAGGTCCCAACACCCACATGCAGAGGGTCTCAGTTTCTCTCTCAGGGGCCCAGGGGCTGGCCCTGGTCTGGGGGCTGTACAAAGATAAGGGACAAGCAGGGAATAGGGAGGAGTGGTTTAGGAACATAGGAACAGACAGGGGAAGGAGCCAATGGGGTCTAACAGCTTTATGAGGGAAGCTTCTTGTGTCTCCCAAAACCATGCAATGACCCCCAGGGTCAGCAGCCTGACTGTGACAGTGCCCATGCTTTGAGCAGGCAGCTGAATCAGAGCCTCCAGACATCCTTTTCAACCTAAATTAATCTGTGGTTCAAAAAGGGGAGCAGAGAATAGGACTAAATAATGTGTAAATGCAATGGGATTCCTCAAACTGGCAAGGAGGAAAATGTGTGCCAGGAAGTGCTGATGGTCTGGAAGAAATAAGGTGGCGTGGAGAAAGCAAATCATCTCCTTGCTCTTTCTTTAGTGCAAGAGCTGGGAAATAAAAATACCAGGTAGAATTCTGAAGCAAGAAAAGAAATGTGTAAATAAATGGGGCTTTTTGCCGAGATGGACTGTTACAGAGATCAAAAATACAGATAACTGGGAAATCACTAAGACAAATTCTCAGAAGAAAATAGCACCAAGTCTTTAACCCTAAATGCCCTGAGCACAGAGTGGTGGATCACAGGAGATCACACTGTGGAACACTGGCAACTTCTACCCTTCCTGTCCATCGTGGCAGGCTCACCACCCTGCACATGAGGGTCAGCTGTGGGGCCCTCTCTGCAAGCTGTGCCCATCCACGCACTGGCTGGGCCTCTCAGACACTGAGGTGTTTTGGTTTACGGCTCAAACATTTTTACAAAGCACTTTTGCCTATTATAGCAAAATTGTATAACAAAAACTACACAGAAGACACTGCACCCTGAAGGGGACCACAGCCCCTGCAGACTCCACTAATTCTGTGATTCTGTGACTCTGTGGCTCGGTGATTCTGTGACTCTGTAAGTGACACAGCCTCCTGCCATGGGGCTCAGGCTCCGATGCAGGACTGCAGCCATCCCACCCAGGGACCTGCTGCTGCCCCACTCCCTTGCAGCTCACAGGGACACTGCAGCACCCGAGGCGCTGGAGACCAGCTGCAGGTGTGCATTTGTGCATTTGAGGATTTGAGTGTGATGCTCCCCGCGTGCTGACTGCCCAGACCCTGCAGTTCACCCTCTCTGGCATTTCAGGCTGTAGATTTGGGCAGTCACAGCCCATGTGGGCCAGAGCTGTGGGAGGTGCTGGACCCTGGGCAGGCATCTCCCTTCTGCACATGGAGGTGGGAAAACAAAAGACAAAACTCGGGGTACAGATCTTAAATAATTATGTGTGATAATTGGTTTTTTTTTTCCTGCATCCCCTCTCTACATGGATGTTTTATAATTCATTTGCATGCACTCAGTGAAAGCAGGGTATGTTTTTGATGGCTGGCATCTCTTCAAATGAGATTTTTTCACTAAACTTCCTTTAATGAAACTCAGGAAATGAGGGAACACTGTAGTGCCCTGATGTGCACAGCTGCTGGAAGCTAAGTGGCCAGCCCCTGCACTTCTGCAATGGGACTGAGGAGCTCAGGTGTGCAGATACGCTGCTGATTACTTGTCTGTTATTACTTGTCTGTTAATTAATACTCCAGGCAACACATTTCCTTTAATTACACTACATGACAGCTGTTGCCAGCAGCTCAGGACTCTGTGATATAAAACACTCAGCACTTGTCCTTATTTAGTCATATTTTGAGTCCAAGGGCTGGAGTTTTACAAGTCCACACACACACACAAGGAAATTCTGTCACTGAAGGAAAGGGCAAATCTGTCCTAAAAATGCAATGGCTACAATGTCCGTGTCCTCCCTCTCCTTTTATCCCATCCCTCTGGTTTCACATCAGGATCTACTGCTTTGCTTGGCTGCTTGTGCAGAGCTCCTGCTGGTCACCATCAGTACCAGATGGGACACTGCACCTGCCCTTGAATGAACCCATGAGGAGCTCTGCTGGGAGCCCTTAGAGCCCAAGATAAACACTGATTATCTGGACACTGTCCTGAGGGATGGGGCTGCTCAGGGACTTGTGGCCATTTCTACAGCCTTCCATGGGGGTTCCACAAATCACAGCAATCATGACCAGTTGGAGGCCATAACCAAAGAGGTGAGGACTAGCTTTAAGGAATAAAACTCACAAGGAGTGGCAGTGGCAGCTGCCTCCTGGCACAGGGCAGAGGGGGTTGGTGCAGTGGGAAGATCTGAACCATGAGGTCCCTGCTAAGGAACCCGTTCATGTGAAGATGCCACAAAATAAGGGAGGGACGCAAAGGGCTCAGTACTGGGACTGCAGGTTGAGGAGGATAATGGGTACACTCTGGGAAAGCAGCATCCTTCAGGACTTTTCTCCAGGGCTTGAAGATAGCACATAGAAATGAAATTAATAATAAGAAAAGAAAGAGAGGGAGATACTGGCTACTTTCACAGAGGGGTAGAAAAAATCGAGTGAGTGGGAATTTAGCCATGGGAACTGGAACATCAGAAGGTAGAAGGATGGGAAGTGGCCAGAAATGAATGCTTAACTCTGGAGAACAGCAGCAGAGCCAAGGATAGGTCAGGGAGCAGGACAGATGCCTGACAGGCAGGGAGGGAGTGCAGGCAGGCACTGAAAGGAATGAGTGGGATGTGTCTCTGCAAACAAACCGTGGGCCTGCTTGCATGTAAAGCCAGATACTGAGAGATGAGAGAAGCCATGGGAGAAACCATCAATTACAGAGGGATCCCACTAACTGACACAGACTGTTGGTCACCCAAGGCCATGCTAAATTCCTGGACTTAGAGAAAAAGAGCAGAGACACAAAGAAATAGGGGATCTGTATTAGGCAATTTGGGAAGTCTGTACCTCCCAAGTACCTCAGCCAATGGGGAGAGAGAGGGAAATGTGGCTGAAAAATTGGGATAAAAAGGAGGCTGCATCCTCCAGCAATTTGAGAAACTCCCTGGGAAATGCCCATGGCCTCTCCCTTTATTCAAATAAAGTTACAGGATTCCTCTCTTTCCTTTTTGGACAGAAACCTCTGGCACAGTGGATCAAATTTCCTAACAGCAGGAGCATGGGAACGTTTGTGCCCCTCTGCCAAGAGCAAGGACATCAGGCTGCAGACACCTGAGATTCTGCAGAGCTACAGGAGGGTTGGCCCTTTGGGTAGAAGACACACGACAGAAAAGTTCTAATGGCATGGCTGGGGCACAGCCTGACTCAGAGGCACGGGAACGAGTGGTGTGAGTAGGATAAACTACTCCACATCAATACAAGTTCCATTTTAAAAAAAAGAATCACTTGTATCTTGAGAAAAGACAGCATGCTGTAAACCAGGAGTTTGTGGGAAGTGCTGTGTAATTAATGCTTGCAATACTTATTGTGTAGGACAATAGTTCCAGGAAAAGCTCTCCACAGGACCTACTCAAGTTTCAAGGCATCAGAGGAATCAAGTGAAGCTGCCATTCAACTAAGGAGGACAAAGATAAAGTAAAGGAATACATTCCAAAGCACACTCTAAATTCAAATCCCTTTCAGTTCAGACAGCTTAACAGAGTTTCTCTGCAAATTCAGACACTAAAACATAACCAAAGCCACAACGCAGCTGTGCTAAGGAGTAAGAATAAAGAAGGGGAGTTCCTCGAAAGCGCTTGGCTGACTCATGCGTGCTTTGATAGCAGCTGGAGAGCTGATGCGAGTGTGGATGGCAATGAGCACCTGTGGGACACCCAGGGAGGCAGAAACAGCAGCTCTGCCAGGATGGATGTGCTCTGGTGGCCGTGCTGTGCCGGGGAGGAAGGGGACTCCAGTCCAACACAAACTATGCTGTGATTCTGCTATGCTGTGGGGCAGAAAGAGGCCCGGGGGCAGATGCAGAGCCAGGTAATGAAGGTGCTCCCAGAGTCCTGCTGAACACACAGCCTGAGCTGGAGAGAATTCCAGGTTTGTGTGAAAAGTTGGCAGTGGTGCTGCTGGTGCCCTCAGGAGCCATCTGAGATGGGAACTCAGATGTCACTGGCGAGGCAGTGACACAGTGGGGACTGGGGCCAGCAGCCCTCTGCGTGGGACAAGCAGCTCAAGCTCCATGTGACAGGAACACGGGCTGCAGGACAGGGATTGAAGGAGAGATTTCACAGGGCTGAGGGGGAAAGGCTGGACTGGGCACACTGCACCCCAAAAGGTGACAAGGAGATGAAAAGAATCCTCCAAAGGACCTGTATGAAGGGGTCACCTGTAAGGGGAGAGCAAGGAGCAGGCAGAGCTACAGGAGATGAAATACCAGAAACTGTGATGTGGAAGAGACTACCTGCCAGTCTTCAGGGTGGCTGAATAGTAATGGGGGAAAAAGCAGGAAAGGGCTGAAAGGTTACAGTGGCTTTTAAGGGCTTTCAGCACAGTCTCTCCTGACTTTGGCCATCAAATAAAGATACTCCCCCATAGACACCTGAGCAGGGCTTGAACATCTCCCCCGCTGATGCTCTGTGCTCTGGTTCAGACGAAGAATTTAACAATCTCCCTCTCTATTCTTTAGAGATCCACCTTTACAGATGGCTGGGAATGCCATGTGTAATGTGTGCTTTAAGTGTTTGTTTGTCTTATTTGAGTGGAGCTTTTGATGTTGGACTATCCATTACTTAAAAGCCAATAAGTCAGAGAACCATGAAGGAAAGTGAAATGGCCTGTATCATTTAGTTCTGCACAGTATTTGTGTGTGCTGAAGATTTCATTTTTTCTGTAAGATGCAGATGGTTTGAAATTGAAAACCTGGGCTATTCCAGTGGCAGTCCTTTTGTTCGTGCAATGTGCTTGGCTTGTTGAAGCAAAGCAGGAGAGCCTGTGATTAATGGCAACATCTATCTTTAAGGAAAAAGGTTGCCATTAGACTGAGTCACTGTGCAATTCTGAAATGTTTTAATATTGTGCTTTACATGACAAGAGCTTGAAGAGATTCTTCTGTGGAGATTAAATCCAGTTGGTAAGGTCATCATTACTGTCTTGGTGGGGTGGGGAGAGCCCAGGAGCACTGACAGCAGGGAATACTGAACAAGGGGAGAGACAGGGGGCAGCTGGCCTAGAGATACACCTGCGAAGGCAGATTTGATACTTAGCCTCAAAAGAATAATATTCCAGCTGGAAATGAGAGGTTCTGGTTGGTTAATGAGGGAAGGGAATAACCAGGTGGAAGGTGTGATGGGCTGGGGCAGCGTGTAAGAGTATGGGCCATGGGCAGCCCCAGCCAAGGCCAGAACTGCAGCTGGAGCCAGAGAAAACTGCTATTCCTGTTCCCAGGGCAGCTGCAGCCAGAGCAGAGCTGCTGTTCCTGGAGCAGGGCAGCTGCAGCCAGAGCAGAGCTGCTGTTCCTGGAGCAGGATTCCCAGAGCAGGGCTGTGTCACTGTCTCTCCTGCCCCAGGAGCTGCAGGGGCAGCAGAGCCCAGCTCCCACTGCCCCACAGCCAGCCCCATCCCAAGGGCTCCTCCAGCCCCAGCCAGAGCCGGGCACTGTGTTCAACCCTCTCCATAGCACCCCAACTGCACCATCACTTCTGCTACAAACATCCACAGAGCTCCCTCAGCAGGGGATTTCCTGCACCAGCTCAGCCTGGCCAGGATGCCATCCGAGGGGCAGCAGGTACCCCACTGCCACCCTCAGCAGGTGCTTGTTGGAGAAGATGAAGCAGGAAAGCCTTATCAATATGATTGTCTGGCAAAAGATTTTGAGAATATGGAAACTATAAGCGAGATTGAAATGAAAGCAAGCTTTGAGATCCCTCAGTCACTGAACAACTGGAAAACAATGGTGTGGCTGCTGAAGGTGATCCCCTTGTGATGGAACAACACCCTCTGCCTGCAGACAGGCCCAAGGGTCAGAGCAGACCCTACAGCTTGGCAGAAGGGCCCAAAGAGGAGTTTTTAGGGTTTAAAATGTAACACAGTGTGGTAATGTAATGATTCTTATAGGCTGTATGTAAATGCTATAGGATTTGTATCTTGTACTGGATTGGTTAGTGAGAATCAGAATATTCAGCACAGAAGATGATTTATGGTATTGCAATGGGAACCTCTCTCTCTTAGTTCTTAGCTCTTGCCCCTCTTACTCACTTACCCCTTTTTACTCTCTTACACTTTTACTCCCTTACCCTTTTACTCTCTCACCCTCTCATCCTCTCTCCCCCTCTCTTCTCCCAGTCCTGCCCCAGCTGTGTTTGGCAGCTCCCAGCAGGGCCCTGCACCCAGGCCCTGTGCAATAAACCCCAAATCCCAGCAGGGCCCTGCACCCAGGCCCTGTGCAATAAACCCCAAATCCCAGCAGGGCCCTGCACCCAGGCCCTTTGCAATAAACCCCAAATCCCAGCAGGGCCCTGCACCCAGGCCCTGTGCAATAAACCCCAAATCCCAGCAGGGCCCTGCACCCAGGCCCTGTGCAATAAACCACAAGTTCCAGACCTGGCTGCAGAGATCTCTCATCTCTGTCCACTCCAACCATCCTACCCCCCGATGCTTCTACAGGTGCTCCCATCCTCAGCAGTTGCTGCCCAGGGCACCGTGACCCCACATCAGATCCCTGTGACCCCACAGTAGGTCCCTGTCACCCCACATCAGGCACATCAGGTCCCTGTCGCCCCACATCAGGTCTCTGTGGCCACCCCAAACGCGGGGGCCTTGCCATGGCGTGCACAGGGGCACTGAAGGGGCTGTGAAGGGCTGAACCCATCCCTGCCGTGCTCCTGCTGACCCCAGCCCCAGCCTGCAGGCTTTGAGAGTGTGCTCACTGGAACATTCCTGGAAATCTGCTGTTGTTGTCCAAAATGTGCAGCTTGCCCGAGGTTTCCCGGAAAGGCAAGAGCAGAGCGTAGCTCTAGAGAACAAGCTGCACTTTCCTCTCTCCATGTGCAAAATGGTGGGTGGCCTTGAGAAAAACAATTGAACAGTGGACATTGAAGAAGATAATTAAAAACCTTTTAACTCTTATGGGGAAAGGTGCATTACAGGGAACAAACAAATGGTGGGTTTTCAAAATGCAACTTTTTCAGGGGGTTTTTTTGTTTGTTTAAACAAGAATTTTTTATTATTGTTATTATTTGAAAATAATATGCAGAACATAGCCTTTTACATTACGGTGATCAGAAATGGAGATTTAAAAAGCAGACTGGATCAGTGCAGTGCAGGAATGTGAACTGAAGAGACCCAGTCAGGGCTGCTGAGTCTGCCTGAGAGGAACTGGCAAAACCAGACCTGGTGTGTCCATTCTGACCTGTGTGAAAAGGGAAAAGAGGCTGAAGAGGTTGCATTTTCCACCTCAAAGGTTTTACAGGATTTTAGGCACTGTCCATTGGATTTTCCTGAGGCAAAAGCACTTGTACATCTTTGATCTTTTCTAAGATTCTCCAGTCTCTTCAGACACCGGAGCTCAGGAATCTGTTCGTAATTTTTTGTGCAAGCTGATGAGCTTCAACTGAGACAAAAGCACAGGTGAGAGGGAGCAAGGAATCAGGTAGTGGGAGACAGAGTCAGCAGTTTTAGCAGGAATCAGTGGAGAGGGTAAGAAATGTAAACCCACAGGGGCTGGGGATCTCTCACACAGCCAGCTGTCCTGGTCCCCATCCCCATTCCCTGGGATCCCAGTGCAGGGCCAGGCCAGGCTGCTTGGTGGGCTGCACCCAGCCTGTGGGTTACCCACTTGCTGTTCCTGGGGTGTATAGTATTTTATTTTATATAGTATTTTATATAGCACTTTATTTCATTTTACACTCTGTTCACTTGGTGCTATATCTGTAGGATATTCTGCATTTTAAAATGTCATGTTTTCATCCCTCAGCTCTGGAGTAAGAACTGAACTGAAATACCTCCTCTAAATTCAGAACCAAGGCTCATCTATTGCCATAGGATGTTTTACTCCTTGGCATGGAGCAGACAGGCACAGCAGAGCACAGGCTGTTCCACCTGGGACAGAGTGCAGTGTCCCCAGCCCTGGCTCCTTTCCCACCTGGGACAGAGTGCAGTGTCCCCAGCCCTGGCTCAGCTCCTTTCTCTCGACCACCCAGCATCCTCCAAGGGAGCAGCCACACAGCCAGTCTCACATGTTCACACTGCACAGACCAGCTTTTCCAAACAATTGTGAGGAAATGGAATTGTTCATTCGTCCTGCAACAGCCTCATGATCTGCAGAGGGGTGGTGGGCAACAGGTGAAGCCTGTAGGAAGCTGAGGAGGGCTACAAAGGATTTTCAGAGGAAATCAGCATTCCTTTGGTGCCTCTTGCTGCACAACACCAGCAGAGAATGCTGACAGCCGCTGAGGCTGCACAGGCTCCCATTGCCTCACTTGATAGACCATTAACTTTAAGGACACTGCCCAGACTGCCTGCTCCAGTTGAAGAGTCTCTGATTATCTTTCCAGGCAAATTAATCACTGACATATTTCCTTATTTTATTCTGAATGAACTAATAAATGAATTTACTAGGTGATTTCTTCATTTAATACTGCAGTTTAAATCAACAGACAACAGCAGAAAACTGTTTTATTGAAACTTGCTCATTGCCTATGGCCATTTCCATGGTGCTGGAGTGTAAATCCTCCCTGAGCAAGGCTGAGTGATGCTTCTCAGCTGGAGCCCACAAAATATGGAAATGCATTTCCAGGAGACAAACACAGCTCTGGAGTGTGTGGTGTAACCCTTCTCATACCTGTGCCCCGGACTAAGGGGCCAGTGAGACACTTGTACTGCAACGCAAACCAGAATTTCCCAGTAGATGTTAAAGACTGTTTAAGAGTTCCTAAAGTAATTCTCCTTAGTTCAAAAGTAGACAAAGTAGACATTTATGTGTCAGGAAAGACAATGGAGATGTTATTTGTACACTAAGGCTACTAACAATAATCCCATGCAAATAGGAAATAAGCAGAGAGGCACTCATGGGAGAAAAATTATGAATAGAGAGGCTCTTATTTCTACTCTCAAAATAGTCTTGATTTTATGTACATTAAAATTTCCTACTGAAACTATTTCTGACATTGCCACCATTCCTGTTATGGACCAAAGAGACAGGAGCTCCAGGCTCAGCTGTCAGTGTGTCCTTCCAGCCTCAGTGCCAGCACCCAGCTCCCCATGGCACTGAGGGTACCTGCCTGTCACACCCTGCACACCCAGCTCTGCAGGCCAGGGCACAGGGACACCCTGCCTCGTCCTGCCAGTGCCCCAGCTCTGTCCTGCAGCCCTTGGGCAGGGGGGCACTGCTCTGGGTTAGGCTATTGAATGTCCCCGCATGGCTGATAAGAACTACAGCATCCCATTGGCAGATGTGAGCCCAGAGGGAGGAGCCAAGCATTCCTGCCTGGATATAATCTGGAGATTCTGGAACACCAGCACGGCTTCTCCACTGGATTCCCCAGAGGAACAGCAGCTGCCTCTCCTTCCCCTGGATCTTCAGAGGAAGAGACTGCACCCTTCTCCAGGATCCCTGCTCCAGCAGAACCACCCTGACACTGCAGGAGGGCTGAGCCACAATTCCAATGGGACTGCTGCCAACAGCCTGACCCACTGCCATCCTTACATCCTTAGCACAGGTCACCACGGGTTGAAAAACCAGTGAACAGGCTCATTTTCCCCTGGCTTCATGTGGCTCGAGTTGCAATAACAGCAAATTATTCCATTATTTATCTTTAGTGGCAGCAGGTGTGGGACAGCACCTCTGCTGCTCTATCTTGTGCCTGTTACTGTAGTCCATGAGTGCCTCAATCTACAAATTTACTATTGTCCTCCTGCACCTGTGGGAAGCATACCAAAAGAACAATGCACAGAACCATTTTTAACCTGCTAGCTGTGATTTTAAAATGCTCATTTCATACCAAGGAAATGAGTTTTAAGATATCATTGAAGCTGCTGACAAAATTGAAACCTTACAGACAAACCTTTCAAATGCGCAGGAAAGAAATTCTTCCAGGCAAGGATTTCCTTTGATTTCTGAATGGTTCTTTTGGAGAATAAAAAAAACAGGCAAAAAGGGGAGGATGAATATTTTGATTCCCCTTGATTATCCCTCAGTGTTTGGAAGAAGAAACAAATATCAGTTTGAAATAATCCCCATGTGGTACAACCCCAGAGACAGGGACATTTCCTGGTGTCCAGGGCTGCATTCCCCCAGTGCAGCCCTGGGGAGGTGTGGGTCAGGCAGGTCTCAGGGTGGGCAGAAATCCCCAGACACAGGAGTGTCACAGATATCTTTTATGGAAAATCCTTTCCTTAGGATTTTTCCTCCTGAGAAGCTGACAGGCCTCAGGAACAAAATGTACACAATGGTTATCTGCTGCTGTGGAATGCAACAGGTGCATCTGGGATTGGCCCATCTTGGATGTTTCTGATTAATGGCCAATCACAGTCAGCTGCCTCGGACTCTCTGTCCAAGGCACAAGCCTTTGTTATCATTCTTTCTTTTGCTATTCTTAGCTAGCCTTCTGATGAAATCCTTTCTTCTATTCTTTTAGTATAGTTTTAATGTAATATATATCATTAAATAATAAATCAAACCTTCTGAAACATGGAGTCAGATCCTCGTCTCTTCTCTCATCCTGGGACCCCTGTGAGCACCGTCACACAGGAGGGGCCATGGGGAGCAGTTCCCCAGCCATGGGACAGCCCCAGTGCTGCCCAGGGTCTGGCTCAGGCGGTGTGCAGCCCCCTCAGATGACCTGACCTTCATCCCTGCAGCTGTGCTCAGCCACTGTGGGCCCTGGAGGGCAAGAGGGATGTGTCAGCCATGGGCTACAAGCAGGCAAGACCCTCTAACCACCCTACAACCACCCTTTAAGCACCTTATAACCACCCTCTAACCACCCTAAAACCACCCTCTAACCACCCTGTAACCACAGAGCCTTGTCCTTTAGAGCTTGGCTGTTCCATTCACAAATGATAGCATGGATGACAGTGTGCACAAAAGCCCCGGGACACAAATACAGCTCAATGGATGACAAGGGTGTTTTGTGCAGACAGAGAGATGCATCCCACAGCCATCCATGGAACTTCTGTCACAGAGCCAGCCACCCTTTGTCTTCACAGGCAGGGAGCCCTGGACGCTGCCCTTCATCAGGTCAGAGTGGAGCTACTCTCCCTGAAGCACACTCCAGACCTTTCTGGTAATCAGATGTCACCCACTGCCACCCTCCTGGCTCACCCTGCCACACCAGCACCCTGCCAGCTTCTCTGGACACTGAGGGTGCCACAGAAACACCCCTGGGGATGTGCATTGGAGGTCAGACAGTGCCAATCAGGCTCATCCTCAGCCTCACTGCAATTCCAGGCTGAAAGGACACAGCAGGAGAGTCTCCTGTTTGCAGGGATCCTTCGGGGCACTGCCAGGCCCAGTGCTCCAGCAAAAGGCTCAGAAGGGGCTGGCATGCTGCACCTTTCTTTGGTGTCCAGCAGGGTGGGGAGGGACTGGTTTTGGCAGTGGTGGTGCCCTCATTAAAGAACTGACTGTCCTCCTGTCCATCCCTTCACCTGCCCTCTAGGCACTGGGCCAGGTGCCATGGGGCCAGGAAAGTGTCCCTGTGTCATTGAAAATTGACTGTCCTCCATCCCTTAACTGCCCTCTGTGCACTGGGACAGGTGCCATGGGGCCAGCAGAGTGTCCCTGTGTCACTAAAGAACTGACTGTCCTCCTGTCCACCCCTTCACCTACCCTCTGGGCACTGGGACAGGTGCCATGGGGCCAGCAGAGTGTCCCTGTGTCACTAAAGAACTGACTGTCCTCCTGTCCATCCCTTCACCTGCCCTCTGTGCACTGGGACAGGTGCCATGGGGCCAGCAGAGTGTCCCTGTGTCACTAAAGAACTGACTGTCCTCCTGTCCACCCCTTCACCTACCCTCTGGGCACTGGGCCAGGTGCCATGGGGCCAGCAGAGTGTCCCTGTGTCATTGAAAATTGACTGTCCTCCTGTCCATCCCTTCACCTGCCCTCTGGGCACTGGGCCAGGTGCCATGGGGCAGCAGAGTGTCCCTGTTTGGGCCAGGTGCCACGGGGCCAGCTGAGTGTCACTATATCTCTGCCCCTGCTGTGCCACGGGATTTTTGCACAAGTCACACAGCAATTCAGGGCTTTCATTTCAGTAAATCAGGGGTACAGCAGCAGAGCTGCACTGCTCTGTCCTCCACAAGCCCTGGAGGAAGAACACTGGGCCCATGAAAGTCACAAATTCTCTGAAGTACATGAGCAATACAGTAAATATTTCAATGGTGTATTAATAGTTGGCTTATAAAAGATTGCACTAATCTTCAAAGAGCAAGACAGCTATGTCTGCTTACACACAGGATTCTAGTCTTCTAATTGTCCTGTAATTTTAGGTAAAGACTATTTCCAGTGGATTAGCAATTGTCTTTCTGAGGTATTAGTTGTAGAAGGTTCTCAGGAGCCCCACATGTATTTCAGCAGAGCTGAGTTACACAGACCACACACCCTATTGTCCTTGTGGAGCAGGGAATATGGGAGTGCAGCACCTGAGAAATTGTATGTAAGTGTCTCAAATTCTGAGTTGCTACATAAGTGTCTTCCATGAGCCTTAAATATTTGTAAATAACTTCTTTAGTCATCACTACACATTTAATACTGGTGTTCTCCCTGATGTCTGTTCCAGGAGTAATAGAACAGAAATTCCCACAATAAAATATAAATTTTGGCCATATATTCTTAATCTTGATATAGTTAATGTTTTGTAAAAAAATATAGACATCATTTATTACACAAAGTGAGCCCCAAAAAGAAGATATGGATCAAACACAGAATATAAGATAGCATATATCTGTAGTTTCAGTCCATGAAGATCTACCAGTTCTCTCCTCCTTTCCTGAGGATATTACAGGGGTCATTGTTGCTTTAACAGGCCATACAAACCCTGGCTGGAGGGAGCACCTGCTGCTGACACCAAGGCTTTCAACCAGGTGAGACATGGCTCTGTCCACCCAGAGCCCTTCAGGGATGCTGACTCCACAGTCCTCTCTAAACCACCCGGATTTTTCACGGGTGATGCAAAATAGCTCCCAGTTGCATTGGCCAACCCTTTTGGCATCTTCTGTGAGCCCCCACCAGCTCCCAAGTGTGTAAAAACAGATCTCCTGCTGCTGCAGCTCCTCACTCCTGCCCTGTCACAGCGTCTGTCCCTTTCCCCTCAGCTCTTCCACAGACGGGGAAAACACATCTGGAGTCCAAAGAAATTGCAATGGGGTGTTAGCAGTTGATTTGTGGGATGTTTGGAGTGTTGGTGTTGTGCTGAATGAGCCCTGGAGCTCTGCTGGAGGCTGGGAGTGTCACACACAGGTGGGACCAGCTCTGGGCAGGGATGGGGCATGCAGGGATGGGGGCGCAGGGATGGGGGATGCAGGCTGGGGACTCAGCCAGGCCTTGTGCAGAGGCTGGGCTGGCCTGGCGCTAAGCAGACTCCTCTCTCCAGTGACATTTGTGTGAAAAATGCATGTGTTTTATGATTGGCTTTTCGCAAATATTAAAATGAATATTACACGTGTTGTGTTAGAAAGTTATGCTGTTTTAATTCTCTTAAGTACTGTGTTAAATATAGTTTTAGATTATAAAAATTGTTAAAATAGAAATGATGCTATGTAAGATACTTTTTTTAAAGAAAGGACTCACACCAAATAGCAGCCACAGGACAGCTGAATCTTTCAGAGAAAGAGAATTTATTGCTCCATTATCAAAAGAAACGAACTTCTTCTCGCCTCAAATGTGCTGTTAGGATTCTGAGGAAGAAGCTGACACTGCCCAGACAGAATCCTGTGTTTGAATGGAATTTATGCATCATGGATGAGCTGTATGAATATGCAACAGGCTGTTGCTTTTAAGGGTTAATCCTTTGTTAATAGGCGTCCTTTTTTGGGCTCGTGCTGCCCAGAACAAGGTACCCGGACATCTGTAACTCTTTGTTTTTATTGTCTCATATTGTCCTAATTCAAATTGTCCAAATTATCGTTACTCTAATTGTATTACTATTTTTATAACCATTTTATTACTATTAAACTTTCAAAAATTTAAAAACAAGTGTTTGGCTTTTTTCACATCTGGCACGGACGGATTTTCTTGCTGAGTGAATAAATCCCAGGCGGGCAGCGTGAGCGCCCTGGGACTCTCGGAGGCAGCGATCCGCGGCGTGCCCGATGTGCGAGCACCCGGCTGAGCCCCGCAGCCCCTGCTCGGACCCCGCATCCGCAGACAGCGGGGCCAGCCCGAGTGCCCCGCAGGAACCGCATTTCCCTGCAGAAATTCCGCCTGTGACATGTCACGAGTGCCATCTGCTGTCGCTTCCCCGGGCCCGGCGTCCGGCAGAGCGCGCGTGGTGCGGAGGAGATGATGGCAGCCCGCTGGGTACAGGAGATGATCCCGATCCTCGGGTACAGGAGATGATCCCGGTCCCTGGGGTACAGGAGATGATCCCTGTCCCTGGGGTACAGGAGATGATCCCTCTGGCACAGGAGATGATCCCTCGGGTACAGGAGATGATCCCTCGGGTACAGGAGATGATCCCGGTCGCTCGGGCACAGGACATGATCCCTCGGGCACAGGAGATGATCCCTCGGGTACAGGAGATGATCCCGATCCTCGGGTACAGGAGATGATCCCGGTCCCTGGGGTACAGGACATGATCCCTCGGGTACAGGAGATGATCCCTCGGGTACAGGAGATGATCCCGATCCTCGGGTACAGGAGATGATCCCGGTCGCTCGGGCACAGGACATGATCCCTCGGGCACAGGAGATGATCCCTTGGGTACAGGAGATGATCCCTCGGGTACAGGAGACACTGACATCCTCCTCCAAAAGCAGAGTCCTTCACAGGTACTGCCTGTCCTGTCTCCAGTGCCTCATTTACCCTGAGGGAATGTTAAAGCAGTCACCCACTCACCTTGAGCGACCTGGGCAGGTTTCCCTGCCTGGACATCCAGTCGTGGGGACAGAAGGGGTGCCTCACTGTCACCATGCAGATGGGCAGTCACTATGGGAGCACACTGAGGGTCACAGGGGAGCAGAACTACACGCTGGGCAGGACACCACAGCCCCCAGGTACCTGCAGCAGGCCGAGCTGCACAGCCACTCTTCAGGCCCTCAGTGGATGGAGATTGAGCTCCAAATCCTTTCACCTTTGCTCTGCTGCAGTCTGTGCTCCTGGTGGCTCCTGCACCGGTTCACTGACCTCGGGAAGGAATGGAGGTATTGGAGACTGGCTGGGCAGAGAATGGCAGCAAAGGGCAGGGGGACACTGGAAATTGCTCCCTCAGGATGCAGCAAAGGCCACCCCAGTGCCCCCTTCTGTCGCAGACATCTTTTCATGAAAATCCTTTCCTTAGGATATTTCCTCCTGAGAAGCAGCTGAGAGGCCTCAGGAACAAAATGTAAACAATGGTTATCTGCTGCTGTGGAATGCAACAGGTGCATCTGGGATTGGTCTCATGTGGTTTTTTCTAAATAATGGGCCAATCACAGCCAGCTTGCTCAGACAGGGAGTCGGGGACAGCTGCCTTTGTTATCATTCCTTTCATTCTATTCTTAGCTATTCTTCTGAGATGAAACTTTTTCTTCTATTCTTTTAGTACAGTTTTAATGTAACATATATAATAAAATAATAAATGAAGCCTTCTGAAATATGGAGTCAGATCTCCGTCTGTTCCCTCATCCTAAGACCCCTGTGAACACCATCACACCCTTCCACTCTCTCACTCCACGAGGATGCTGTGCCCACCTCCACAGACCACCACACTGGCCCTGGGAGCACAGAAAGTGGAGAGAGAGATGTTTAATGGGGTTCATCACTGCCCTGCTCCCCTCAGTCAGGGACATGTCCTGTGACAAAGGCTTCTGCCCCCAGCCCCAGCACGGGGGGACTGATTTGGTGTTAAACCCAGCTCAGCACTGCTGCCACTGCAACAACCTGCACTTACTGCAGTGAACTAAGTCTAGCAGTTACAACCATAAAATTCAATCTTTTCTCTCCAGAAATAAAACTAAAAGGGGATATTTAAATTCTACCTAAGAAGGAGAAGCAAATGAAAGTGATGAAATAAGTAGCAGCTAAGTAAGTGGTACTACAAAGCAGCACTTTGTAAAGGTTGGATACCAAAAGGTCAGTGCCTTTAAAACAGATATTCAGGTGTGGAAGTAACACTGTGGCATTTAGTTTGCACAGACTCAGTGTTTAACTGAGCAATTATACTGCAGGTTGCTAAAATGATGGGATGCAGAAGAAAAATGTGCTTCCATGTCCATGATCATTAAGCCTTTGTACTTCTGTGGAGATACAGGTAGAATAAGCATTAAAAAAGTAAAAAAAAATTGTTGTGAACCTCTCCAATAACATACTCTATCATTCAGATAATCCCAGCTGCAATGCCTTTCAGAAGTGTTTTGTGTTCCAATTTAGAGCAGAATAACTGGAAGACAAGGTGCCAGCTCCCAGACCACCAGAGAAACTCCTCTGGATCCTATTCTAAAATAGATTTTTTTTTTAATCAATTTAGAAGTCTAGAAACATTTTTTTTTCTTGATTCTCAGATTACTTTTGTTATATTAGAGAAGTAAAGTCCATTTTGGTGGTATAGGTTCCACATAAACTTGCAAAAGCTGAGTATTCTGCAAGATTAATGCTGTGGAATGAAAACATCTCCATGCCAAAAGCCTTGCAGTGCTGCCCAAGGAATCCATCAGCTAGAGATTTCGCGCTGCATTTGCGTTCTGAGATGTGAAATATTCAAGACAAACACCAAAAAAGAGGAAGTGCAATTCCCCTGTAAATGGAACAGGAGTACCATAACAGCCGTACAGAAACATTTGCTCTTGAGGACACAGCAATGAAGGACAGCTACTGCTTTCAAGGTAGTGGGTTTATAAACAATTTGTGGGAGTTTTCTCAAGCCCAGCACACTGACAGAGCTCCACTGGTGTGTGGGACAGCTCAATAGAACACACAAAAGGCACTTGGAGCCCCGGGCTTGTCTATGCAGCAAATGACACTGGGCAAATGTCTCGCAGTTACCTCTGACTGAAATACAGCTGCAGCACCCATCAGTGTGACACTGAGCATGCTTGGGGCAAAGATTGTTTGATTTTCACCTTCTCCTTGAGTGGATCAACACAAAAGCACAACTGAATGGAATTTGGCTTTTTTATCTGCGTGAATGCCACCCTTCTGGCACCAGCCTCTCTGTCCCACTATCCACTGCCACAGTGCCATTTAAAGCAGGGCCAGCATCAAACTGGAACAGGCTCTGCAGCTTGGTGGGTTTGAGGGCTGCAGCCCATGGGCCTCCCCCACCGTGAATTATTGAGGAACAACCCACTGCAATGGATGTGACTGTGATTCCCTCCCTGCACACTCACTTCAGAGTGCCTGGGAACAGAACTGGAGGAACCCCAAAGAGGCAGGTCCTGAGCAGGAGAGGCATGGGTATGATGTGCTGTACCAGCCAAACCCAGCCCAGTCAACACAACAGATCACTCAGCTCTAATTAAGGGCACCTCTACTTTTTTTTTTTCCCTACATTTTCAGGTATTGCAGTGATTAAAAAAACCCAACATATTTTATTACTAGTACCTTAAAACTGCCCAAAATCTATTCAATTTCCATACACATTATTTCTACAAAAATATCTAATTTAACATTCCTGATTTGATTATCCAATATGTGACAGAGCTAGTGAAAACTTGTTATGGAGATTTGACAAGGTTTACATTCAACAGAAAAGTTTAAATTGATTCCTTAAGTTCCTCTCGCCCCCAAATTCAAATTAATTTCATAATGCTATTATCACCAATCAAATTGCAAAGTAATTTTAAATTAAATTATTTTAACTGCAGTTTGGGGTTTGCATGGCAAGTTTTTGGTAGTGGGGGCTCTGCAGGGGTGGCTGCAGTGAAAAGCTGCCAGACAATTCTCCATGTCCAGTGGAGCCAATTCCAGCAGCTCCAAGAGGGACCCACAGCTGGCCAGGGCTGAGCCCGTCAGCAATGGGGAATAACAGAGTGAAAAAGGGAAAAAACTCCAGTGCAGTGGCAGCACTGGCATTCAAGTGGGAATATGGGAGGGGAACAGCCCTGCAGCCCCCAGGTCTCTGCAGGAGGGTGTTGAAGATTGCAGTGCAAGATGTTTTCAATTACCATCTGTGTGGCAGATTACCTTTGTCAAGTGGGCAGTTTGCCTCTGAGTGACCACATTCACACCTCCCTCTGGGCAGACACCTGCTGATAACAGCCACTGAATGTCACTGCATGGCTGATAAGAACTACAGCATCCCATTGGGAGCTGTGAGCCCAGAGGGAGGAGCCAAGCATTCCTACCTGGATATAATCTGGAGATTCTGGAACACCAGCACAGCTTCTCCACTGGATTCCCCAGAGGAACAGCAGCTGCCTCTCCTTCCCCTGGATCTCCAGAGGAAGACTGCACCCTTCTCCAGGATCCCTGCTCCAGCAGAACCACCCTGACACTGCAGGAGGGCTGAGCCACAATTCCAATGGGACTGCTGCCACCAGCCTGACCCACAGGGTGTCAGGTTGGGTTCTGACTCTGGCAGTGTTGGTTTGGTTTACTGCATTGTTTATTTTATCCTTTTATTTTCTTCCCTAATAAAGAACTGTTATTCCTGTTCCCATATTTTTGCCTGAGAGCCCCTTAATTTCAAATTTATAGCAATTGGGAGGGGTGGGGAGGGTTCACATTCTCCATTTCAGGGGAGGCTCCTGCCTTCCTTAGCAGACACTTGGCTTTCCAAACCAGGACAGAGGCAGGAGGTGCTCCAGGTGCCAGAGTAGAGACCCCCCTGCAGGCCCTGGGTGTCTGTGCCACAGCAGGGGGATGCCCAAACCCATGGTAGCCCACTCTGGAGACTGAGTCTCACATACCCTGCTGATAAATTGAGAAGCAGTTTATCTTTTATCTAAATCTACTGTTTCTTAGGCATCTCAGAAACGTTTATATGTGAGAAATTAAAAAGAATTGCCTAGGAAAGGTAATGGACTGGTCTAACCCCTGCTGCAGCTTTCACGGAGTCAACATTTCCATCAGGCAATAAGCAGCCTGCTTTGCCCAGTGCTGGCCTATTGTATAATTCACAAAGTAAAAATGCCTCCCAAGCCCTGTGAGCAGCACTGCACTGACAGGCAGCCAGATAAACCAGAGCAGACACACACAGCATCACATCCCTAATATACTCTAAGATAGGGAGGAAGAGGTCAGCTAAAGCCCATTCTTGCAAAGAATTAAAAAAATTGAGACTGGATTTCAGTCAGAAAATGCTTTCAAGGAAGTTTAACCTTCACTTTCTTCATTAACCTTAGTTTTCTGGTCCTTTTGAGGGCTTTCTTGAACTGCCATAAAAGCCAAAGCAACAATTTGCTCCTTCAGTCTCACTGAACATAGCAGGAAGCCTTGTTCCAGAAAAAAACACCCATATAGTATTTCAGCAACACTTTGCAGCACAGGTGTGCCATACATTCAGATTTTTGGGCATTGCCAGGAACACTTCAAATGTCAGTGAAAGCCATTTCCAATTATCTCTGAAAATAATTGTAGAAACGATACTCTTAAGCAGGTATTTGTGGGAGTGTGTGATTTACACATGGGACGTGAATCCACAAAATTCCAAGTGTTCCAGAAAACTAATTTAAAAAATCAATCTGATATGGTTACTCAAAGACAGGACCATATCAGTAGAAACTCCTTCGCAGCTGGTACAGGGAGAAGGAAACCAGCACGGACGGGAGGTGAACTTTCAGAAGGGCCAGTTTTACAAATACAGCTATTTTTGGCACCTTACTGACTCATGCCTTCAGCAGTCAGGGGTCAGTGCTGTGTTGAAGCATTTCTCTGAAGTGGCAGCTCTTCAGCGAGGACAGCAGGCTGTCCCCAGGCTGTCACCCAGGTCTGCCAGCACGGGCAACTCAGGGGGCACCAGGCTGCTGACCCTGCAATGCACCCAGGGTGACAATGCAAACAGGTGTGTTTGTACACCTCTGTCACACTGCAGGGCACAGCTAGAAGGAGGCACTGCTGGAGAGCTGCACGTTAATGGGCAGGTGAGGGCTTGGCACAACCCTGAACTCACGGGTGAAACAAGCTCTAAACAGGGTACTGGACAGATTTGAGTCACTGCACCCCTGGGACTGGCATCACTTTGCCCCTGCCTTCGTGCCCCGTGACCCAGCACTGCCACACCTGGCAGTCAGCCACAGCCTGCAGCGCACACACCTGAACTCATGGGTGAAACAAGCTCTAAACAGAGTACTGGGCAGACTCGAGTCACTGCATCCCCTCGATTGGCATCACTTTGCCCCTGCCTTCATACCCTGTGACCCAGCGCTGCCACAGCCTGCAGCACACACGCCTGAACTCACAGGTGAAATGAGCTCTCCCCAGGTACTGGGCAGACTTGAGTCACTGTATCCCCTGGACTGGCATCACTTTGCCCCTGCCTTCATGCCCTGTGACCCAGTGCTGCCACAGCCTGCAGCACACTCACCTCCAAGAGCCTCTCACAAACCCCTGGAGGCTGTGAGACAGGTCAGGGCACAGGAGCTGGGGGCCAAGTGGTACAGGATGGGTGGGTCAGATTTGAGGGGAAGTTAGTGACCTTCTGTTGTCAATGGAGAGAGATGGAGAGACTGACTCAGTGACCAGAATCCCGTTTTACTGGGGATACAAACACTTCCATACTATTGCAGGGAGACTGGTAATGTGTACTACAATGATTAGATTAAAATCACACACACAAATTTATGCATGTAACAACATCTCTTGCTTGCGGAGTTTAATGGGATTTTCTTTTTCTGGTAAACCCATTTGATTTAATCTTCTTGCAATCCAGGTCTAATTTTCAAAGTTCCGTTTGCTTTTGCCAAGGCATCCTGTTGTCAAATCTCTTTTGTTAACCAGGTCCAAAGTCCATCATCTGTCTTGTGTCCCCCAGCATCCCAACAACTTTCCACAATCAACAGCCCAGAACCACACCTCATACTCCCTCTTACACTGGCCTTTTCCAAGTAACACATTGAACTTCCAGAGAACAAAACAGAACCAATGCTCCTGTCCTGAAATCTGGCTCAAGCAAAAGGTTTGGAGCTTTTTTCACCACAAAGACCAGGACTCTCTTACTTCAAGCTGCTTGTGTCACAACAGAACACTCTGAACACGATGTTGGCTGCAGCCCAAAGCATAGCAACCTGCCCTGCCTGGGGAAGGCACAGCTCATTGTCCTTCAGCTACCAGGTGTGCCGCTTAGATAGCCATCAGCTCCAGAAAGCAGCGACAGCCAAGGCTCCTCAGCTGGAAGGGAGATCAGATATGGAACAAAAAACACTAAGTGATCTGTGGTCACAGCAAAAAACATGGAAAGGAAGAGAAAAGGACCAAGGACTTCAGCCAAAGCTACAACACTCAGTACCGCACACTGACAACATGGACAGCACTTGGCAAACCTCTCCCTGAACTGTAGATGGTGCAGCAGGACTTGTGGGGTTTGGGATTTTTGTGATTGCTGCGGTTGAGGGTTGGGTTGGTTTTAGCATTGCAAAGGCATCCCTTCAGCTTTCCCTCAGCAGGAGCAGCACATGCCTGCTCCCAGGGAGGGCGTGCAGTGAGCACTGCACCCTGACCCTGGCTTGTTGGTGCTCCCAAGCACTGTGAGGGGCTTGGGCTTGCCAAAGAGGGAGCACTGACATCCCCTGGCACCGTCTTTCCTCTTCTTTGGTCACATGCTCTGACACATCCAAAATCCATGTTTCATCCAGCCCTTCTTGTGTCAGCATCCGTGACAGTATTGTAAAGCTGTGACAGTTGCCAAAAAGAAAAACAAATTCCAAGAGGGATGGCTGCAGGCTCAGCAATTCTCTCCTCTATCAGTCACCAGCCACATGGGGAAATGAGAAGCAAAGAAGGTTGAACCTGATACAGAAAACAAAGGAGGCAGGGAGACAGCTAAAGGGAGATGGGATGGCCTGTGCTGGAGTGAAAGAAAGAAATCCAAAGAATGGTTACTAATGTCAAGGGTCTGGGAGCAAAATTGCTAATTCTCTTTGCATTTGCATTGCAAAGAGCAGTGCAGAGACCTTACTGAAACAGCATCACCCTGCAGCAGCTCAGGGCAGTGCAGGAAGCTGTCCCAATGTACAAGGGGTTGGTGCTGAGCAGTGCCTGTGTGTGACACTGACACTGTGCAGTGCTCTGGGTGTGACACTGTGCAGTGCCTGGGTGTGACACTGTGCAGTGTCCTGGGTGTGACACTGAGCTGTGCCTGGGTGTGAGACTGAGCAGTGCCTGGGTGTGAGACTGAGCAGTGCCTGGGTGTGACACTGTGCAGTGTCCTGGGTGTGACACTGACACTGAGCAGTGCTCTGGGTGTGAGACTGAGCAGTGCCTGGGTGTGACACTGAGCAGTGCCCTGGGTGTGACACTGACACTGTGCAGTGCCCTGGGTGTGACACTGTGCTGTGTCCTGGGTGCCCTCTGCGAGGAGCAGATGGAATGAAACACACCTGGCAAGGAGCAAATGGAATGACATCCACCTGATGTAGCTCCTACTGTAGTTACTACTGATACCCACCTGATGTGGTTACTAATGACACACACCTGATGTAGGTACTAATGGCACCCACCTGATGTAGTAACTGCTGTAGTTACTAACGACACCCACCTGATGTGGTTACTAATGACATGCACCTGATGTCGGTACTAATGACACCCACCTGATGTAGGTACTTCTATAGTTACTAACCACACCCACCTGATGTACCTGCTAATGGCACCCACCTGATGTAGTAACTGCTATAGTTACTAACGACACCCACCTGATGTACCTGCTAATGGCACCCACCTGTTGTGTGCAGGTGCAGTTACTGTCAGTGCTTCGGATTTATGGAGCACAGTCAGGGGATGCCATCACCCACCAGGCAGAGGTGGGCTCTCATCTGGGGGGGCTGGAGGACCCCTCCCCTGTCCTTGCCGTGGCGATGCCTCCTGCAGCTGCCCCATGGCCCTCGGACAGGCTGACACAGCTGGCACAGCTGGCACATGTGGGACGGGCTGGCACAGCTGGCACAGGGCAGCTCCATGAGCACAGCCACGGGCAGGAGATGCCAGACAGAAGTGACAGAGCTCCCGGCATGGCCTTGCAGCCCTCCAGCATCTCTCACCCAGCTGCCCCAACGCTGTTCTGCTCCTGCTGCTGCCAAACACGCTGGTTTCCCATGGCACTGCTCCTGCTGCTGCCCACCATCCTCCGAGCCCTGATCCCGGGGTGCCCAGGGGATGCCAGGACACGGACAGCACACTGGAGACAAATTTAAATCCAAATAGTCCGTTCACACCCCCCCTGAGCACAAAGGGAAGGGCGTTTCTTGTGCAGATCCAAGGCCTGGATGTAACACCCGGACCTACATGGGATGTCAGTCAGCATTTAGCAATCAATACCAGTAAAGAACGAGGCTTTTCCCACAGACATATCGCGTTTATGCTGTTCTCAAAACACCTGCATTTCCTTCAAAGAGTATAGTAAAGAAAATTGATAATATCTCATTAATCAAAACCTTGAGCTTCAGAGCAGAAATAGTTTCTTTCCAAAATATTACATTGATGACTGAAATTTGAAATCTAAGTTGAATTAAAGGCTTAATATGCCTTTATTCAACTTTGCTTTTTTCATGTTGGTCTTTGATCTGAGATATTTCTGTGCCATGGAGGAAAAAAAAAAAAGAAAAAGCCTACAAATGATCTCTCTATCACTTCCAGCCCTCAAATTTAGATTTACACAAAAGCCACAAGGCCAAGAAAGGTCTTCCCATTTTCTGCATCTGATTTTCTGCTTTTATTTTGATAGCTTCTATGCATTACTGAAGACAGAAAATTAACGTACTAATGTCAGAAACAGTGACGTGTTAAAGTGTTAATTATTAAGGAATCTAAAAGGCTGAATTCATTTGTGCTGAATGAGTGCAAATTATCTGATAAACCTTTGATCATGGCTTTCTGAGCTTCCCCTCCATTGGTTTAGTCTACTCACTTATAGCCATGTCTAAAGTGTAGACCATTTGTGCATCCATATGAAATAAATCAGGCTGCCCAGAAATCTGCTTATTAACCTTCTTTGCAAGGACCTACCAATCCCCAGGTGAGACCAGGGGAATCTGGGAATAAGCTGCTGTTTTCCACAGCAGCCTCACCAGAGGAGCTTTCTGCTCTAGGGAGCTCATGATTTTTATGGGCCCCATAAATTATTTTGACTCAGGGGTTTTAGGGGTCAGATTAAGGTTTTCATATGCATTTATTTGCAGTTCATGTGCAGTTTTGTGAAGTGGTTCTGTGGTTTGGTTTTGGGTTCTGATGGGGTTTTTTGAGCTGCAGGGTGGCAGTGCCAGCCCCTCTGAGCCCTGGAAGAGTGTGACGGTGTTCACAGGGGTTTTCAGATTGGGAAGAGACGAGGAACTGACTCCATGTTTCAGAAGGCTGATTTATTATTTTGTTATATATATTACATTAAAACTATACTAAAAGAATAGAAGAAAGGATTTCATCAGAAGGCTGGCTAAGCTAAGAATAGAATAGGAAAGAATGATAACAAAGGCTTGTGGCTCAGACAGAGTCCGAGCCAGCTGACTGTGATTGGCCATTAATTAGAAACAACCACATGAGACCAAACCCAGATGCACCTGTTGCATTCCACAGCAGCAGATAACCATTGTTTGCATTTTGTCCCTGAGGCCTGTCAGCTTCTCAGGAGGAGAAATCCTAAGGAAAGGATTTTCCATACGAGATGTCAGGGGCAGAAGAGGAATCTCCCAGCGCAGGGGTCCCAGCAGCCCCTGCCACCCCTGGGGGCATTTGCCCTTGGCTGACCCCCCTCTCACTCCTCAGCTCAGACAGCAGTGTGTTCAAGCATCATGCATGTGTACAAGCATGTGTACCCTGTCCCCATCTCACCGAGCCTGCCCAGCACAGCCACAGTGCAGGAGCCACACACAGAGGTTCAGCTCGCTTTGGGATTCTTTATTTTTGCATCTTCACACAGAACCTCTCAAAACAAACCAGCCGGGGGTAAAACTTGCCCCAGCTCTGCAGAACGCTCAGCACTCCCCGCCTCTGGGAGCATCTATCACATACCCTGTGTAAAAAAAATTAAATTTTGAGTTATAGGTATAGAAGCTGAGACTAAAAAATTCTAAAAGTGACCTGAACCAGAATGGTCAGGTGTCGCTTTTTTTTTCTTTTCCTTTTTGCATTTACAGGCAAGGGTAAACAACCATTGAAACGGTGTAATTTCCCTGGCCAGAGAGTGAGGAGTCTTATCGGGGGTCCTCCCCATCAGCTGGGGACCTCTCTCCTCACAACATCACCACAGAGACCCACGGAAGGAGGGCCATGAGGCACTGGGAACAATCTGGACCTCATAACTGTCCCCCAAGTTCCACCCAGGAGAGGACGAGTCCTGCAGGGGATGGAGGAGCTCCGCAGATCACAGAACGAGCCCTGCAGGCCAGCGAAGGGACACGAGGGAGGCAGCAGGCACGCCCTGAGAAACACACACAGATTGCCACTGCTGTGGAGGGCAGAGCCGTGTCTCACATAGCAAGTGATCTCTTTTCACTGGCTCAGGAAAATGCACCTTTCTTTGCTAGTTTAGAAACTGAGCCTGAAAAATTTGCACACAGCCTCACCTTACCCTCATTACAAAATCTGCCCACTGTGAGTAATGATTTCAATCACATGATGAGCACCTACTGACACAATCAGGGCTTCCACCCCCAACAATGAGAGGCAGAATTCAGAGAAAGTGTTACCTGTAGGATGTGCCATCTGTTTGAGAGAAACCACACATGCCCAGACAGGGCAACAGCTGTCTTCACTCCACCTTTTGTTTATTCCACCCTGGGGCACCTAATGGTGTGCACTCCTCTATCCTGAGCCTCTGGGCTTTTGTTCTTCACATCCTGGGCAAGTTCATTTATGCAACTGCAGCTGCTGGGCCATGGGTAAGACAAGCTGTTATTTTGTTCTAGAAATTACATTTTCCACAAGCACCTTGAATTCAGAACTCAAGATATATTCCATTTGTGCATGTAACAGATATTTATGTAATGCCTTTAGCTGGGAAAAGTCACCTTTATGGCTTCCTCTATTATTTTTCTTACAGGTGGTGCAAAGGAACCAAGCACCATGTCACACATTTGGGCAACCAGAGCAAGTGCCTTAATGTGGAACCTTACAGTACCCGCCTTTACACCTCTGGAAACAGAGTCAGAATTTCTCCTAACTCCTCCTTTTTAACCAGTCATGTGCACAGCCATTAAAATGAAATTAAATGCCCCTGCTTGCAGGTCTTGACCTGTTTCAGGTCTGGTTTTTGCCAGATCTCATCCGGCCCAGCCTCAGCAAAGGGTCAGCAGGTGGCCCCAGTATGGAGATGGCACCTTGCCTTCACTGCTGCCATCCCTCCACACTGCTGTGACCTTCACGCTGGCTTGGAGGAATCCTGAGGCAGGGCAAGAGCTGCACTGTGTGAGCAGCAGTTACTGCACTTGTTTCTCGTGTCTTTTCCTCCCAGGCTTGAAATCCCCAGGGCTTGCTCAGAGCACTGAGCTGAGTTCACATTGGCACAGTCCATGCACCGAGGCCAGGTGTCTGCTGTAATTCAGGGACTGGCACTGGGCCCTGGCAGGGGAGGCTGCTCCCAGCACCAGTGCATTTCTGCCCATGGACTGGTCTTTTCTGAGCTCATTTTTTTGTAAGGGAACTTGAACTGGAATTGAAGAGCGTGAGTTAAATATTTAATGTCATGCTGGAATATATAATTCATTATCAAATCCTTCAGAAAGGAAAAGATAAGACAGAGCTGCAAAAGCTTTAAATCAAGTATTTTCTGTACCCTCTAGACAGACTGATGGAAAAGTGATTTCCTCCTTTCTCTTGGTGCTTTAAAGGAAATTAGAAAACAACGTGATAGCGGTAAAAACAAATACTCAGAGTACATTTGAGGAATTATTTGTTATTGTTTGTAAACAGATGTAATTAATGTTTTATACACACTTATCTTGAAGTACTGTGCTGCACTTGGTTCCTGCACCATTCCCTAAGAACAGGACACATTGGCTCAGCCTGTGAGCAGCTGCACATGTTGTCATTTGTTGTGCTTACCTGGGGAACCCCAGCCAGGGGAGCTCTGACAGGGGCTCCAGGGGAGACCTTCACTCATTCAGAGGGTGAGACTGTTCCACAGGTCTGCACTACAAAGGGTTTGTCACACTGGGATGGAGGGTGGGATCACAAAATCATGGAGTGGTTTGGGTTAAAGGGACCTTAAACCCCACCCAGTGCCACCCGTGCCATGGCAGGGACACCTCCCACTGTCCCAGGGTGCCCCAGTGCCCAGCCTGGCCTCAGGCACTGCCAGGGATCCAGGGGCAGCCACAGCTGCCACATTCTCCAGGCTGGCCTCACCAGTGCTGAGCAGAGGGGCAAGGCTGCCTCCTCCACCTGCTCTAGCTGATCACTGACCTCAGCAGAAACATCTGAAAAGAAGCTTAAAAAAACCCTCATCAAAAACAAACAACAAACAACAAAATTTCAAAGCAATAATCATTTTGGGGGCTGTTTGTCTTTGTCACACTCACAGTGACAAACCAAGATCTTGCATGAAAGATCTTCAGATTTTTCAGCCCATGGTTCTAGCCATTCCCAGTCCAAGAAGATTCCAGGGGTGTCACAGACATCTTTTATGGAAAATCCTTTCTTTAGGATTTTTCCTCCTGAGAAGCTGGGAGGCCTCAGGAACAAAATGTAAACAATGGTTAGCTGCTGCTGTGGAATGCAACAGGTGCATCTGGGATTGGGCTCATGGGGTTGTTTCTAATTCATGGCCAATCACAGTCATCTGGCTTGGAGAGAGAGTCCAAGACAGAGCCTTTGTTATCATTCCTTTCTATTCTTAGCTAGCCTTCTGATGAAATCCTTTCTTCTATTCTTTTACTTTAGTTTTAATATAATATATATCATAAAATAATAAATCGGCTTTCTGAAACATGGAGTCAAATCCTCACCCCTGTGAACACGGTCACACAGGGGTGCATCTCTGAAGCAGGTCTCTGAGGGCAAACCTTGCTTTTGGAAAATGGGATTTGCGTGGCAGGGTTTGTGCCCTGTCCTTCACCACTCCCTGGTGTGCAGATTTCAAACATTTCTGAGAGCGCTCACTTCTGCTCAGCAGCCCCAGAAAAGTGCTCTGCTTTATTTGGTTTCTGTAGCAAAGACCCAAATCATCCACTGGCCTTTTCCAATGCAGCAAGTTAATGCTGTGCTCCCTTGGGTTTGTGGAGAAAACAATCCCAGAGCTTTGCCAGCTGCACAACAGACAATTGCATGCTGGCTCCGTGTTTGCTCTGAGGGAATCGATACGGGAACAGCAGCGAGGCTGTCACACGCCGTTAATCATTGCTGGGGAACACCAGGGCAGGTTTTGAGGGCTGTGATGGGGCTGCCATGGGACAGCTGGCACCCCCACCCCGGGTACCAAACCAGGGGCAGCTGCTCAGGGACACCAGACGTGGAAAAGCACCAGGATCCAGCAGTTATGGCACACGTGTGTGAGCAGTGAAGCTGCAAGCTGCAATTAACCTGCAATGAAGCCGTGCAGAGGCTTTCCCTTGCCCTGCAGGGGTGCTGGTGTGCATGCTGCACTGCAGTGGGTGCAGCCCAGCACAGGGAGCCACAGCAGCACCAGGGCAAGCTCTCTGCTGGGATACTGCTGCCTCTCCCTTCCCCACCGCCTGTCCATGCAGACATCTATACAAGCAATGCAGAACTGGGAGGACTTTTTCCCTCCATGTTCCTTTCTGGAAGAAAAATAAAAATTTGAATTAATTAAACAAACATCACAAACATACCTCCAGCCTTGGCAAATACAGTTTCTATGAGAGCCAAATGCCTTGAAACAACACGTGCCTCGGGACAGGCTGTGGGAAAATGCAAGCAACTGAGTTTATTATAACAGCTGGCAGAGACAATCCGTTCTGGAAAAGGTGTATAAATGATTATAAAATAGAGTGGAACACAGAGAGGAGACAACATTTGATTTCTGCAGAACACGGTATGTGAGGAACCTTGTGGTGGCTGCCGGCCCATGGCACAGAGCAGAGGGCAATGCCCACAGGCCCTGGGCTGGGCAGCCTCTCCAGGCATGGCTCAGAGCCCAGGGCAGGGGCTGTGGCCATGGCCTGGCTGCACAGGACGGGGGTGACACCCTGGCACAGTCCCACTGGGCTCAGAGGATTCAGCATTTCTCCTCAGGGAGGAGCATGGCTGTGAAAAATGCACGTATTTTATGATTGGCTTCTCGCAAATATTCAAATGAATATTATGTGTGTTGTGTTAGAAAGTTATGCTGTGTTAATTCTCTTAAGTACTGTGTTAAATATAGTTTTAGGTTATAAAAATTGTTAAAATGGAAACTATGCTGTGTAGGATACTTTTTTTAAAGAAAGGACTCATACCAGACAGCAGCCACAGGACAGCTGAATCTTTCAGAGAAAGAGAATTTGTTGCTCCATTATCAGCACAAACGAACTTCTTCCTGCCTGCTCAGCCCTGGAGACGCCGTCAGGATCCAGAGGAAGAAGCTGACACTGCCCAGCCAGAATCCTGTGTGTGAATGGAATTTATGCATCATGGATGAGCTGTATGAATATGCAACAGGCTGTTGCTTTTAAGGGTTAATCCTCTGTTAACGTGGGGCCTTTTTCGGGCTTATTTTGCCCAGAAAGAGGTACCAGGACTGTCTGTAACTCTTTGTTTTTATTGTCTTATATTGTCCTAATTCAAATTGTCTGAATTATTATTACACGAATTATATTACTATTTTTATAACCATTTTATTGCTATTAAACTTTATTACTAATAAACAGCCCTAAAACAAATCATTTGTGTGAACGCACAAAATGAAATCTGTAATCAGGAACTGAAGAAAAGGGCACCAACCTGGGGCTCCAGATAAACAGAAAAAGTAGAAGATTACTGTAGACCTATCAGTCTTTTATTGTCATTCACTGCTTTTTCAAGCTCTCTCATTGTGATTGTTTTCAGCCCGTAAGCTCCTGCTGTCCATGAGATGCAAAGATTATTGATTTTGCTAAATGAACTCTGACACCAAATCCCTCCTTTCCTCTGCTGAAACAGCCTCTTGGAGAGTGCTGGTGTGAAGCACCCACATCACCGTGTTGGTGTCCTTGACGACCTTTTCTTAGATCTTTAAAACATCTCTGGATGAGCTTACACTCGCAATTGAATAGCTCTTTACTGCTCAGGCTGTAAGTGCATTAGAAATGTCAGCCTTTGAAATAGATATCACAAGGAATTCAGTTATAGAAAGCAACACAATTTTATTACCTGACAAAAACAAGCTTAAAACATTTCAGTTAGGAGACACAGCTGATTTTGCCCTAAATAGAGCAGGAGAAATACACTGTCAGTTGTTTCCCAAAGCTAACTTATCACAAAGCTGATGCAGCAAAATTGAGCGTGTGAGTTCCTAGGGGAAAATAATTTTATTTATTTTCTTCCTTTTAACAAAACATAAGAGCACATGAGAAGTGCAAAGAGCCAGCCAGACAGCAGATATGGTTTTGAAGAAGGAAAAGGTGATTGGAAGAGGTCAGGAAGGAATCAGACTAGCTATACTTGACATATCATTGATTTTCTGGCCAAGGATCCCAAGCCCGTGCCATCATTTGTTCCTGCATGAACGATGTCTCAGAGGTTTTGCTGCAATTCTTTGCACTGCATGCACGGCTCACCTGTCCAGCTACCACTGCATCATCACTCATATCATCTTGTCATAACCTATGACATGAACGTGCCATCAGCCCGGTGTAGAGACAGAGTTCTCATCAGACTTCAGTTAAAATTGGTCACAAGCAATGTTTGAAGCAAAGACAACTCCCTTTCTTCCTGTTGTGCTCAGACGGCAGCTGCTGATCCAGTGCCCCAGAGCCCCAGTGACTTTTTCTGCATTTCTGTCTTCTTTGAGAGCACCTTATGGGAGAGACATCCATACAGACCTGCACAGACATTGGCCTCTTAAAGATTTCACTACCCTTAACCCGACCCTAATCTCAGAACATAAAACTGAGATATAAAACTGAGATGCATACTTTCTAATTTTTCAGGAAAGGATATCCTCATATTGCTAGTCTATTTTCCCAAACACATATGTGCCTTCTAGTACCAAATCTGCATTAAAAGCAGGAGAGTAGCTGAGAAAATTAAGTGAAAACAAAGTTAATTGCTGCAGCTATTAAGCAGGGATAAACAGAGCTGGGTGTGAAAGAGTCGTCACAGAGCTGGGTGTGAAAGAGTCTGGGTTATCAGCACTAGAATCCTGCTGAGAATCTTGAGTGGGAGGAAAACCACCAACAGCAGCATCCATCAGCCAAACACGATGATAAAAAAGAACATCTATCATCAGCTGCGAGGTACAAACAACAAAAATGCAAAGGGAAGCCTACACCTACTGTTGGGTACTTGAGGAAGCTTTAAAAAGTCTCAGATAGCTCTGAAAATAATGTGCACAGGTGTGTCTTGAATAATGGAGAGCTTTTAATGGAATAAATGGAGGTAAACTGATAATATAATTACCAGCATTAATTCAGCAATCAGAATTGTTGTCAAACATTGATGCCCTGTTTTTTTCAGAAGTTTGACAAAGGTTGCCAGTTTTTGCAGGGAAGTGAAACAATATTTATACAATTCAGTCCAGGCACTCCTTCTGTCTTCTCTGGTGTCTGATTGAAGCACAGGAGGAGCACCATGAACTGCACGCCCCACTGACCCAGGCTCACATCCTACAGAAAGCACTTCCCTAAAGCCCACTGCACAACTGTTTGCCAAAATGAATAAAATTCCCTAAAGCCCACTGCACAACTGTTTGCCAAAATGAATAAATCTGACCTGTCTATTGAGGATCTACCTAACTCAAGCGTACATTCAAAACTTTTGTGCAAGTTTCTTCCTTTCCCTCCACTTACCACGAGACCTATCTATGAGTGTGGCCAACAGATCTGGCAGATCTCAATTTGAGATTATTAATGATAGGAAGAGGTGTAGGAAAGTGGGCAGAATTTTTACACAGAAGTTTTACAGATATTGGATGAAGCAGAATCTGGATCCTGATGGGTCCAAAACCCAAAATGCCTGTTTTCCACCCAGGAGGAGTGAGGAGCAGAGCAGCCCCTGAGGCTGTGAGCAGCACAGAGCCTGAGAGCTCTGCTTGCCCTGTTGCACCACTGCTGTGAAGAACAAGCGATTTGGGCAAAATGTCAGTTTTATCTCTGTTGTAATAAAGAAATGTAAACTCCCAGGGCAGTGCAGGGGCAGCGATCAGTGGAGGAGCTGTGACTAGCACCCTGTGACAGAGACAGCAAGAAAATGTGAACCTTAATAGGAAATGGTACCATCAAATGGTGTTTTGAATGAGGAAGGGCTGTTTCCATAGCGACCAAAAGATTAACAAAAAGGCGAGAGAGAGGAAAAAATAGTCAAGAAAAATTCCAACACTCTCTCCCATGTCAAACCAATTTTCCCCAAATGTAGACCAACAAAAAACAGGTTAGTACCAAGGAATTAAGAACACTAACACAGTGAGTGTTCTCCCCTTTATAAAGGTTTTTAGGGATGCACATCTCATAAAATGGAAATAGGATGTTTGCCAGACTTGGTCAAACGAAAATGTATCTCAGTTATTAATGATACACCAATTCCCAGAGTGGAAGCAATTCTGTTTGAGATCTTCATCCACAGTCTGGGCAAGGGGATCAGGTGCTCCCTCAGCCCGCTGTAGATGACACCAGGCTGGGGAGAAGTGTTGATCTACCAGAGGGCAGGAAGGTTCCTCAGAGGGGTTTGGACAGGCTGGTTCAATGGGCCCAGGCTAAGAGTGTAAGAATGAATAAGGCAAAGCACCAGGTCCCACACCTGGGTCACAACAGCCCCATGGAACACTCCAGGCTTGGGAAAGAGCAGCCTGGAGAGAGCAGCTGTCTGGGGAAGAGCACCCAGAGATCTCCAGCAGCCCTGCAGTGATGTGCATCAGACAGGGCAGTTTGTATTCCAAGGCAATAGCTCCAGTGTCCTAAAGGGTTCAGACACTCTCCTTTATCCAGGCCTTACATCTGGGCATGGGGCAAATTCAGTCTCTGGGGCTGCTGACACCTGCCTTTGTGCCTTGGCTCATTTCTCTCTCCTGGGCTTTGTAAACTGCACCCTGGAAAGAATGAGGAGGCCCCTGCATGTGCCAGTTGGGTCTCTGATATGAACTTTATGATATGGAAATAAATAAGAATGTTCACTTGATTTTTTTCATATTTATGTCCATCAGAAGTGCAAAAGTGAGAATAGCCACTCTTGTTACAGACTAATGGAAGCTGGGATTGATCCTCTGTGAATCACTCATGTTCTTTAAAGTTCACTTCTTCTTTCTGCTAGACAATCCTTTACAGTAATAAATATGCCTCTCTGACCTTTCTGACTGCAGACAGGAGAATGGATTGGACAAAAGGAAATAGTGATCAACCAGAAATGTGTATAGTGCTGAGCTGGGCTCTCGTGGTGCCTTGAACTGCAGTGACAGCTCAGAAAAGACAATGACCTTGGAGTGGCTTTGCAAAGCGCAGAATAAGGCAAATAACCTCTCCCTCTCTTTGGGCTGAGCACGCATTGAGTCGTGCCTGTCTCCAAGGAATTTGCTGCACTTCTCCCTTGCTCTCGCTGCTCTGAGGGGTGATGTGTGCATCACGAGGGCACTCATGGTGTCCGTGTAAGGGTCCTCCCTCAGCTGCACCCCTCAGTGCCCAGCTCACGGCCCCTGCCTTCTCCCAGGAGCTCCTAAGCCCACAGATCCTCTGCACTCCCACGTTCTGCCCCAGCTCTGCAGTTTGCTGGTGTGCTGATACTGATGATACAGGTCCTGAGCAGCTGGTTCTGTGCCCTTGGTTCCCAGGAGCTCTGAACCACCTCAGTTAGGACCATTAATGAGGCCTTTCAAATGTCAGGCACCGTTTCCAAGAGATAACTGTTATTTGCCCCCAGAATTACACTGAGTAGAGCTGCTGAAGAATGTTTTGTGCTCCATCATGCTCTATTAACCAGAAAAGAGAGCAGAAAAAAGTTACAATTTTGAAAATATTAACTATTGTCTGTCAGCATGGATTAAGAGCACCCAAACTTCACTGCCTAAAAGGCTGTGCTTGCCTAATAACATAGTAATAGTTTTCATGTGAGTCCTCAATTTAATTCTTCTGCATTCCTGGGCTGTTTAGGATGCTTTGCTTCAAATGTCACATCTAATCAGTGTGCCACCTTCTGTTGAAAGCCTGCTTTTCAAATAAAACTTTGATAGACATTTGTCTTACATAAACCTTGTCCTTCCATGCAAAGATAAAAGCAGAACACTGAAGGGAGGTTTTGTCTGGAATCAAAGAAAGGCTCCTTCTCTCACCGTGTGCTGAGTACCTTATCCTCAGCATTCCTGTCACTTTCACTGCACAACCCCCTGTGCAGACACCACCAAATCAGAGAATCAGTCATTTACCTCTGGAGGATCTCACTGAAGCAAGGTAGAGAGGAGCAGAGCATGCCTGGCTGCCTGAGGGGTGTGTGTGTGCCCTTGCACAGCTCTCTGGTGGTGAGCACGTCTGCATCTGCCAGCCACCCATGAATGCGTCCGTGAATTTACCTACTTTGATTGGTAATAATTAATTCCGAACTTTGACTCTCTTTTTCAAGAGTCAATACCCTGAGTTTCAGCACGGGGGGCTGTGCCGCTTGGGGTGGGCAGTGGCCGTGGGTGAGCTGTGGCACTGCCCTGGGCTGCCTTGAGCCCCATCAGACCCATGCCCTGCAGCAGCCTGGCAGTGCTCACCCCAGAGTGTGCCAGACCTGCTCCTGTTCCCCAACAGCAGAGAGTGAAGCCACGGCTCTTTGGCCTGGGCTCACACTTGTGCCTGGATGTTATGAGTAAGAAGCTTGACTAGGCCAATATTCAAGCAGCAATCAATTTATTCATTAATATGGTAAAGTATGAGCTAAACAGTGCTGGGTACAGCGGGGGAAGTTTTCCCTCCAACTGCACACCCATAGCTGAGGCTCACAGGTATTTATAGGGGTACTCATCAGCTTTCTCAGCAGTTTCTATTCCAATTTTTACTCATCAGCAGTTTCTGTCCCAAATTTTCATGTCACAATTCCATACACTATTGTGATATTAATTTCTCAGGATATATCTCAAAGGAGTATCCCCAGATGGTGACAGTCCAGTTTCCAAAAGAAGAAAGACGAATCCCATCTGGTGGGGTCCAGCTCCCCAGATGTGTGTCCACCTTTTAATTGCAGAGACTCTAAATCTCATAACAGTGATGCCCAGCTTCCCTTTGGTCGAAACCATAAATCCTTGAGGTGATGTTCATCTTCCTTTCTCAAGCTGTTTTTCTCTGCTTTGCTAAGGCGTGAGATAAGCATGTTTCCTTTATATATATTCCAAAGCTATAGTTTCAAGGATACAAGTAATATTCTAAAATTATACTTCAAAAGGTTTTTATTGCAGAACTCTTTATGGATTAACTACAAGCAAAAAGCAACATCCTTAACACTTTAATTCCAGTGCTCCTAAATCAACCAGGGTTAATTGCAAACAAAGGATAGGTTCAAAGGCCTTTTTCCATGCTTTATTTTCCTCAGTTATTATTAGAATTCACAACTCTCCCATGGTCGGTCTCCACACATCTCACAATCACAAATACACACGTTTCCTGTATGTACCTGACACGAAACACAGTTTTGTATTTCACATGGAGACCTCACTCACTCACATCATGCTCACTGCCTCCACTCACGAATCCAGGAAAGGCTCTGCCAGCTCCGTGCCTCTTGCTGGTGACTGCCAAAGGGAGGGAGAAACCCCTGGGGCTTGGAGTCCTTCTGGAAGGTGCTCCCTGTACAACTGCATCTAGACGGCTGCTAGAGCACTATTTTCATTTTTACCTTCTTAGTTTATTTCCCTGCCAGATTTTGCCATCTTTTTGGAGATCAGCAGTTCCAGATGAGCCTCTGGTTCTGAGTTTTCATTGGATTAGTCCAATTCACTTGAGAAAACACCAGCGTGTGAGCCCAGCTCAGCCCTGCGAAGGGGCTGCCCTGTGAATGCTGTCACAGGGGTTTTCAGATGAGGGAAGAGACAAGGATCTGACTCCATGTTTCAGAAGGCTGATTTATTATTTTATGATATATATTACATTAAAACTATACTAAAGGAACAGAAGAAAAGGTTTCGTCTCAGAAGGCTAGCTAAGCTAAGAATAGAAAGGCCATTAATTACAAACAACCAACATGGGCCAATCACAGATGCACCTGTTGCATTCCACAGCAGCAGATAACCATTGTTTACATTTTGTTCCTGAGACCTCTCAGTTTCTCAGGAGGAAACAGTCCTAAGGAAAGGATTTTCCATAAAAAGATGTCTGCGACACTGTCCCAAGGCAGCAATCGAACCAGCTGCTGCAGCCCAGCCCAGCCCAGCACCACTGTTACAGGGTGAGAACTCTCCCTGCCTGCCCTGTGCAGGGCAAGCAGAAAATCAGAAGGAAGCGTGGACTTGGAATGGATCTCAGAAACTATGACCATCTGCTAAATAACAAAGTGCAGTGACTCACCTTCCTCCAAAAAACATTTTATCAGGGAGGGGAGGGCGCAGAGAGGAGGGGATTTTGTTTATTTTGTGTGAGCCTCAACAGCAAGTGGGATGGATGTGCTGAGACACTCAGGTCTGCAGAAGAGCAGCCAGAGGGAGCCCAGCCACTGATAATTGGCGTCCTCTGCCCCCACCAGCCTCATGCTTGAGAGCTCATTTGCTGGCCATTAACCCAAACCAAAGCAGACTGGCCCCAGCAGGACAGTGCCACAGGGACAGGCAGGACTGGGCCTGGGGAGGCAGCCCAGAGTGTCTGAGCAGGGAGATGCTCACAGGGAGATCTGGGGCCTGGGGAGGCAGCCCAGAGTGTCTGAGCAGGGAGATGCTCACAGGGCCATGGGGACAGGCAGGACTGGGCACACAGTTCCAGAGGGTCTGAGCAGGGAGATGCTCACAGGGCCACAGGTCGGACTGGGCCTGGGGAGGCAGCCCAGAGTGTCTGAGCAGGGAGATGCTGCAAAGAGCATCCTTGGGGATGAATCGTGGGAGCTGCACGATGACAAGGGAATAGCTGCAGGAGAGCAAATGCCTGCCAGATCACAGCTTAGGGAGGCCACAGCCCAGGAGCTTCATCTAGTCAAGCCAAGTGAAAATAATGTTGTGAGAAATGTTTAAGCCTTCCCTCCTGTAATTTGCAAGATACCAGATCAAGTACATTTCCAAGTCCTACCTATTTACTCATTTCTTACACACACAGTTTATCCATAGGGATGCAGTGTGTTCCTTACCATGTGTGATGGAGTGATGTGTCCTTGGCAGCAGGAGGGGAATTCTGCTTGTGCCTTGTTTTGATAAGAGCAAATCATAAAATAAACAGAAAATAAACACCATTTTGCCTCTAATCTTCACAGCAATCTGGAAGCATTCCCTAAACATTAGGGAAAGTCACACCCAGGACAAGCAGGCCATTACCTCTGTTCCTGTTACCTGCTCTCCACCATCGTTTTGCACAGCCTCAGCAGGGCCAGGGTGGGCAGCTGCCACTCTGAGTTACGCTATTGAGCCTGTTACCCTCCCTCTCCTCCACAGGGTCCCGCTGGTTTCCATCACCCAGCCTTTTCTGGGACAGGTTGGGAGCTCCTGGGGGTGCGGATTTCGTGTGCTGTGTGCATGGGAATGAATGAGCATTGTGTCTGTGCTGTGTCTGCACAGGTTGATCACTGCCTGCTGCAGGCAGCTGCGCACAGGCTGTGATTCTGCTGTCTCAAAATATTTTCCCAAATTTTCTCTTTAAAAACCAATTGTGTTTACACAGTTGGGATATAATATGTGGCATATTGATTGGGGGTGCATAAATGGATTATAACCAATACAAGAAAGAAAAAAGCCACAAATCCCACTCCATCTATTTTTGTCTGGTTTCTTCCCTGCCCTTGGACTCTGAGAAATGTACTTTGCTCTGTCCTCCACACAATAAATTCCTGGAGCAGAGACTCAACCATTGTCTGTCTGGGATTGTTTCAGCAGCTTCTCTTGCTTTTACTTTCATTTTACATGTTGCTCTCCAGAAGCCACATTTTTATGTCTTCTCAGAAATCCATTTGTCCTGCAACAGGAAACCTTTCCCCAAACCAAGTACTTGTTTCAGCTGGATGGTTTATTGTCCATTCTCGGACATTTGTTCTCTTTCTACAGATGGAGGCAACAAATGAAATGAAAACTGTAAAGCTGACAAATACCAGCCATCACAGTGCAGATTAAGAGCACCACAACAACATTTTTTTATTATGACTGCTGAGGTCATAGAGTAAATGTTAAAAAAACTGTGGGAAAAATGCTTTGTATCATCTCTTTTCTGACCTTAAACCAGGGGCTGCGCACATCCTGCTGTCACTGCAGACCAGTCCGAAGTGTTGTGGTTCCTTTTGGAGCCAGGCTCTCCTCCACGGTGCCCAGCAATAAGGCAAGAGGCAGTGGGCAGAAACTGATGCCCAGGGAATTGCTGAACTTGAAGCAGAGCAGCTCATTGCTGCTGGACAGGCAGCTCATTGCTGCTTTTCTCCTACAGCATCCCCATTTCCTCCCTGCTAGTGGGGCTTGGGTGGTTTGCCGTGGTGTGTGAACCCATGATAACAATATTCATTTTAACTGTCTTGGGTGTGAATGGGTTGTAAGAATAATCTTCCTATGAGGCTGGAAAGCCAAAGCCTGCAGGGCTGGCAGAGGGGCTGATAGCAGCTCTGCCATGCAAACACAGCTCCGAGCCAAAGATGCTGTGCTATAACCCAAAACATACCAAGAGAGGATGTGCCCAGGGTTTGTATAAAGCTCTCTTTCCTTTGAAGTCAAGCTGTGTTCTCTGTTGTTTCCACCAATATATTTGGTAGCATCAGAAATGGTTAAAGGTGAAGCAGAATGTCAGTCAGGGAGAGAGATAAGCCACCTTTTTCAGATCTGTTCAGACCAGGAGATGGTGGATGACACCCACTTCAAACCGTGTCACAGAGCCAAGCAGGGTGAAAGCCCCGGTATCTCCAGCACAATGTGGGTGCAGAACAAAAGCTGAGTCCCCAACTGCTTGCAGCTGCTTCTGAGCACATCTTTCAAGTGAAAACAACTGTTCAAATAAACCTCGAGGAGAAACAAAGTGAACAGCTACATGAATAACAAATGATGCCACACTGAGTGTTACAAGTCTTCTGGATGGAGCCATCTGTTCTTGGAACCCATATATTTATGCTTCCAGTGTGACTTTCTATATTCCTGCAACTAGAGCTGATATTAAACATGGTCACGCATGTGTGTGTGTTAGTACATTTTTCTTGCAGCTTTTTTTAACTGCTGGGTTTATGCAACAGCTTTCATGCTAGGATACAAACAGAAATGTTCCTCAGTCATACTCTGGTGACCATTGATCACTGGATATGACACAGTAATGTAAAGAGTAAAAAGAGTAAAAAGATTTTTTTCCCACTGTTGAACAGAAAAAAATTCTCTCTTCCTATTAGATGATTATTAGCTTTTCAGCAAGAAGATATGGCCTTGCAATGACTCCTCTTTTTTTCCTTCCTTTGCTCAAAGTTTCTGAGGAGCCTGAACTGAGTGATGCTCTTTTCTTTCCAAGTACTATGGGAGCACTGAATTGTGATTCATTATCCTGTCCTCAGGGGCTCCGGAGACAGCAACACACGTTCCTCTGTTACAAGAGATCACACGCTAATTAACAGCATTATACATTTATGAACCAATTATCATATTTGCACATGACAAGTGCATCCTACTTCTAATTATAATTTCAGGTCTCACTTGAGTAAGCTGTCATTGAAGAAAAGCCCAGTGCACCCTGTTAGCATTTTGCAAGCAGGAGCCAAGATGTTCCAGTGTGCTCAGCAGCTTCCTTGCCTGGCACCATCCACAGCCCAAGCAGGATTCTGTGCTCACCTGTGCAGGTGGTACCTCACAGCCCTTGCAGGGATGGTGGTCCCTGCCTCGACGTCTCACACACCTCCACATCCCTTCTGTGTGCTCCCCCACAACATTTCTTAATGGCTTCAGCCTCTCTTTGCAGCTTTTCCCATCCACGAACCAATCCAAATGATTTTCTCTTCCTGCTGTGGTGTTGCGTGTGTGTAACTTCCTCAGCCACCTTCAGTATCCATCTGCACAAGGAGTACAGAGGAAAAAGTACTTTTAGTAGTCCTTTAGAACAGACAGAAATTAATCATTCTAACTGATAGTGCCATGAAAAAGCCTGGCCCACACATCTGTCTGGAAAATTCATGGGTACCTGAGAACAAGAAATCATAATATTTGGCTCTGGAATTTATAATATTTGCTTCTTCTGCTATTCCTGCTGAAATATATTCTGTTACATTTTTGTCAATTCCTGGATAAGGAAAGAAGCAACACTTTAATCTTCTCTGAGGCAGACTGTATATTTTAAAAGCTCTAAAAACATGAGTTTTCCAAAGCACTGTCGTTGTTCCTGGAGGCAGAAATGTTGCAAAGCAAGTAATAAGACTTCAAGCACTAATCAAAATATTCAGAACTGCAAGTTGGTAACAAACAACCTGAAGCCTAAATAGCTCTTAGCAGTAAAAATAAATCTAGCCTTGTCTGGGATCTCCATGGACTTTTGTACTTCATGAACCAAAAATATATTTCTACTTCAGCTTTTAAATTAGTTGCTGCTTAGGCCACCTCAGTATCTGTGGGCAAACCTTCCCTGGCAGAGGAAGGAAACAGCTTTGCAGAGATTCTGGTTCGTGAGGTCGAGCAGTATCTGCAGAGGAGATCTGCTTCCAAAATCAGCCCTGCCAGCCCTGTTTTATTGCCAAAGGGGTTTTGGTGGAATGCAGTGAATCTGCTCTGCCGTGGAGTTCAATCCACGCTGCCAGCAGCAGACACTGGCTCTGGGCATGGGGAGGCCAGGGCGGCTGCTTGGTCTGTGCCACATGCAGGGGCTGCTGTGTCCAGAGGAAAAATACTAGAAACTTTCACTAAAATAATCTCTTCTTGTCCCTTTTGAACTGCATTTTAAGTTTCTCAGACTACACCAAAGGATCTGCATGAACACCACAAATCACAAGCTGTGCAGTGCTGTTCACAACTTGGGGCAAGAGCAGGCTGGTGACACTGTGAAGTTTACTGACAAAATAAAATGCCCCCTAGAGAAAAACACCATTATTTCCTTCCAAAATGAAAACAGGCATCCCTAAAGCTGTGGACATTCTCTGAAATGCCTGTTTAAAGTAATTGGTAAATAGGAATACTTTCCATAAGCTTTGGGTAGCAGAATGTTTAAAGATGTGGTCTGTTGCAGAGAACTTTTATGAAAAATCCTTTCCTTAAGATTTTTCCCCCTGAGAAGCTGAGAGGCCTCAGGAACAAAATGCAAACAATGGTTATCTGCTGCTGTGGAATGCAACAGGTGCATCTGGGATTGGGCTCATGTGGTTGTTTCTAATTAATGGCCAATCACAATCAGCTGGCTTAGACAGAGAGCTGAGCCACAAATCTTTGTTACCATTCTTGACTATTCTGTTCTTAGCTGGCCTTCTGATGAAATCCTTTCTTCTATTCTTTTAGTATAATTTTGATATCATATATATCATAAAATGATAAATCAGTCTTCTGAAACATGGAGTAAGATCCTCGTCTCTTCCCTCATCCTGGGACCCCTGTGAACACGGTCACAGTGCTCTAAACACCTGACTCCTCTATCTGGGACCCGGGGACAGGGTGTGTTCAAGCAGATATTAATGCCCATCTCCCTGCTGCTGACCCAGACCATCACAGTGCTGTGTTGGGAGCTCTCCAGCCTGAGGGTGCTGCTCTGAGGAGCCCCAAAGGGCGCCCAGAGAGATGGATCTTCAGCTGGGCTTTTTGGGGACGCAGGTGAGGTCACTGGTACAAAACTTTCTCTGCTGCCCTGAGTATTCTGCAGCAGGGTTTTGAGCTTTAGGTCCAATTTATTCTACTTGTACAGTGGAAAAAACAGTTGGAGATGTGTGCCTCCAGGGGGAGATCCCAAACCAAGGAATCCCTGTCCCTTTATACCCTGACAGTCCATGCAGCTGATCCTCACCCACCCCTCACACACCCTGCACACACCTTTTTGTACAGAGAGGATTTTTGGTCTGGGCTCTTCGAGCATCTTACTGGACTCTCCCTCTGTCTCACAGGGGGTCAGGAGCTGGCTTTGAGTTGTGGCTCCCACGGGCCTCAGGGCTGCCTTTTACACAACTGAGCATGAGCTCAACAAGCTCAGTCTCAGCTGAAACTTGAGGGAACTTCAGTCTGAGGCTTTAGTTCAGTTCCAGTTACTCATCTGAAGCAATCGTTAGCAGAGCTGGGCTGTCTCCAATCCCCCTGCAGGATTCACTCAGGAGCCCTGTGACACGACCATATACCGCGCAGATCCCAGGGCACCCTGAACACCCTGTGCTCTCCTGCTCATCTATCCCACAGATCCCAGGGCACCCTGAACACCCTGTGCTCTCCTGCTCATCTATCCCACAGATCCTGAGCACCCCGTGCTCTCCTGCTCATCTATCCCACAGATCCCAGGGCACCCTGAACACCCCGTGCTCTCCTGCTCATCTATCCCACAGATCCTGAACACCCTGTGCCCTCCTGCTCATCTATCCCACAGATTCAGGGACATCCTGAACACCCCGTGCTCTCCTGCTCATACATCCCACAGATCCCACAGATCCCACAGATCCCACAGATCCCAGGGCACCCTGAGCACCCCGTGCTCTCCTGCTCATCTATCCCACAGATCCCACAGATCCCACAGATCCCAGGGCATCCTGAACACCCTGTGCCCTCCTGCTCATCTATCCCACAGATCCTGAGCACCCTGTGCCCTCCTGCTCATCTATCCCACAGATTCAGGGACATCCTGAACACCCCGTGCTCTCCTGCTCATACATCCCACAGATCCCACAGATCCCACAGATCCCAGGGCACCCTGAGCACCCCGTGCTCTCCTGCTCATCTATCCCACAGATCCCACAGATCCCACAGATCCCAGGGCATCCTGAACACCCTGTGCCCTCCTGCTCATCTATCCCACAGATCCTGAACACCCTGTGCTCTCCTGCTCATCTATCCCACAGATCCCAGGGCACCCTGAGCACCCCGTGCTCTCCTGCTCATCTATCCCACAGATCCTGAGCACCCTGTGCCCTCCTGCTCATCTATCCCACAGATCCCAGGGCATCCTGAACACCCTGTGCCCTCCTGCTCCCTCCTCCCAGCGCAGCAAGGGCAGCAAGAGCAGCTCTCCAAAGCAGCACTGCAGAAACTGAAATCAGGGCGTGATTAACATCACTGGTTTCCAGCTCAGGTCAGGATGAGAAGAGATCTGGTGTCTGGTTTCATTCCTGCTGGGGCAAATAAGATGAAATGGAGGAAAAGTAGAAAATAAGCACACCTGAAGTGGAAAGGAATTCACTGGGACTGATAAAACAGAATCTTAACAAACATTTAAGGAAAATACTTGAATCCATTTTGTTTCCCTCCTGTTTATGAAAGACAAAGAAATTGAGGTACCAGTCTGAATTAATTTTGAGTCAGTTCACATGCAGAAAATGTACTTGGCTTTGCTCAAGGGGAGGCAGCTAATGAATCTAACCTCATAGCTATGAAGTATCAGCTCCACAGTTAGCACAGTAACCTCAGAGCAGTAAACCTCATTATCTGTACTGCTCACTTAATCCTGTTCAATTAGGCATAGATAAATAAATGGAAAAGAAATGACATTATTTATCAGTTCAAACATTAAATAAAGCAAACCAATAACAATCACCAGTTAAAGCCAATATCTCTCACAGTAGTCACCCATTTCTGCTGTTTTGCTGACAGGATGCCCAGGCTTCCTCCTTGCTTCCCTGGGTGGTACCAGTGCTGCACCCACAAGACATCAGGTCCATTTCTCCTGTGCTCTTCCCACTGTTTGCAGCCCTGTGTGCCACATTCTGTCAGGGTACATGTTTTCCATCAGTGGCTCCAGATTTATCCAGAGTCTTGGATGTAGGTTTATTTAGCTGTCTGAGCAGAAGTGATAGATTTTACTTCCTTCTGGTATTGTGCCTGTTAGAAAACATTTTCTTCCATTTCTCACTGTTTCTGCTCAGCTTTGGTCAATACTTCCCTTTGGTTACCTACAGAATTTATCATTGCATTTAATTACCCATTTCAGTTTGCCAAAGAATCACTTGTTTTAAAAAAGCTGAAACTGTTCATTTGTGATTATGTGTTCCTCAGTGCTCTGTTTCAGCAAGCTGAAAATTTTCAGCAGGCTTTTGGAAGCAGCATTTTTTTTAAGAAATATTTTTGTTCATCTTCACACCTTTTGCTTTATTTACTGTGCCACTAACTTTACCTCCTGTCATCTTCAGCAGTGTTACCACTCAAGATTCAGACTTTTTGTGCAACTCCATTCCTATCCTTACCCTGCTTTCCCAGTCCCCTCTCTGTGTTGGCTTGGCTGGCTTGGAGCAGCCCCACCTTTGGAGGCTTCCTTTGGAGCCTTGGCTGCTGGGGAGGAGGAAAGTTTGGCAAGAAAGTCTCACAGTTGTGTGTGCCTGGCAGAAAGATTTTTGAATGTAGAGTCTGAAGAAGGAATAGAGATGGAAGCAAGTTTTGATACAGAAGAAAAGAATTGCTGAGCCAGTCCCACTGGATAACCAAGGAGGCAAAGGCTGTGTTAGTTAGAAGGGGTTTTATGGCTTAGAGCAAAGGATAAACCCACCCCAAACAAGGAGATGTTTTTACCAAGCACAAAGACAGCACAGGCAAACAAGGCAGCAAATGTGGCAAGTAGAAAAAAGGTCTCAGAATTTTCCACTGCAAGAAAACTGGAAAACAACTTCTAGCTGAAACTGTAATGCACTGACTGTTAGTGACTGGAGAACAGTGACATGAATATGGTGATTACAGCAGTTATGATGGGCTACAGGTAACAGTTAAGGCATAGATTGGTTCTGCTGTATGAAGATGCTCAGCACAGAAAAGTCTATAATGCATTGTGACCTAAACTAAGGGTGTCCAGGGCTGCCTGCAGCTGGAGCTGACAGCTGTGGGCACAGCTCTGTCACCCACGGCCCTGGGCTGCTGTGACACCTTGGGTACAATAAACTGCATTTGGAGAGCCCCTGGAGCCCCACATCCCTCATTCAGGCTCTTACACTTGGCACAGAGCAGTTGCTCACCCTCTCAGTCACAAGTGTCCTCCCTGGCCACTGCTGCCCACTGCTCTCTCTTGAACAAAGAGACCACTGGAGGGGGGGCAGAACTGATTGTACAGTAAAAACAGGTAATAACAATACCCAAACACAATAAAGAATTATTTTCTCAAAGCATATTGGGGTGTGACTAGTTATTTGGTAGGATTTTGTCTCTCTTATTCAAGTAGTATCCTTCAAAATAGTTTATTTCCCAAAAATTTACCAGAGTTGTTGTTTCGCTGTGTTTTGGGGGAACCAGACACACAACCATCCATGAACACAGCCAAACTCACTGCCCTCAGCACTGACACTGACAGCAGTGCTCCATGAAGTGGCTTCTGCTTGCAGAGCTCTCAGGTCCCTGGCATAGGGAGGGATGATGTGAGGGCTCCTCCTTGGATGTGTGTGACATCTGTGAGGGCAACCAGGGACAGAGCTCTGGGAAGAGGGAGGCAGAGCATCCCACAAAGCTAATTACTTGCCATAAAGGACATCCCTCGCCAGCAGATATTTCAAACACATGAAACAGAAAGATCTTTCTGAGAAACAGCTCGATAAAGAAACAGAAAATACAGTGCTTTTGAACATAAGTGCGCTTACATGGATAATCAGATTGCAGAGATAGCAGGCTAGACACTTACTTTATGACATCTCTATTTCTTTCCTGGCATAGGTATAAAGATTTTCACAGGTCTTTTCAAAAGAGGAAATGTGAGCTGGATGCTCTCAGTAATCCAATTGCTTGCTCATATAATCACATTGTAAAGAAAACAGTAAGGCTGTAAAAGCAGGAGAAAAGAAAAATCCAGACCAGCTTCGCTCTCTGTCCCACTGCTAAAAGTGTAAATGTCATGCTTTTTATGTGTGCAAGGAAATGAAGAAATAAATCTTGCACATGATTTAAAGACACATTCATTCTGCATCTTTAAGGGCATGTGTCTCACAGAAGTGTGATCTGGAGCTCTGACCTGCACCTGCTGCAAGATCCCAGCCTGGCTGAGACAGAGGCTGGGCTGGAGCTGAGAGAAAAGCAGCTGACAGAGAGTGTGCTTTGGGGTTACCTTTCTGAAATCTCATCTCTGTATTTATTTGTTCTTTTGTAAAACAGGCAGAAGGTTTAGGTATTACCACAATGCAAAACATTTAATTTACATATAAGAGAAACGGCCTGTGTAATTTTGCAAAAAAGAAGATAATATTTTAAAATGTTATTGTGAAAAATGCATATTTTATGTTTGGCTTTTCACAAATATTCAAATGAATATTATATGTGTAATGTTAGAAAGTAATGCTGTGTTAATTCTCTTAAGTACTGTGTTAAATATAGTTTTAGGTTATAAAAAAATGTTAAAATAGAAACAATGCTATGTAGGATACTTTTTTAAAGAAAGGACTTGCAGTGGGATAGCAGCTACAGGACACCTGAATCTTTCAGAGAAAAAGAATTTATTGCCCTCTTATCAGAAGGAACGAACTTCTTCCCAACTCGAAGGCGCCGTTAGGATTCAGAGGAAGAAGCTGCCACTGCCCAGACAGAATCCTGTATTTGAATGGAATTTATGCATCATGGATGAGGTGTATGAATATGCAACAGGCTGTTGCTTTTAAGGGTTGTGCTGCCCAGAACAAGGTACCCGGACGTTCATAACTCTTTGTATTTATTGTCTCATATTGTCCTAATTCAATTTGTCCAAATTATTATTACCCTAATTGTATTACTATTTTTATAACCATTTTATTACTATTAAACTTTTAAAATTTTAAAACAAGTGATTGGCGTTTTTCACAGTTTTGATCTGGCCTTCAGCATTTCAGCACCTCTTCTACTCAAGTCCACAGGGAAGTTAAAGGCAATAATATTACAAGCTGTATTTCCACAGGAGTCTATGAGTTTATTAATTCCTCAGGACTTTTTTAAGACTGTAAGCTTCAGTTTAGATACTTCAAGCATTTCCCTTCTCCTGCCTCTAAGGCCACTGAAAGCATTGTTTGAAACACCAGCCTTAACTCCTTCCCTACCACAGCACTGACCTGCTGATTTTACTCCCTTCAGTTTGCTTCTCCCATATTTCTGAGATTTTCTGTATTTCCCTTCCTTGGTAAAGTTTGAGGAAACTGATTCTCCCACCCACTGTTGGGTTCCTTCTGCCGTGATTGTAGTGATGACAGGTACCACACATTGTGCCAATCATTCTGCAGGGTATTGTAATTAATTATTTTTAAAACTAACACATGATAAATTGTGTCAAAAGAAATGAAGAAATTATCTTCAGAGTAAAATTATCTTCTGTATTTAACTCAAAAGTCAAACTAAGATGTTGTTAGAGTTTATACCTAAAGGGGAACTCTCAGCATGTGCATGAATTGACAGGTAACCATGGCAACCACCAAATCACAGCCAACATGCAGAGTAGATTTATTTCATTACATCACTAACAACACTGGGTGGGAGAGACACACGGGACACAGGACACAGGACACAGGCTCAGCTCATGCCCAGCAGCAGCAGCTGCTGTCTGCCCATGTTTTAAATGTGTTAAAGGTTTATCACAAGGCTGTGCTTTTATGATCTCTCTCTCTCAGCAGGAGACAGGCATGTCCATGAGAGTGGTCTCTCTACACAGGAATTTTGCTTCTCAAAACAGGCACAGGATGAACAACATTAGGTATAATAAGTAGAGTTTCCCACACTACCATTCTTAGAATTTCCAGCTGCAGCACCACTTTGAGTGAAATTATTCCTTCCTTGCCAAATCTTCTGATTTTAACCCTTTCCTCCCAACCACATGTTTTCAAATTTTCATTATTTGTTACGAACTAAAGCTTGAAAAACCCAAAACTTTCCCCATAATTGACTTTGGTGTTTTTCATTTGGCAAATTCTTTTCTGCAGTGAAGAAAGCAAATTCATGTTACCATGTAGTAGAGAAATTCAGGCTAGAGACCAAAACTCCTGATCCCTGTGAAATTATGTGCACTCCCTGAAACAAAACCTTTCCCAGGTGAGCAGGAGACCAGGTCACCGGGAGACCTCTGAGCTTTTGTCTTTTCTGTGCTGGTTCTTCCTGCCCCGGGCTATGGGCAGAGCACCAGCAGTGGGGGCAGTGTGGGGTCTGCTCCTCCTGCAGCCCCCAGGAGTCTGGGTGGGCAGAGCCTCAGCTGGCACAGGCAGAACACCTGCCCCAGGTGTGCCCCAGGTGTGTTCGCAGTGCTCTCACCTCCCAGTGCCCACACCGAGGGTCACAGGCCCAGGTGTGCCCAGGTGTGCCACTTGCAGTGCTCTCACCTCCCAATGCCCACACCAAGGGTCACAGAACACCTGCGCCAGGTGTGCCCAGGTGTGCCCAGGTGTGCCCAGGTGTGCAGCTCACAGTGCTCTCACCTCCCAGTGCCCACACCGAGGGTCACAGAACACCTGGCCCAGGTGTGCCCAGATGTGCCCAGGTGTGCAGCTCACAGTGCTCTCACCTCCCAGTGCCCACACCAAGGGTCACAGAACACCTGGCCCAGGTGTCTGGGACACCAGCTGGATCCCAGCTCAAGCCTTGGCTCACAAACACCTTTATCCACTGCCATTGCTTTTGCTCAGCTCTTAATCTTCACTGGGCTAGGCCTGGGGGTTCCTGTTATCCCCATGAATGCCTGACCTCCTGAAATGGGTGCAGGCTTTGGCCTCATTGACAGCTCCCAGAAATGAGTCTCAGCAGTGAATAGTGTGGAAAACTCCCTCCCTGCGTTTGCTTTCCTGAGCTTGCTCCCACCTTTGTGCAAGGACAGACCTTCTGTTTTCTGCTCCGTGATAAAGGATGTGCACTCACCTACTATTTAATTTCATAATATAATAATTTCATAATACCCCACCATTACTTCTTATGCTTTTCAGATCTCCCACTTAATCTTTTCACCCAACAATAAATTCAGGCCATTTCAGCCCTGCAGGCCCCATAAATCCTCTCCAAACACTTAGTCATTTCCAGAACTGATCTCTGGATCCAGCTATTTCATCCACGTCCTTTTTGAGACACACTGACCTGAACAGATTATTCTGGGGAAGTGTGTAACAGTGATTTCTTTGACAGTTTCCCAATACTTCCAGTGTTGATTTATCCTGTTCCCTCTGCATTCCAATGACTCTCGCTCCTTAGAAAATATCTACATGTTAAGTCTTTGAGCTATCCCAGTGATACAAAGATCTTTTTTTCTGGATTATTACAGTTAATTTAGAGCCTAGCCGGGAGTATAAATTGTTCCAATTAACTCCTCTGTGCAAATTACTTTGCATGTGTCAAAACTGAATTTTTCTCATCATCTCGTTCTCCATTCACACCACCATCATTTTATACACTTTGAAGATCATCACCTAGTCTTGATTAACCTAAATAATTTTGTGCAGTCTCTTGCTGCTCCTTATCAATTCTTTCATGCAAAATAGGTGTGGATGGATGTGTGGGTGTGGATGTGTGTTTTGTATGTAAATTAAGGATTAAATTCCCCTTTAGGAATTTAGATAGGTCACTCCCCAGACTTTCTGCTGTGGCCACAGTTTCCCTGTCCAATTCAAGATCAAGAGTAGTTTAGGGACCAGATGTGCAAGGGAAGGGAAGATTCAAAATCCACTTTGTGCTATGTGTTGAGAGGGATTATGACTTTGCTTTTTATGGCTTTTTTTTTTTTTTATTTTTCAAAGCTGGAGCAACTCCATATTTAGCCAAGGAGCTCCTTGGCTTATTTCTATCCCTTCTCAGAGTCCTGTTCCCTGAGTCCAGTTTAATTCCTGCTGACTCCCGGGAGTTCAGAGCGAGGAGCTGAGATTCTGTGGTGCTGCACAAAGCAGCAGGGCATGGACAACATTTCACCCTTAGAGATGAGAGCATCCACACACTGAGTGGCAGGACTGGGACACCCCAATGACCACTTCCTCCTCAAAATGGTCAGTTCTTTCTTTATACAAACCCATTTAATAGACTGCAAAAATTATGGTTTTACTTAGAATTTTTTTTTATCTTTCCGATAGCTGATTCTTCTTTAATGCTACTGAAATCACAAATTCTGAAGTTCTGTTTGTGACTTATGTCTGGAGAGATCTCTGGTTACCACAGTGATGACTCATTTTTGTTGTGTAACCAACCCTTGCCATGGGTGAAACAGTCATCACAGGTTTATTGGACTTCAGACATGGCATTCATTCATATAAATTAGGATACAACATTTTGTCCGCACAATGACAATTTTTACAAGTCACATAAACATGCTTGCTGTGTAGTTAAGATCCATAGGCATCCAAACTTTGGTAATAAGGTTTAATACTTCAGGAAGTGAGACAGCCAGTAGTAATTGTCCAGTTTTGGGATGGAGGGTGGTAGATGGTGGAGGCAAGGGGCCAGGTCCCAACACTGGGAATAACCCCTCAATAATCCAGAGCACTGAATGAGGTCAACCCAAACCTCATTATCTCCAGGAATTCATGTCCCTCAGACACAAGTGGTGATGCCTGGTGGAGATGAATGTTATTTATCTGTAGCTGATCTTTCCCAAGGCCACTGACAGAAAGATAGATGGAAAACATTTATTCTCTCTGTGGCTTGTATAATTTTCATGTAATGCTATCAGATCCCACAGCTGTCTGTCGCTTTGCACTAAGATTGATGTGAAATGCTGAAACAGGGGAATAAAGCTACTGGTAATAACAAACTATCCAGTAATTTGTGCTTGATAGTGCTCAAAACTTAGTGACATGTTACCTTTCATTCAGTAATGCTGTTCCCTGACACCTGGATCATGCTGCATCACCAGTTCCATGCTATTCAGGCCTGGCTTTTCCTGCCATCTGTACACACAAGTAAATATACCTTAGCCAAACACTGGGTTTCAGTCAATTGGCAGCTATGGTTACAATTCATCAATTTCCCTCATGGAAGGCACCCACCTCCTCCAGGAGCTGCTGAGATGATGTGGGGCTCCAGGAGAGTGAACTGGGCTGGGCAGATCCTGAGGGATCTCCTGGATGTAGGAGAACATTGAGAAATATATCGAACAAAGGCTCTAAAGACACCCACAGATACCCAGGTTCATAAATTGTTATTCAAAATACCGACACTGGTACAAGAGCTCCATACCTCTGACTGACTGCTTTGCTCATTATTTTTCTTCAGGGTTAAATAGAAAAATCATCCTACATTTCCTAGTATCAAAGCAACTGATAAAAATGTTTTCCACAATAAAGTTGACATTAATTAGCTTAGCTCCAGTGAGGCTTCACTGCCTGGAAAAGAAATCCCTCAAAAGGCTGGAAAAAGGTTCTTTATTAACATTCTTCTGTGATTACATAATATGTATCTGCACCCATCCTGTATTACTTGAGAAGCAATTATGCCAAAATGACACTTGCTGAGATGGCAATAAAACTGCCGTGTAAAGTGCCAGTATAACTGTTCCAATAACTCATGTAATATATTTATCTTCTAAAAAAATTGTCCAGCCTTATCCATATTTTATTAAAACAAGAAGGCAGGGTACCAACCGCAAAGGCTCTGACTGTGTGAGAACCCTCTGGAGTAAGAATCACAGAGATGCAAAGTGCAGACAAAGAGCAGAGTGTGGAGCGCCTCCCTGCAGTGCCCAGCCTGTTCGTCTGCAACACCACAGAGTCTGGGTTCACAGAACATCCTGAGGTGGAAGGGACCCACAGGGATCACAGCGTCCAGCTTCTGAGCAAATGGCGGCCCGTGCAGGGATTGAGCGCACAGCCTTGCTGTCAGGCCTGGGGCGCAGGAGGGTCCCTGGGGTGGGGACCCCCACCATGGACACTGGGCGGGGAGGGTCCCAGGGACCCCCACCATGGGCACAGGAGGGTCCTTGGGGTGAGGGACCCCCACCATGGGCACTGGGCAGGGAGGGTCCCACAGCCCAGGGACCCCCAGAGCTGCCACAGCTCCAGGGGAGTTTGGACAGCGCTGCCAGGGGTGCCCAGGGTGGGGTTGCTGGGGATCTGGGCAGGGATGGGGTTAGGATGATCCCTGTGGGTCTCTTTGCCCTCAGGAGATTCTGTGTGATTCTATTATCCCATCAGCTCTCAGCGGCACAATTCCACATGGGAAAACACTGGAGTGTTGCTTTGCTCCAGGAGGTTGGAAAGTACAACCAAACTTTTGTGCAATGACCTAAATCAGAACCATACAATGGTTTGTAACAGCATGAATTACAAATAAAAAACAAGTAAATAATGCATCAATTTTTGAATCTGTTAATTCTAAATGAGCTGCTATTCTGCTACATAGTCCCATACTCTTACAGGGAATTAGTCCTTGGCCATTTTTATCCTCTGAGCTGTCTTTTCATAGGAAAATTACTTTGAATTTAATTGTACAGAAAATTAAAGCTGGGAGAAAGCCATGGAAAGATGGCTGATGGCTGACACCTCTGTCCCCTGCACTGCTCTTTGCTCTGCTGGACTCTCCGGGCTCTGTCTGCACACAGGGCTCTGCAGGACTCCGCTCCCTGCACCCACAGCCCAAATCCATCTGTTTGTTCCTCAGCACCCTGCTGATCACTTAGTGCCCCCCATGCAGCGGTGTGGGAGCAGCCCCCCAGCAACGCCCCCATCTTTCACTTGTGCTGTTTCTGCATGTTTGGTTTGCACCAGCCAGCTCACACGCGGTGCACACCGAGTGCAGCTTCCCGGCTGCAATTCCTTCCAGGAGCTCTCACACAAGCTCAGCACAGCAAAGCACTCATTGGGAACCGTGTGAAAAAGGGGTTGTTGTGGCTTTTTATCCTGAAAAGTCAATGCAGAAGCCAGCTCTGTTTGGTTTACACAGAAGGAGTCTTCCTTCAGTGCATTGGACAATAAAGTTCAACCACTTTCAAGTTCCCCCTCTTCCCTAAAAGCAACTTCTCAGCTGAAGTAATTGTGTGAAAACATAAACAAACTGTTACACTCCCTCAAGAAGCCATTAACCATGGCATGGTAAGTCAGGAATTTGCATAGAGCTGATTGTTTAGTAAACAAATTCTCTCCTGAGAGGACTGTCATTAATCTTTTGCATCAAATCTGTTGATTAGTCTTTCTGGGAATAATGCTAGACTATACAAGCAGGTGTAAATCATGATATCACTTTATTTGAAATTTAGGATTAAATATGGCAATAAACAAATTTTTGAGTACATTTTTTAAGCTTTGGAATCTTTAGCAAAAGATTATTTCTGCTTTTTCCATCAAAACTGAAGTTCATGTAACCTTTACCCTTTGGTATTCTATTAAAAAATATATTAAGAAATCTGAATTTAACTTCAGATTGTTTAACAACCTACAGGCTGTTGTATTTGTCAGTGAGTGTAACACTGAAAGTGTAAAATGAGATGTATGTTTAGATGTACATTACTGCCTGTAACAGGCTGGAACTTTATTTTTGCTATTATTACCAGCACAGCTCAAAGGTGGCTGACGCTGACCCTGTGCACCAGGGCTAGTGGAGATGTCCCCCCTCACCATGGGCACCTTGGTGTACCTGCCCTGTCCCTCCTGCAGCAGTGACACCCTGTCACCTGCAGGCCTGAACCCAGAATTTCCCCCAGGGAGGTCATTGAGAAGGGGCAAACTGATAAAGCCTCAGCAGGGCAGGCTGAGAGCAGGGTGTGCCTGTGCCCTGTCACTGGGCAGGCAGCTGTGCTCAGAGCAGGAGATGGTGGGGACAACCTTGATCTCCCAGGGTCACAGCTGGGCTCCTCACATCTCTCCAGGGTCACATCTGGGCTGCTGCCTCCCCTGCCAGCCCTGCAGGACCAGCCCAGCCCAGGGGAGCTGCAGAGCTCTGAGTGTGACCGTGTTCACAGGGGTCTGAGGATGAGGGAAGAGATGAGGATCTGACTCCATGTTTCAGAAGACTGATTTATTATTTTATGATATATATTACGTTAAAACTATACTAAAAGAATAGAAGAAAGGGTTTCATCAGAAGGCTAGCTAAGAATAGCAAAAGAAAGAATGATGACAAAGGTTTGTGCCTTGGACAGAGAGTCCAAGCCAGCTGACTGTGATTGGCCATTAATTAGAAACAACCACATGAGACCAATCCCAGATGCACCTGTTGCATTCCCCAGCAGCAGATAACCATTGTTTCATTTTGTTCCTGAGGCCTCCCAGCTTCTCAGGAGGAAAAATCCTAAGGAGAGGATTTTCCATAAAAGATGTCTGCGGCACTCTGAGCACAGAGGGCAGCTCTCCCTGGCGGGAGCTCAGATCCCCTGTGGCCCCTGGCACACTCATTGCTTTGCCTTCCTTGGAGCATGTGTCAGCTCCTTCCCCTGGGTCAGTTATTGTCACTGATAACCTGTCAAAGGACAACATCAGTCCCATTGTCATGCTCTTCCTTGCAGTCAGAGAGTGCTGCTGAATTTCCCTGTGCTGCCCAGAGCTGCATCTGGTGTGGATAGAGATCAATGCCCTCCTTGGCATCCGTGCTGTCCCCCTTGGCAGAGCCCAGCACCCTCCCTGCAGCAGCAGCAGTGCCTGGATCCCACAGTGTCCCACTGGGGCTATGAGGTTTTTCACATAAGAACTCCAGATAAGCAAAAGTTTCATTTTTTAATAAAGCACCAGGAGAGGGGCCAATGTTTTCATGACATTTCATTTTTCAGCTGTTAATTTTCATTACTCTTGTTCACCTCTGTTTCCCAGAGGCCAAGTGCAGGACAGCTCTGAGAATCTGCAGAGGGGAAAATGACAAAAATATCAGTTATTGTAACCAAAGTCTTCAAGCAGCTGAGAAAGCCTGGGAGGCACCACGGAAAGGTTGTTATTTATAGAGACATAGCTGCCAGCTCTCTTAGATTTTACACTGCAGATATTTATTACAAATTGTTGGGGTGGGTATTTGTGAAAATAACAAGGTCACATCAAACATACCAAAGTAATTTGTTGATTATTATTTTTTTAAAGCACTTGAACATTAGATTAGGAAAGTAAAAAGGAAACAGTGGACTAAAAGCTTTATCATAGTGAAAATATACAAGAGCATTCCTTTTTCTCCTGACAGGACAGGACAAAAGTGTAAAAGGCTGAGGAATAAGGTGTGTAAAACCACACCATGCATCTGTGTCAGAATTGTACATGATGTAAACAAAACAATCATACTGAAGTGCCAAATTACAGCACAAGGAATTATTTTCCCACAGTAGGTCTATCACACCTCTCTAAAAGCAGAGCCAGTCAAAGCAAATACATTTTCCACATCCCCAGAAAATCCCCAAGACCATTTTTCTGTGCTCTGTAATTCAGATAGAAGAGCAATCAGATAACAGTGCCAGGCTCAGAGCAGGCAGGGCAGGAGATCTGGCTCTGGCCTGCTGCAAGGCTGTGCCAGCTGCCACCACTGGCCCTGGGGACATTTCTCCGTTCCTGCTTCAGTGCTTGTGGCTGCCACAGTCCATTGAGAGCCTTGCCAAGATAATTCCTGCACAGCCATGAGCGCTGCATGAGAAGAGGCTGCTTCTCCTCTGCCTTCCCCACAGAAAGAGGATTGTATCGTGACATTGGGCACGATAAGGTGATATGGATTCAAGCTGCCTGTCCCATTCTCTTGGGAGACCAGAGAACAGCCAGCATACAAGAAATCCCACCTGAACCATGGATACAGCAGAGAAGAAAAACAATCTGCTGCACCTCTGAAAGTGATAGGTAAGACACAGTACTACCAGACAGTGGAGTTCCTATACAGAAAGACCACGTAGACAGTCCTCAGTCTCTAGGAGAATTCTCTCAAGAGAAGAAGCCAGTTTTTTAATGATGAAAGGGCAATTAGAACAAAGAAAATTAACTCTTTTCCCATATTTCTATGAGCTAGCTCCTCCCTTACCTGAGATAAAGGTAGGTGAGTCCCAGTTCAGCCTTGAGGCTGCCAAGTTTAGTCTTGCTGCTGCTGAGGCACCTCAGAAGATAACTGAGCAATGCCCCCCTCACTTTGGAGGGATACAAGCTCCTTGCAGAGCCCCTGCCAAGTTCTGCTGCTCTGCGTGCCAGGAGTCCATGAGCCAGCCCAGAGGCTTGGCTCCGTGCAGCTCCCGTGGCTCTTTGAAGATCAACGTAAAGGTGAGCACAGAATGGGAGCAGTGATTTAACACTTTGCAATGGTGACATTTTTATTTCTTATTTGCTGCTCTCAGACCACACACTGACGATCCCCTCTCACTTTCAGCAAGCCCCCGTGTGATGGGCAGCTGGAATTGAGTTTTTTCAGGGCCAGCAGCCGTGTTCCTGTTTCACAGCCTGTGCCCACAGCCCTTTGAGCCCTGGGAGCCCATTGCACCCTGCGCTGTGCTGTATCTACAGTACCAGCCTCTCACCACGCTGCTCTGGCTGCCTGAACCTGCTGTGCCCAGTCCAGATGAGCTGTGCCTTCTGTTTCCCTGAGGAGACGCCAGGGATGCACCATCTGCCTACACAGCTACTTTGGGTGGCATGTAGACGTTGAATTTGAGTGTTTTTTAGTCACCTTTGTTTTAAAAAAAAGCTCAGAAAACTGGTCAAATCACATGGAATATCTTTTGCTGAAAGCAGAATTATAAACAGTGGCTTTAAAGAAAATCTGCCGAATTATTCCTTTCCTATATAAGTAATCTTTAAGGGCTGTGGGAAAGCTTATCTAGAAAATAGCTTTCTTGTTCTAATTACTTCGGTTTTTGCTGAAAAGAAAATATTTCTGCATGTAGTTGGAGAACAAGTTTGGCAGGTATTTCTTTGTCATCACTAAAGTAGGAATAGTGACACTCTGGACCAGTGGAGGTCAGGAGAATCTTTGGTACTGTTTTTCCCTAGACTCCAGAGTTTCTATCTGAGTGAGGCTGTGGAGCTGAGAGGTCTGGCATGGCGTGTCACTGCCTGGCTGCTGAATGCAGCCATGGAAGGATGACTCAAGGGTGCCAACACTGTCTTCCTAAATTCCAACCCTCTTGCATATTTAAACTTTGGCAATTAGTATAAGGAATCAAAGCAATCTCAATTTGAAGTACTTTAAGTTACCTCATTAGATCCAATATTAATTTCTTCATCATCTCATCACAATTACATTTCCATTTCAAATTATTTCTTTCTGTTAACTCTAATCAATTTTATATTTTGCTAACAACAAGTGTGATCTCGATGGGTGGCTGGAGCACCTGAAGGTCACCGCAGCAGGCAGGTGACCCTGTGACAGACCATCCCACAGTGTGTGTCCTGCACAGTGGAAGTCCCGTGGGAGGGCACGAGCTGTCAGCAGATGGGGAGGTTTTATTGCTGCACTTTCCTGACCTCCCAGGTTGGAAACCAGTGTCACAAAAGCAAGGGCTCTGCTTGCTGAATCAGGGGCTGAAGAGAGCAGTTGTGACGGTGGTCACAGGGGTCTTATGTTGAAGGAGGAGACGAGGATTTGACTCCATATTTCAGAAGGCTTGATTTAGTATTTTATGTATTACATTAAAACTATACTAAAAGAATAGAAGAAAAGGTTCTCATCAGAAGGCTGGGTAAGCTAAGAACAGAAAGGAATGATAACAAAGGTTTGTGGCTTGGCTCTCTGTCCGAGCCAGCTGACTGTGATTGGCCATTAATTAGAAACAACCACATGAGACCAATCCCAGATGCACCTGTTGCATTCCACAGCAGCAGATAACCAATGTTTACATTTTGTCCCTGAGGCCTCCCAGCTTCTCAGGAGGAAAAATCCTAAGGAAAGGATTTTCATAAAAAGATGTCTGCATGTCTGCAACAAGCAGTGACTGGAGACAGCCCCTTCCCTGGCTTGACAGGCTCAGTGTGCAGGGCTCAGTGTGCAGGCTGGCTCACCTGGCTGCACACCTGCAGCCTCACCTGTAATTGCTTTGCCAGCACAGAAAAGCATCCCTGAGTGCCAGCAAAGCTGGTGCTGCGTAGCTCATGTCCAAGGCTGGGCCAGCACGAGAATCACCTGCACCAGGGCAGGAGGAGTCCTGGGCTATTGGTTGTGCTTGCTGCAGCACCAGGGACCCTGGGGATATCCACCTGCAAATTGTGTTTAAAATAAAATAATAACCCACTGGGCATCTTGTGTCTCAGGAAGAGCTGCCGTGAGGGGAGGAGGATTGCAAGAGACAACCAAAGCCTGCAGGTCTGAGGACAAGCAGAACCCTGCAGATTGCAGCTCATTTCTGGTGTCTCCTGCTGTCCCTCACGCTGAGGTTTTCCCTGTGTCAGTGACCATCGCCTGGCCAAGAGCTGTTGTAGGTTTCATTTGCATGCTCAAAGCACATTTAAAGAGATGCTGGCATTTTTCCAAACAGAGAAAAGGATCTGCTTATATACTGAATGTATACTGAATGTGTTACACTGTAACATGATATCAGAAGGAAAAATTGTTCTTAACAATCATTAAAAGGAAAATTAAGCTATGAAGTACAATCAACCCTTGAATGTAAAATCACAATTTAAACCCACACTTTATGAAGGCATAGGTATAAAGAGAAACAGAAATGTTTAAAATAATTATGTACTTTAACAGAACTTAAAGTATTCTTTGATGTCTAAAGTTTTAACGAGTGAAATAAAAGTATGACAGAGTATGAGACCATATCTCCAGAAGTTGGGTTTTGAAAAGAAAATACTATCATGAGATTTCCCATCAGAATTACAAAAATGACAGCACTGGGAGTGCCTGCTTCCAGAACTGGAATAGTAGCTTTCTGTGAAAATGACGCTGTCAGAGAAAAGAAATCTCAGTTCTGTGTTTCTGATGCACTGATTGGCTCCTTCACTTTCAGCTACAGCTATCTAGCCAAGAAAGACAAATGAGGAGAATTTTTGTTAGGAAAGAGATATTCAAAGTGCTGTTATTTACAGTTTATTACTGGTCTACTCATGTTTATATTGTTATGTGACTGTTAAAAAGTAGTCAATTACCCCATGAGAATTCTGGAGTGTATTCTAAAAAATAAAAATCCCTAAAAGTAGAAATCCCCAATAAATGAAAAATAAACTTACAAAACCCCATAGTATTAGAGCTGAAAAGCATGACTGAATTTAAGCTTGAAACTTTGAGTGAAATATGTAAAATGTAACATAAGATACTTGAAAACTGATGAATGCCAAAGGATCCAAGTATTGGATCTGTCCTCAAAGAGAATCCTTTTGGCTAACATCTACATGCCAGGAGCTGGAGTGTGGCACCAGGGAGACAAAGGAACCCACCAGATCTCAACAATCTGTCTCCAGCAACAGCTGCGTCCTGCCTCAGCATCTGGGGACTGACTTTAAATAACTGATGTGTGAACAGTTTGGGCTCCCCTGATGTGTGTGTGAGAAACCTCTCAAAAGCAGCATAAGCCTCAAGCTGTGTCCTGCAGCCTCCTCTGCAGCAGCAGTATATGCAAGAGCAGCAAAAGACAGTCCACATTTCTCTGAATCTTTGCATAACTCTTTTAGAGTCTTTGAAGAAAAACAGTGTGTGAGGTGAGCCAAAGAACTGATGAACTACATCCCACATAAACTATGGGGACAGTGTATTAAATCAGTTTCTTTACAGCTGCCTGATAGAGCAACAAATGAAAGCCTCAAACCTTCCCTCTTGAACTTTAAGACAAAAGGGTAATCCTTTTCTTATTTGTGGAGCCCTTATTAGCCTCTGTCTTCAATAGGTGTCTCATTTTGACTTCATGGCTTGATGGGTCATTTGAGAAATTTACTTCTTCCTGAACCAGTCTGCCACTTTTAAGTGTATCACTGTTTCTGAAGGGTTTTATCACTATTTCAGAAGTGCTTTATCAAGAGCCATAATCACTTGTGGCTCTAGCTAAAGAGAATAAATATACAGCTCCTTTTGTTTTCTGCTAGCAGGAGAGATTCTTAATGAGAATGAGTCACGCCTTAAATAGACTGTCAGTGTGTAATTTGGGGAGCTGAGTGGTTTCTGTTTGGTTGGTTTGGTTTTTTGTTTGTTTTAAACTAAACTCAGAGAACTAAACGCAGAGAAGGCATTTTCTGTGGATCTTTTGTATTAATTTGTGTCCTGAAAAAAAATTCGTAATATAATTTTAATAAGTATATAGGTCAGATTTGAACCAAGTATTTCAGTGCCAGTATTTTGAGGTGTTGAGGTTTGTCATCCCACTGTCTAGTCCTGTTTGCTTTTTGTTGCAGAGAGAGCACATGAGATAGGGAAGAAAAGCACTGTGTAACAGTTCAGACTCTGGTGGAGGAGCCAAGTTTCCTATGGGGCAGAGCTCCGTGTCAGAGCAGCTGCTCTGAGGAGTTGTGCTCTCCCTACACCTCTCTGGGCTCTCACATCACATCAGTCGCATCACACAGATCACACAGGGTTTTGCAGGAGCCTGCCTCAGCCCTGCCTGTCTAAGAGCCACCAGAGCAGGGGCTTTTCCAAAGCCCAAGCTCCCAGGCACAACTCATAGTGTCAGGAATGACCAGAGCATCCCAAGGGCCTGTAGGGTTTGCATCACACCTACACATCTCCAAAACCACAAGAAGCATTTTGAGATGCACTTGTATGGTTTTCAAAAATGGCCCTGGTGACAATCAGGGGGCTCCCCATGCATAGGGGTGCTGGGAAAATTTCAAATGCAGTCAGGCTCCAGTGTGTCACAGTGCCCTGCTCCATCCCCAAGGGAGGAATTGTCATTTTACTGAGTCCAGGCCCTTCTCCACGTGAATCTCCTGTTCCCACAGAACCCAGCCAGATACAGTAGCAACTTATCTCTGCTTACTTACTTATTTACTTACTTACTGCTGAGGACTAGCAGCAGAAATCTGGCATTGGGATTTCAAAAGGCCCCATCTATGTGGTACCTTAACAAAGCCTTTTCTGCCATGTTATTCTGTGCAGAATGTTGGGAAGATACAGTCTTGTCCTCCACTTTAGAGCTCACCTCTGAGTTAATATTATGTATAAAATACTTTACAGAGAAGCACCACAACCTGATCCTGCAATCTAGCTTCAGATTATTCATACAAAGAATTGAATTACAAATGACAGAATGACTGTCATTTATGTTTCAGTTGAAAAGATTCCCTAATAGAATAACCTGCTTCTTTTGGAGAAATTAAATTTGCAGTATCTGTATGGGCACTTAAAATTTCCTTGAGTATAGTCCATGGCTTTACAGACAGGGGCTAATTGCTTTTATAATGATTAATACAGTTTGCAAAATAATCATTATCAAACTTTCATGCAAGCTGATCTTGTTAGCTCTATTTCAGACAACGGAGTTTTATAACCGCTTAAAAATTGTAAAGGCCTATTCTTAAAAAAAAAAATCCTTAAAAAAAATAATAATCCCACTACTATTGCTGTGGAAATTTACCACTCATTTTGTGGTAATCAAAACCTTTCTGATTAATAAGTTCATAGCGCCATTGAATAAAATTCAAGCACATAAAGCAGGGATATTACAAGTTCCGATGACAGCCATTTAGTCATAAAACTATTCTGAATTTATTTTTTAATTAATTAGAAAATACAAGTTATGGGTAACAACAAGAAGCTGCAAAACAGGACCTAGAAAATACGCAAGTAGGAAGATGAGCTTCTACACTCTGTTTCATTGTTGCATTATGAGACCACTTGTAATTAAACACATACCAGATTTAAAGACTGGTTTTCTAAACCTTTGAGTTACTAAGAAGATTATTCATTTTGTTTTGTGTTTTCCTTGGTGATCCATCCATTGCATCCCTTCCAGGACTAAAAATATTGTCATTCTGCTGGTAACCTGATGGCAGCATGTCAAAGTCAAACCAGTGGTATCAGCCCTATTTCCCTCACTGGAAAGTACCTCAATCACGCTATGTAATTTTCTAGAGCATCAATTTTGGCATGGTGCTTCACAGGCTACTTCAACGTGTTCTTTGGAAGGTAGGTATGTTTGGAAACTGCTCTCAGACACATGGTGGAATTCTTGGGGTGTCCTGTATAGGGACAAGAGTTGGTCCTGATGCTCCGGATGGTCCCTTCCAACCCAGCATATTCTGTGATTCTGTGATTCAGCACAGAAGCTCTGCCCGTCCCTGGAGAGTGCATTGTACTGGTCCATGAATCTGAAGTGATGATGACGTATCCAAGCAGGGCTCGTGCCCCTCCTCTTCCTCAGTCTCCTGTGTGCCACCCGTGCTTGCCTTCTCAGAGTTTGTCCAAAGCAGCTGCACAATGTACTCTGTTCTTTGCTCCCTTGGCATGTCCAGTCCATGCTGTTTCCTTCCAGGGCTCTGCCAAGGCATCCTCAGAGCAGCACAAACAGCCCAGACCTTTCTCACAAAGGCTGAGAATTCAGGGCTAAGTGTGCTGGTTTAGGATCCAAAGGGACTTGTTTCAGTTGTGTGAAAAGGCTGAAGTTCAGAGCACACTAAGCATTCTCTTTGGCCATCAGCTCAACAACTCAAAAATTGCTTCAAATAACAGCAAAGAATTTGGGGTTCTGTGAGCAGTAAAAATTCTTCTTCCGAACAGAAGGGCAATACACATGCAGCCACCCATCTGATATGTTCATACTGCATGTTTTTACTTGCACATATATTTTAAAATTCTCTCAGGTCATTGCATATATAAATTTTAAGAAGTCCTCTAATCATGACTCAATTCTGAACAGAAGGATAGAGGGGTAAGACTGGCCTCTGATTTAAAATGATCTAAAGGTGTTAAACAAATGTGGCTGAGACAGTCTGTAAAAGTCAGGGAACTACTTTCAAAACCAAGCAAGGTAGGAAGAGAGAAGAAAGAGCCAATTCCTTCTGCAGCACAGACATTTTCAGTGCTTGGCTGCAGTGGGTGATGAGGTGTTAATGATACGAGTATTTGTCCTGTGGGGTGTGAAGATTCCTCTTTTTCTCTCTCTATGCCGTGCCCCTGGAGGTGCAAAGGAAGGGAGCTCCTGCAAAACCCCATCCCTGACCCTGGTCTGTTTGACAGGCATCTTTGGGATTATCACTTGCTCATTTATACAGCTCAGCAGCAAGGGATACTCAAGCCTTCACTTCATTTACTCCGCAGCATTTTCAGAGGGTTCAGAATTGCTGGAATTGAAACCTTCCCTGATTTCAGTGGCTTTCCATCTAGTGTCCCAAAGTCTGAAATGCTTTAGCCCAGTAAAGATTCCTGAGATATAAGGCACTAACTTTAGGATTTCATGTACCATGATTTACGATGACAAAATCATTCAATTATGTCATGTGACCTTCATTTATGAACTCTGTTACCTGCTTTAACTCATCTTCATCTCCCATCACGGTTATGGCCTGACATAAAAAAAGAATATACTTTCCAACATTTTTACAAATGTTTGATCATATTTTAAAATATTCTTTATAGCAGTCAATCACATTTTGAATGCTGTTAGTTGCTTGACCTCCAGAACTTCCAGCAGCAGCAATTTCCTCAGTCTAATCGTACGTTGCATAATGAAGTCCCTTGTGTTCGTTTCAAACTCTTGCCTTTGTTCAGCAAGTGTCCTTCATCTTCCCAACAGGAGATGCAGAGAATATACATTTCCTCATTATTACCCCCAAGTGACCATTTTACCTACGACTGCCACTTCTTTGTATTTCTGTTCCTTGATGGTGCCCATCCCATGGTCAAAGTCAGCACAGGCCATGTGCCCCGAGAGGGTTATGGCAGAGCAGATGGCACCAGTGTGAGTTTGGGATCCAGCCCTACTTTTACCCTGTTTTCCTCCTGTGTGCACAGATCATATATTCTTCCTTTCTCCTGCAAGAGAGACAGCTTTGCAATCCAGGACAGCTGCAGATGTTACAATCAGAGAATCCATTAAATGGAATGCAAACCATCAGTTTAATCTGTGCACCAAAGTGGAAGGCACTGTTCCTAGGGTAGCAGTTTCAGTCTCCCTGAGCTTTAATCATCTCAGCTTTCACTGCTAGTTTCAAGTGAGCTGCCACCTAAAATACAATGAGCATACTACTTCTGCAGGGAGTATAATTTCTTTGAAAGAAGATATTCTGGACAGAGAAATGCTTCCCTTGCCATCAGTTCTCCTGTTAGGATAAAAACCCCTAAAGATCCATGTTTATTTTGTGGTCCAAAGTACTCCAAGGGACTTATGGCTGTGGGTTTTCTTGGTGTGTATTTTCCATTATTCTTCAAGTGCCTTTCAATAGTAACCAGTATAATTTTCTCCATATTTTTTAAAATTTATTTATTTTTTAATGCAGGATATTTTTCAGAGGAAAAAAATTATTTCAATGTGATTTTTTTTCCAGAATCCTTCTACATTCAAGATGCTTCTGCTTTTATTCACCCTCATGGTTGCTTTTGGAAGTAGTGTTTTCAATTGACTCATGTCACCACAGACAAACTCACTTGAAATGTTAGGACCGTGAAGATTCTTTCTGAAACTTGGAATTATATCTTGGTCAGGAAAATGTGATTTTTTTTTTTTTTTTGTTTGTTTTAGTTCATCTGAAGGAAACAAACTAATGCTTCCTTTCATTTTATAATATCATATTTTATCAGAACCTTTATGTATTTGCCAGTACAAGGAGTCAGGGCCCCAGATGGCAGAGAAACACACAGTAAGGCATCACCATTTTCTCCTCCTCAGAAGTGTAAGTAAACCATTTTTAAAATGATTTAATCTCTTTTGTCAGACAGACCCATTAGAGGGCTTAGCTCCCATCCTGACATTCTTGTAACAATTCCTCCTCTAACTCCTTGGTGCCCTGATCCTCAGAATTGTTTAAAATCCTGTTTCCAGTCAGATTGTGTTTATGGTCTGAACAGGGTCTCTGCTCCCAAGGCCAGGCGTGTGCAGGGGGTGGAGGAAGGAATCATCCAGGATTCGTTAATTATTGAATGCTTAATCTGAAATCTTCTCAAGGCTGAACAGAGCACTTGTGCCAATCTGCTCCAGAAGGTAATTTGCTGCCTGTAAACTGGTGTGAAGGGAAGAAATCATTGTGTCAATCGGCACAGAAAAAGAAATCACTGCACAAGTTTGCAGGACCAGCATCAGCCAGGACATGGTTTGCACATCATGGCTCATTCATGCACAATTCTCCCTCTCAGACAGCTGCAGTTAATGACTGAATACAAGAGACAGCAGCTCACTGTTTGTCTCTAGGTAACATGAAAATTCCCATCTTTTCTCTTATTTTTTTCATCTTTGTGGTTATTTATACACAGTTACCTATACTGTGTGCAGAACAGTCTATGGTTATTGCTGCCAGCTCTAATTGTGTGATATCCAGGAAATTCAGGCATGAATTACAGCCCTGTTCTTCTACTTGCTGCACAAGTACAGACCAGAAAGGATTCTGCTCAGAAACATCAGTACAGATGTTCACTATGAGAATGAGGCAAGTGGAGGCAGATGGACAAACAAGGGGAAACAAGGAAACAGTGAGTCAATAAAAGGAGGAGTTTTTTTGATACTGTGCTGGCTGCCTATGTAGGTCACAGAATCCTACCTCACCTCCAAGTACCTGTAGGCTTAGGTTGTCCATTGGCAGCCTTGTCACCCAAATAAACCCAGCTCCCTCCATTGCTCTTCACATTCCATATGTTCAGCCCCACCCAGAATCCCATTTATCACACTCTCCCCAGTTCCTTGGTGAGTTTTTCACCCTGGGATCTGCACACCTGTGGATGCACATGAGCTGCAGCGCTGGACAGAAGGGTGTGCTGCCTGCTCTGGACTTGCTGACAGCCCTCCTGCCAAAGCAGACTGGGCTGTGCAGGCTGTCCACCCAGAGCTCCGGGACTGTGAAAAATGATGGCTTACAGACACACGGTGACTTAGAAAAATTGTTGTCACAGCTCAACAGGGTGAGAAGGAGCTGCAAGCAGGTCACACCCAGTTTGGGCAGAGCAGGTCTGACAGGGCCTGGCAAACAGAGCTCAGGGCATGCTATTAGCAAAAGCAATACCATGTTACACGGCTACATGGTTATAATATGACACACATGTTGGTATGAAATTTCCTTTCTTCCTTCCCATCCATCTCCACTTTTCTCAGTCCCATGACTCTCCCCCAGTAGGATATTTTTCGAGGGAAAGATGTTTAAAAATGGTTAGACAAATATTTCAGAGGGAAAGCTGTATGTGTTTTTGTGACATTGATTTTCTTGCTCTTTGCTGCCTGAACCAAAGTGAAAGTATGGGTGTAATGGCCACTAGGCAAAGCCTTCAGTCAGCAGGGTCTGACAGGTGACCTGGTCACTGCCACCATGTGTGCTTTGTCATGTGCTCAAAACACCTTTGGCATTAGTGACCCTGCAACACAGGAAATCAGCACATTTGTTTTACAAAAGTAAATAACAGCTATGAATCGTGCCCAGCATGTTTTAGTGAAACCATAAAAGGCTGCAGCACAGTCTGCCTCAGAGCAAAGGCGAGGGGACACCGAGCACCCCTGACAGCACAGAGCCCTGAGCGGCGCCGTACCAGGCAGCCACGGCGCAGGATTGCCATCTGCAGGGCAGCCTGGCACCGGGCTCCCTGATCGCCACAGATCTCAGAAATGTTCATCTTGCTCTTGCAGTGTTTAGGTGTTCAGATGCCTGCAGGGATTCCCGGGCTTTGTGTCTGTACTGTTCCTATAAAAATACTTGTTGTCTTTTGCTGCCCTGGAGCTGCAAGTGACATAAAATCAAAGAATTGTTTGTGTGAGAAGGGACCTTCCAGACCACCTCTGCCACAGGCAGGGACACCTTCCACTGTCCCAGGCTGCTCCAAGCCCCAGTGTCCAGCCTGGCCTTGGGCACTGCCAGGGATGGGACAGTCACAGCTGCTCTGGGCAATCTGTGCCAGGGCCTGCCCACCCTCACGGTGAGGAATTTCACCCCAATATCTCATTGGCCACATGCAAAAACACACAGACACTTTACAGCCATAGATGTACATGTCAATATTAGCATGTCTAGCATGGAAAACAGACTTCTTATTTTTTAAAGCTTCAGTGACTCTTATTTGAGTGCACAGCCTCAACAGTAAATACAAAAAATCTGCAAAACCATGAATGATCTGAAGAGCTGAGGTTCTCATTGTTGAAAAAGAGATTGATATAATAGGAATTATTATGGGATTATTACAGGCCATTTTCCCCACTTGCTCTTTTCCATTAAATGCACTCACATGAGCACACCCAGCATCACAGACCTACACTGGTGAGAGACCAGTCAGGCAACACAAAACCTCACAGAGGTGTTCCAGTTCCTCTCTGACAAAGTCAAGAAAAAGAACATGGCATCAGTGAGTTATGAAGTTTCTTTTACATTTACATTTTATTAGCACCTGAAACATGAAACAAGATGAGAAAAATGGGCACAGAATTTTTCAACACTGGAACGAGAAGATGGAAGTAAAAATCACTGCATTAAAAAATAAAGGGCAGAAAGTGCTGGAATGGAGGATAAAAGTTAAACAAGCAGTAGTTGTACTTGAAATGTGGCAAAAATGACCACATATATGGTATGCTGTCTTCACTCTGAGGTCACCATTCCACAAAAAAATGAGGTATATTAATGTAGAAACCAAATTCAGAAACATATTACTTAGGAGCAATTGCACATCCTGGCAGAAAAACACACCCATGAAAACTGGTGAGTAACAGTAGCAGGGACTGGCAGTGATTTTACTTTGCACCTCTCAACCCATGAACTTCCCTGTTTTGTTCTGGATTTTTCCATATGAAGGTGCTGGTCATATGATTTCTCTGTACTGCACCTATGTCCATCACAAGCAGAAAGCCCAGCTGCACACAGCGTGATGGTCAAAAGCCACTGTGGCTGTCCAACACCAACTACCACAGGCTGCTCCTTTGCAATCATGAGTAAATCCCTCCCCACTCAGGTGGACTTCACCCCCTGCTTCAGCCTCATAATTTTCACTCCACCTTGTTCCCCCATTTTTTCCGTGTGAAGAGTCAGTGGTTGTGACCATTCCCTTGGGCAGATCCCTGCGTGGCGGCACTCACAGCTGGCAGGTTGGTGACTGAGCTGAGAGGGTCAGTGGGAGCTGCCACCTCTCAGCACGGGTGCCCAGTAGCCCTGCAGCATTTTGCTCACGTACTGAGAACCCAGGGCTTGCCACAAAACAGGAGACATTTCCAGGAGACACAAGTAGGCCAGAAGCAGAGCAAGGAACCTGACTGCAGTTCTTGTAGTCACTGATAGCCACACCAAAGATCAGGTGAACTCGACAGGCAGAGTGCACAAACTGGGAAGCCCAAAGTGCTGTCGTGCACTGTGTGGCCAGACATTCCTTTGCTGTCAGATCACGTCAGAGCAGAGGCAAACTCCCCCTGATGACTATTCAAATGCTCCTCTTCTTTTCCCAGTCTATTTCTTGAAAGGAGGAGCACCAAATCTGCACAGTCTGAGCCTATCTAATCTCGCAGCAAGCCACTGTGTCTGAGGCACCTGTCTCAGCAAAGCCCTGCCAGTGCTCTGATCCTGGGGATGCTGGACTGTGATGAGGACAGGTTACAGGTGCCACCAGGCTGTGTTGTGTCACCTCACACTCTCTCCCCCATTTGGGCTGCTTTCCTAATGTCTTGTGATTCACAGTTGTTCAGCCTTATTAAATCACAGAGAACTGGAGATATTTATAAACTGACCTGCCTCATTGCAAAGTGAATACTGGTCGTATATTATTCTGCACCCCCTCAACTAAACTGCATGCAACACCTCACAATGAATTTTACAACGTTGGAAGTGCTGGAAAACGTCCACATCCTTCTTGTGCAGAGGTCCCAAAGATGGAGGCAGGACTCCAGGTGGGACCTGAGTGAACAGAGGAGAGCAGCAGAATCCCCCCTCACCTGCCCACACTCTGGGGATGCAGTCCAGGTCATGGCTGGGTTCTGGGCTGCCAACACACGCGGCTGGGACACATCCAGCCTCAAACCCACCATCACCTTCAGGTCTTTCTCCTCCTCTGCAAACTTCTATGGCAGTATGCATTACTGTTGAAGACTGCAAGGCAAATCGTTTTCAATTGACATTAGATTATCTTTGTCAAATGGGCAGTTTGCCTTATCTCTCTCTTTGAGTGACCACATTCACACCTCCCTCAGGAGGGGACACCTGCTGATAACAGCCATTGAATGTCCCTGCATGGCTGATAAGAACTACAGCATCCCATTGGGAGATGTGAGCCCAGAGGGAGGAGCCAAGCATTCCTGCCTGGATATAATCTGGAGATTCTGGAACACCAGCACAGCTTCTCCACTGGATTCCCCAGAGGAACAGCAGCTGCCTCTCCTTCCCCTGGATCTTCAGAGGCAGAGACTGCACCCTTCTCCAGGATCCCTGCTCCAGCAGAACCACCCTGACACTGCAGGAGGGCTGAGCCACAATTCCAATGGGACTGCTGCCACCAGCCTGACCCACAGGGTGTCAGGTTGGGTTCTGACTCTGGCAGTGTTGTTCTAGTGCACTGCATTGTTTATTTTATCTTTTTATTTTTCTCCTTTCCCTATTAAAGAACCGTTATTTCCTGCTCCCATGTTTTTGCCTGATAGCGCCTTAATTTAAAATTTATAGCAACTGGGAGGGGTGGGGAGGGTTTACATTCTCCATCTCAGGGGAGGCTCCTGCCTTCCTCAGCAGACTCCTGTCTTTCCAAACCAAGACAGTTACTCAGCACCCGGCTTCCTGCAGCACTGCACGAGCTGGCTGAGCACCAAGCCCCGTCCTGGGAGCACAGCAGCACATCCTGCTGCAGCTGAGCCTCTGCTGTTCCCACAGCCCCAGAGGCACTGCAGGGGCTCTTCTGCACACTCGTGGGGTGTGGGTGGATCTGCAGGACAGCGGGGCTGCACAATGCCTGTGAGGCAGTGGGAAACCGAGCTCTGGTTATCTCCTGCTGACCGTGTCAGTCTTTGACTCTGAGTCACAGGGAGGGGTTGAAACATCAAGGGCTGGGATTCTGGTGAACTGCTCTGCATTATTGATTGCTTTCATCTTAATGAATGCTGTTTCTCTTTTTCCTGTTTTGCACAGAGAGTAAAAAGAGTTAATAATAGTAATAATATATACAACATTATATTTATGAATATATGAATTATGAAAAATAATTCCTTTTCAGCCAATGTTAATTGAACAAGAATCATAAATATAGATAATATATGTAGCTGAATAATTTAGAAATGCTTGCCATTGTCACTGGTGGCAATCAAGGTGTGTGTCTATGAATATTCATATAGTATTGAGATAAAATGACAAATAATGAAAATGTTACACTTTGAATGTTAATGACAGAGTCTAATTCTTAGTTTGTAAGGCCTTTATAACTGTGTTGTTAGCCTGGAAATGTCATCATATCTGTAGTGCTTAATCTGATAATGCACATTTTTATTTTTACAGTGTAATATTGGTCATAAGGTAGAACTTTCCAGTGATTTTTATTGTCTTTACTAAAGGATTAAAGTACAGAGATGATTGTTTAAATACTGAGTTTTGGAATGCATAAATTATTAACAATATTTCTGTAAGATAAAGGTACCACAACATGTTCAAAAATAAATATTTTTTAATATATTTTGTGAAAATATTTAAGCTTTTCAATTCTATTCAATCTAGATAAATTCAATATGCCTTTTTCTCATCTCTGTGTCACAAGGCATAATGAAGTATTAACTTTGTACATTTTTTGCTCCTTTTAATGAGATAAAATGTTTGTGAAAAAAGTAAAAAGAGTTGGAGGGAAAAAGAGAGGGCATTGGGTAGGAGCGGTGCTGCCTCAGGTCCTTCCCCGCCGTGGGGCGAAGCACCGGTTTGATGCCCAGGAGGGACTGCAGCTCGCGGTGGCTCCCGGGGGACGGAGCCGTGGCTGTCAGCCCGAGACTCCAACTCCCGGCAGGCCGTGCTGCTGGCGCGGCGTGTGACGCAACGGCTGACGCGGCACATGAGTGGCTGGCGTGCCAGGCGGCCGCGCGGGGCTGTGCGCGGGCAGCTGCCGGCGCCTCTCCCGCGCGGGACAGCGACGCTGGAGGGGCGCAGCCTCCGTCTGGCCGCCCGCGCGGAGCTGAGCAGCGCGGAAGGAGCGTCCGCCCGGTTCCTCGGCCTCCCTCAGCGGTGCCGGGGGCGGGGGCGCTGCCGCCCGCCGATGGCGGAGGGCGAGGCGGTGCTTTGCTGCCGCGGGCCGGGTGCTGCGGGAGCCGCCCCGGGCGAGCGGCGCCGGGTGCTCCCGCGGTCCCGGTGGGGCGGCCGCCCTCGGGCTGGCGGAGGCGCCGGAGGAGCCCCCGAGCTGCAGCCGTCTCCCTCGGGCTGCTGCCGGTGCTGCGGGCGGAGGCGGCTCCGCCGCGTGTTGGGCGCTGCGAGCAGGGAGCGCTGCGGTATCGCCGGCATGACGGGGCTGCTGCCTGCGTTAGTGCTCGTGGCTCTTTGTGCCGTGACAGCGGATGGAGCGGCGCTGGGCGGTAAAGCCAGAGATGGCCGGGAGAATGCCCAGCGCAGGGAGCAGGCGGGCTGTATGCTTCGGATGGCACAGGTGCGAGCTGCAAAGTCACCCCCCCTTCCGCCCCTGCCCTCCCGAGCCCCGGGGAAAATGCTTTCCAGCATTGTCGAGCTTCTGAGAGACAAAACTTGTGATTTGACACTTGCATCCAGAAAAGGTTTCTGTCTAGATTAGCAAATGCCTAAATTGTTCTTGGTTACATCCCATGACCGGTTTTAGGCAGTGACTTTATACTGCTTTTAGGATTTTCTTGTACACTGGTGAGAAAATAGGCAGGTCTGATAGTGGTTTCACTTTTTTTCTACTTCACGTTCCATAAGATTCTTTTATCCAAGCGATTGTTTTAAAATTCTACTGTAAGCGTTTATGGTTCACTTTTTTTTTCTTTGCAGCACCCGGGCCTTTTTTTTTTTTCTCTAAATCGGGAGTAAATATAGCTGAGTAAAATTACCTTGGTTATCTTCCTTCTTTTTAAACTTAATTGTTTTTATTAATAATTCTATTTGAATATGCAGAAAAAGTGGGTATGTCCTGTAATCTATGCTAGCTTTTCTCGTTTACAGGGTACTCACAAAATATGTCTCCCTTAGTGTCTCACAGAAACATTCTGGGTGAAATCTGAATTAAGGTATGTGTTTTCAAATAAGTAATCAGTTTAGATATTTGCCTGTGTACCTTTTCCTGTAATTCAGAGCTTGTGTTCTGTGGGTTTTATGATAAACCTGTAAAACATGTAAGAATGGTTTTGCAAGTCTGAATCGTTGAAGGCAGCAATAAGTGGATTTAAAGCCTGTTCTTGAGCAGACAAAGGGGAAAAGTGTGACTCTGATGCTGAACTTGTCATTTTTCATTTGACTTGCCTTTAATTATTGAAGAAGAGAGAGAACTAGGAAAAGAAATAGAATTGGTTATTGAGCACTCCTAAAAAGCTCACCATGATTCTGTGTAGAGCCAAAGTGAAGGATGATGGAACAGAGCTCTGTGCATTAGAAGGAAATAAACCTGATGTCCACACAGAGTCTTACTAATTTCTGTTTTTAAAATGCAAAATAAGTTTAGGAAGTGTTGGAAGTTAGTATTTTGGGAAAGAAATAGCAGTTCCACAAAACATTCCGTTCCATTTAAGAGAGGCCCTTGGACTGATTCATGTTGTAACTGCTGTCACTGCAATCAGTTGGTGGTTCAGCCTTGAAACATGCACTTGGCCTTCTATAAAGCACTGTTTTGTTTGCCTTTCAGTGCTATGAGTCTTGATAAATTGGAGAAGTGCCCAAGAGAAATTCATCATCCTGAGATACGAAAGGTAGGAAGTGACTTTTTTTGGTTTGGTTCTTTTTCTTTATTATTTTCTGGAAATAGAAGTAATTAAGTATAGATACTACTGGTTTGTTTCTTCCAGTAGCTGATAATACTAATACCAATAATAATAATAATAAGAGTAAAGTAATACTACTTAAATTGTCTTTATTTATCCATTGAACTGGCCATTTCAAATCTAAACTTCTAAACACAAATCAAACCATCATCCTTGTAGAATCTTTAATAGGAGTGGGCTAAAGATCCTGGTTTTGTTGACAGGATTTATTGGTTCATGAAGAGCAAGAGGTAAGTACAAGCCTAACTACCCTCTAGCTCACAGACCTGCCCGGTGAATAGAGCTTTGTTTTTTTGATTGGCTTGTGATGACTTTGAAATCAATTGCTCATTCATTACAGTAAAAAAAAAAAAAATTGTTTTGAACATGACAGCAAAAATAACTTTAAGCACAACTTAATAATAATAGATCACCAATTTTAGTTAATAATTTTATGCTATACTCTTGGGTGAGGGAAGACTCGGACACTCAATATGAGATCAGCAAGCTATGTTTATTGCAGAGAGTATCAGACACTTATACAGCACATAATAAGCTTATGAATATTCTGTAAGCCAAGCGATCTATTGGTTAAACTATACCATCAACTCTTCCTCATTCCTTTGGGCCTACATTCCCTATTTCCCACGTCTCTCTGTCTACTTGTTATCCTACCCAGCTAGGCCCAGGCACACGCTATCTTGCAGGTGCAAAACTCAAAAATACCTGTGTTCGGTACTTTCCCAGCTCCTGGTCGGCTAACGAGCGAATGTCTGCGTGACCTCTGTCATGGAGCCATTTCTCCACACTATACTATCAAAGTTTAAAGGTAAATTATTATATATTAGGAGATGGTGTAAAGTGTATGTTGTAATGTGTAGGATATATACAAAGATACGTACTTGAAAGTCCGTAGAGGAAACAAATTTTTACACCTTCTGTTTGACTGTTTGTCATATATTTGGTTTTATTTCCCAGGGATCAGTGAATTTTAACTCTGGAGTCCTCTATGCTAAGGATGCTCAGCTTACAGATGATGAAATGTTCAGTAATGGTGAGTTTTTCACCTTCTCCTTCATTGTTTTGCTCATCTGAATAAAAAAAAAAAAAAAGGCAAGATTAAAGAAAAAGCAATAGTTTTATTATTTTTACCCTGTTATGTCTGTTTCCTCAGTATTTGCTGGAGCTGTGCTTACCCAAGGTTTGGGTAAAACAAGCTTTGGGTTCCCTCTGTCTCACTGGGAGTTGCCCAATTCAGTTGCATCTGGTGAAATTCACCCTGAGACCTTACAGAACCAGCTCCAACTACGTGAGAGCCATTTGCAGTTCTCTCCAGACGCCTGGAGAATGGGTGACGTTTCTGAGGATCCGGCGAGCGTGCTTCTGTCAAAACTCAGTCTGTGAAATTCCTGGGGAAAACCCTTCTGTGTCCTGAAGGGTTCAAACTCTGGTGAGGATCCAGTTATCAGGTGCTCACCTGGATGGTTCCAGCTCCCAAAGGTAACACTTGTACTCTTGCCCTGTAGTTTACATCTATTGTATTTTTGTTATTTTGCAGGATTTCTTGTCTTTGCAAAATATTGTGCATTTCACTCTTTGGAACCTCTCAGATGGTTCTTTGGTGCAGCACCACCCCATGGGACACTTGGCTGCTGTCCTGAAGGGGTTGGTCGCTAGAATTGTGAATCCTGGAGAGTTTATAAGTCTTCTGTCCCCAGGGAGGTATCATGCTTTGTTTACTTTTGTTCTGTTGGTTAGGTGCTGCTTCTCGTTGCAAGTACGAATTTCAAACTGCCCTGTTCTTATTTTAACTGTTTTCCTGGTTCTCTCCGTCCGGCAGGGAAAGACTCTCGTATCCTTGTCGTCGGGCTCGGTGCTGTCCAAGAAGATACAGAGACTAAAAAAATCATAAGAAGGAAAATATGACTGCAGGGAAAAGAAGCTGGAGAGAACAGAAGGTGATATTGCTATCCTTACCCTGTATTAGAGACATCCGCTGTGCTTTGATGCTGGCAGCTGCCAGGGGCTTGTTAGCTCTTTGTAGGCAGGTGTAGGTGTTCACTTGTAGGTTTTTTCTCTGGACAAGTCAATTCAAACTTTGCTAAGCTTATATTTGCTGATTACTCTGTAGCACAGTCCAGCATGACATTTTTGAATGTTGTAAAAATACCATGTTACTTGGAAATTGCTAATGAAGAGAAGCTTTAGGGGAAAATAAGATTTCAGGGTTGGAAGTTGTGAGAAGAATTTTGTGGGGATGTTAGACTGAAGTAAAGCACACTTGAAGCTGGACTGGCACGCTGGCAGGTCCCCTATTAAACAGTAGTGCTGAGATTAGCCTGGGGGTTGCCCATTGTTTCTGTAGAAATCAATGTTTCCTGGTCTTCAGAGGGAAGCTGCTTTGAAAAGCTGGAAGGTGCAGCATGCTGACAATCCCCGTGCTTTGGATTAAAAGTAGATTTCAGAAGGGTCCTAGGCTTTTGTCTTTTCCTAGAAGTCGATGTAATCCTATCGAGGAGTTTTTAATTCTCTGTTGCCATGTCATCCATCAGAGCCCTGTTGTACTAATCATCATACAAGTACAAAACAAAAAATCAGACCCTGTCCCAAGCACTTAGAGACCAGAACACGATTTCCTCGGGCTGCCATTTGTGTGCCATCGGTACTCACCACGAATTGAGCCCTCTGGCTCTGACAGAGCCCCTGGATGCTGACGGAAGGGGGCTGGTCACAGACCCTGGAGGTGCCTGTCCCCCAGGGAGGGAGAGGCCGAGGCAGTGTGGCCTGCAGGGAGGGTGTCGTCCCCAGAGAGCAGCCGGCGACTCCATGCCTGCCCGGGGCTGCGGGTGCCCCCTCGGGGTGGACGCCTGCCCTCAGGTTTCCCTCTGGGCACCCGGGGAGGGAACCAGGTCCATCCGTGTGGCAGCTGCAGGGCCTGCAGGCTCTGGGCCCTGGAGCCGAGTGAGCCTGAGCTGCTGCATGCTTGCTGTGAGCTTTGGGGTGAGCGTGCATCACTGCAGGCCTGGGATGGATTGAAATGCGCTGAGGAAAGCAGAGGGAGGGAGGGAAATGCTCTGTTAACATGTGCCAATTCTTCTGTCAGACTCATCACGGCGGGACAGCGTGAGGACTGAAAGTGTAAGAAGATGTGGAGGGAAAGAGAGAATCTGACAGGAGCAGCGAACGCACGAGTGCACGAATTTTGCTTTTTGCTTGGATGTAAACTCAGGAGTTGAAAGGAATTTGGGAGTGAGAAGGGACATTTCAGAAGGAGAAGAAGAAAAAGAAGTTGTTGTTGTTGCTACAGTCCTGGCAAAAGCTTTTGTTCTAGCTAATAAAAGAAGTTAGTTTAAAAAACAAAAAGGAAAAAATGTAGTGTTTTTTTTTTCCTTCACTATGATATGCATTGGTGGTATATGGTGTGTTGTTTTATTTCTTGGTATTATTAACTCTGTGTAAATTGTGTTTTGAGTGAAGCTGACTTTCTGGATGGGTTGGTTTGTATTTGAGGCAGGATTAATTTCAGTAGGGTTCTTTCATAGATTTCTGATGGGTATTACTGGGATTTTGGTTTTGTTTACTGTATGTATAAACCTAGAGCTTTGGTAGGGCCAGCTGGGCTGCTGGAGTTTTGGGTGTGAATTTATTAGATGGCTTTTGTTAAATGCAGTTTTTAAATTTTGAAATGTTTTTCAGTGTAGTGGTTTTAAGGTGGTTTTTAAGAATTCATTGTATTGTTTTATCTTGTTTGTAGTTGGTGTATGATAAGGGATGTGGTGTGACCTTTTGGACATTATGGTTTTGGTGTTCCTCAGTTCTGATTTCTTTCTGGTTGGATAGTTTTTTTTATTTTTATTTTTTGGGACAGGAGCATTTATATGGTGGGTTTTTATAGGCAATATGTTTTTTAATTTAGGTAGTGATATTTTTTAGTATTTTAATAGTTTAGGTTTTTTATTTTCATGGTTTTAATTATTTTTTTTAATTTTTTCAAATAACTTTGATAGATCATAGGTTATTATTTGTGCATTAGCATAAAGGTAGAGCTTTTGGGACTTTTTTTAGTAATGTTTAGGGTCAGTTGTGCAGTTTTGAGTCTAGTGAGTTGGTTTGATTTAATTTTTATTGGGTGTTAGTTTTTATTAGCAGTTGTGTCATTTTCAAGGTGTGTTTGAGTTTTTTGGGGTTTTTGAGATATCATTTTAGGAGGAAGTTTATGATGAGCATGTGCGGAGGTTTTGGGCCACTTTATAGTGGGATTTAAAATTTATTTACAGTTAGGTTTATTTGAGTTTTTATTAGGGTTCAATGACGTTGTGGGATGTTTGTTCCGTTAGTAATAGAAATAGGTTTTGTTTTGCTGTGCTGCGATGGGATGGGCGTGTGCTGCGTGCCAGTGCTGACAAAGGTACAGTATTGTTGTGGCTCTGGTGTGTCGGGTTAATGAACTGACATGGTTTAATATAGAGATGAAAACAGAAATAAATATACATTTAAAAATAAATATAACATTAGAGTGGTAAACATAAATATAGATAACAGATACATACATAAAACTAAAATACATAGTATATAATTGTAACATATTATCATATAGATAAATGATAGTCTATTTTATATATATATATATACACAAAGATAAATAAATATAGATTGTAGATATAAAAATATTTAAATAGAGTTAAAGTAAATTGGGTTTTTTTTTTAGGTTGTAGGCTGGGAATTTTAAATAAATGATAGAAATAAAATATAAATTCAGATATACAAATATATATAGAAATACAAATATCTATACATATTTAATTTAAATAAATATAAGTAAAAATATATATAATACGGAAAATATATATCTATGATTATATTAGAAGGTATTCTCTCTAATATATATAATATCTATGAATAAAATAAATAAAAATATCCATATAAATATTATAATTTTGAAAAATAAATTTACTTCCTAAATTTTAAATCTGGTTCAAATAATGGGGTATCCTTGGTTTTTATTTGGTTAGAGGCAGGAGTTTTATTTTAAATAATATAAGTAATATAGAAATGTGGATCTTAAGATAGAAATATATAGTAAATATATAAAGAGAAATTGCTAAACTATGACTATAAATTTAAATATAAATATATGTAAGTAATATGAAGAGTTGTAGTATAGAATATAAATAACATTATATGGCAATATAAATTATAAATGGGAATATAAATATAAAAATATGTAAATATAGTTTAAGAGAAAGGGAATGTTTTGGCTTTTATTTAAGTAGAGGCAGGGTTTTTATTTTGAATATTATAAGTGTTCCAGAAGTAAAAATCTTGACGCAGAAATATTTAATCAATATAAAAAATATGAATAAAAATATATAAAAAATATAAATACCTACTCGCATCAGATGTAATATAGAATATAAATTTATTAATAAATTGACATTGGTAAAGATAAATGTATAAGTAAGCAATAGATATTAATATACATTATAAATACAAATATAAATATAAAAATTGAACATGAGGATAAAATCTATTTAAATATTGTTTAAAACAAAGGGTTGGGGTTTTTTTTATTCTTCTTGTGTTAGAGGCAGGGTTTTTATTTTAAATAATATGAATGTAGATATTATTGTTATATATTTCTAAATATTGAGATATACAATCAAGATATAAATATATATATAAACACAAAATATAAATAAATACAAATAATAGGAAGAGATGTAATGAAGAATACAAATAACAGTATACATAAGTATACATTTTAAATGTAAATGTGAATATGAACCTGAAAAATAGAATTTAAAAAAATATTTAAATACAGTTTTGAAGAAAGGGGTTCTTTTTGGCTTTAATGTGGATGGAGGCAAAGGTTTTATTTTAAATAATCCAAGTGTTACAGAAGTAAAAATCGTAACAGAAATATATACTTACTATGTAAAAATATTTATAAAAATATACAAATAAATTTAAGTTGTAGGGATATATGCAATATCGAATAGAAATATATTTATAAAAAGAAATGTGTAAATGGACAGTGTACATCAATATACATTGTAAATAGAAATGTGAATATCAATATGAAAAAATATTTTAAAAATATTTAAATATTTTTTTAAAGAAATTGTTGTTTTTTTCTTTGTTGTTTTTTTTTTTTTTTTTTTTTTTTTTTTGTGTTGTGTTTTGTTTTGTTTTGTTTTGTCTTTTATCCTATTAGGCTAGAGGCAGAAGTTTTTTTCCCCTCTTCCCGGTTTTGGGGCATTTATTTCAGAGCAGTTTTCGGCGGGGGTCGCCCCTGTTCTTTTTTGCCGCCTTCGCTGCCCGCAGCCCCGAGGCGCGCTGCGCCCCCGGCTGGGGCGGGCGGCAGTGCTGCCGCCTTGTGGGCAGAGCGCGGTACTGCAGCCGTGCACCGAGAGGCCGCCAGCTTGGGAGTGGCGCGTGGGCGATGTCGCGGAGTTTTGGTTGACCTTCTCAGCATGGCGGCGAAAAGGGCGGGGAAGTGGAGGACCGGGTGGGTGTGACTGCACTGCCTGCACGGAATACCGACGTCATGGCGGCTCCGACGGATTTTTCTGTGGCGTTTCATGTGTACTCGAGACATGCTGTGGGCTCAGGGGCGCCGTGGGCGGGCGTATTTCGGCGGGTTTGTGAGAGGCATCTGGGCAAACGCCTCGCTGTGCCGGGGTCCTCTCACGTCCGCTTTCCCGCCCTGAGGGAGCCGAGCCGGAGCGAATAGTTCCGAAGAGCCGAAGAGCCGAGTGTGGGCGAAAACAGCCGAGTTTACCCGAAGAGCCGAGTGTGGCCGAAAACAGCCGAGTTTCCCCGAAGAGCCGACTGCGGCCGGAAACAGCCGAGTTTCCCCGAAGAGCAGACTGCGGCCGAAAACAGCCGACTTGAACCGAAGAGCCCAGTGCGGCCGAAAACAGCCGAGTTTACACCAAGAGCCGATGATAGCCGACTGGAACCGATAGCCGAGTGTAGCCGACTTGAGCCGCATTTAGACAACGTGCCGAATACGACCGAGTTTAGCCGAAGAGCCGAACTGAAACGAGTTTAGACCAACAGCCGAAGCAAGCCGAATTCAGCCGAGTTTCATTAAACAGAACCGAACGACGCCGCAGCGCTCTTTATGCAGTGCGCCTGTGCAGACGGCAGGGGGCGCTGTATAAAGTATAAAATATCAACTATCTATAAGAGGGAATAAAAGCTCTATGTCATGTGCAGCAGTAGAAAATTTCAGGCTCCCAGGGAATAAATCGTTTTCTTTAAATCATTTTCGTTTTGGAGTTTTTTTTACTCCCAGGTAGCCTGAAAGTTACTACTGCTGCTTTTTTATTCTAAAGCTAGAAAGGAAAACCAAGATTAGAAATGCAGGGAAAGAAAGAAAGAAAAAGAAAAAAAGAAAATAAGGAAAGGAAATGAAAGGAAGAAAGAAGGAAGGACAGGAAGGAAGGAAGGAAGACAGACAAAAAAACCCAAAAACCAGGAGGGCAAGGAGAAACCTACGGAAAAAAAAAAAACCAAACAAACAAAAAAAAAAAAAAAAAAAAAAAACAAAAAAAACAAAAAAAACCAAAAAACCAAAAAAACAAACCCACATAAAAAAAAAAAACCTCGGGATGGGTGAGAAACCCCCCTCCCCGAAAAATCCAAGATGAGCAAGAAAAATCCCAGAAATACCACAGAAATAAACAGGAATAAAACAAAATAAAGAAAAAAAAAAAAAAAAAAAAAACCCGAAAAACAAGAACAAGATGGGCAAGAAAAAAACGCAGAAGAAAACCCCAAGATGGGCATGAAAAAGCCCAGAATAAACCCCCAAGATGGGCGAGAAAAATCCCAGAAAAAAAAAAAAAAACAGAAAAAACCGTAAGAAAGGCAGAGAAAAAAAAAAAAAAAAAACAAAAAAAACCAGAAAAGTACCCAAGATGGGCAAGAAAAATCCCTGAAAACAGACCAGAGAAAAACCCCAAAATGGGCAAGAAATAAAATCAGAACTAAAAACCAAGATGGGGAAGAAAAAATCCAGAAAAGAAAAAAAAAGAAGGCCAAGAAAATCCAAGGAAAAAAAAAAAAAAAAAAACAAAACACCTGAAAAAAAAACCCCAAGGGGGGCAAGGAAAAACCAAAAAAACCCAACAAGATGGGCAAGAAGAAACGAAGAAAAAACCCCAAGAAGTGCCAGAAAAAAATCAAGGAAAAAGGGAGTAAAAGCCCCAAAAAACAAGGCAAGAAAGAGAGGCAATAAAGGCCACAAAAACTCAAGACAAAAAAAAACAAAAACAAGACATGCCAGAAAAAGGTACGAAAATGGTTCTGCCAGGTGCGATCAAGGTGAGCGGGTTCAGATTCAGGTCCAGGAGATGAACAAGTGTCAGATTAGCTTGGGGCACTGCTGTGCAATGCAGCTGTGACACGATTTATGTTTAAATATAGTTTAAATAAATTGGGGATAGTTTGGCTTTTATTGGGGTATAGGCTGGAGATTTCATAAAAAATATAAAACTAGAAATCCAAATATATCATATATATATGTCGATATCAATAAATATTTAATACATATAAATATAAGTAAAAGAAATCTATTGTGTCAAAAGAATATATCTATTATTATATAAAAAGGTATTCTCTCCAATATATATAATATCTATAAATATAACAAATGGAAATTACAAATATAGATGTGAATAAAATTATGACAAACAAAATTATTTTTAAAATTTTAAATGTGTTTTAAAGAAAGGGTTGTCTTTGCTTTTTATTTCGTTAGAGGCAGGGGTTTTATTTTAAATAATATAAGTACTATAGAAATGTAAATCGACATACAGAAATATATAATAAATATACAGAGATATAAAGATATAATACCAAACGATGAATAGAAATAGAAACCTATGTAAGTAACATGAAGAGATGCAATATATAATATAATTTTTATTATACAGTAATATAAATTCTAAATATACATGCGACTATAAATATGAAAAATATATGATGGGGGCTCGGAGCACCCCAGGTGTGAGTGTGACGGTGATGGGGGCTCGGAGCAGCCCAGGTGTGAGTGTGAGGATGATGGGGGCTCGGAGCAGCCCAGGTATGAGCTGTTAGGATGATGGGGGCTCGGAGCAGCCCAGGTGTGAGTGTGAGGATGATGAGGGGGCGGCTCCTGCCGGGGCGAGGCTGTTTTAGGTGGAGGCTTTGCCTCAGCTCCCTTTTGCATGGAGCTGCTGAGTGGAGGGGTTTATGGGGCGCTCCCGGCGCTGTCTCATGGAAGGACTGCGGGAGCTTCCCACAGGGTCGGGGGCAACACCTGGATCCGCGCTTGGGTACGTGGAGCATCGCTTAAAGGAGGTGCCGAGGGACGAATCCTCGTGCCCGGGAGCAGCAGCCGAACAGGTGAGCCCGTGTGGGTTTGGAGCGAGGAATTTTCTCCTTCCCCTTTGCAATTTCGTCTTGCCAGTCCCTCCCCGGATCCCCAGGAACAAAAGTGGAGCTTGTGAGGACAAAAGGGATTAAGGAGAAGGAAGCAGCTCCTCTTCTTTTATTGTCTGCGTTTGACCTGAGGGGATCCCTCTTGACTTGTGGTTTTAAGGGTGTTGATTGCAGGAAAAGCTGCCTTTTCCAGGCTGTTAGGGGTATCCCGGGGGTGACAGGGAATCCCTGCGTTCTATTCTAAGGGGAATGGGAAAAGTATTCTTGTGGTATTATGGGTTTGATTTGAAGGCAGCCACCCCATTTGCACCACCCTCGGGTTTAAATGGAGGGGGCAGCCCTGGTGTCCCTCCTTTTCAAGGGTTTGAATGGAGGTCGAAATCGCCCTTTCCCATCAGTCGAAGGCTTTCATTTGGGGAGCACCCCTTCTTTTCTGCTCTCCTAGGGGGTGAAATTGGAGGGGAGAACACATTTCTTTGCCCTTGTTGAAGTGAGGTGCGCCCCGTCTGCGGTTTCGGGGTTGGCTTGCGGGAAGCCGCAGCTCCGGCAGCGTTTGCAGGGCTGCAATGGGGCTGTACCGCTGCATTGGAGGGCGCTCCCCGTGCCCGCGGCCCGGCCCGGAACGTTCCCGCTCGGGAGCGCTGCTGGCACGGCCCGGGCAGCTGCCAGGGCGCACGGGGGATTCGGCGCGGCCGGGCCGGCCAAGGGCGGCAGGGGCGGAGCCGCGCCGGTGCGAGCCGTGCGGAGCCGAGCGGAGCCGGGCCGGGCCGGCCAAGGGCGGCAGAGGCGGCGCGGGCGCTGCTGCGCCGGCCCGGGCGGTGCCGGCCGCTCCGTCCGCTCCGGGCGCGGGGCTCGGGCGCCGCCGGTAGCCCCGGGCCCGGTGCCGGCCCCGCCGGGCAGGGGCAGCGGGCGGGGCTCCCCGGGACGGCGCCGGCCCCGCGTGCCGGAGCGGCCGCCACAGGAGCCGCTTTCCTGCCGGGAGCCGCGCTCCGTCCGGGGCCGGCAGCGAGCGCGGGGTTCGGCCGCTCCAAGTTCGGCGGTGCCGTGGCTCGGAGGCGCTTTGGAGGCGGTGATGGCATCGCTGGGCTCGGTTTGCAGCGGCTGTCCGCTAAGGGATACGGTGTTCTTCCTGAGCGGCACGGTTCTCGGTGCCGGTAGGGATGATAAAGGTTCGTTTCGGATTGGGTTTTGTAGTCGGATTTTTTTTTTTATTTTTTTTTTTTTTTTTTTTTTTTTTGCCGGGGTATTATGTTTAGAAGGGCGCGCAATGTTTTTTACGGGTCGTAGCGTGAAGCAGTGGTTCGCATTTTAATTCTGTTGCGGTGGCTTTTATTAGCGTGAGTGTGTAGTGTTTGTTTTGGGCGGCTTGGGGTAGCGTCGTGTCGTTCATAGCAGCGGGTTTTTAATCTTTATAATTGCATGTGTGTTTATCGTCTTCCAGGGCTTTTATTTGTTTGGTTTGTTTGATTGTAGTGTATGTTTTATGGTTACGGGTAATTTGGGGACATTGTTTATGGTTACCTTTGTCTTTAGTGTTTGTGTTTGTTTCTAGGTGGTATTTTTATTTTGATAGCTTGAGGCACTATGGGTTTATTCAGTTGGGAATAATTTTTTTGTTGCAGATTTCAGTTTATCTGTTTTTTTGGTATTATTCTTGTTGTTGGTTTCTTTATTTTCTTTCTTTTTTTTTTTTTTGTTGTTGTTGTTGTCTTTTAATGTATTTGAGTATTGTTTATCAGGGGTTTTTTTGGGAACATGGGTATTTATATGGTGGGTTTCTAAAGTATTTATTTATTTGGGTAGTTAATTTCTTAGTTTTTTCTGGTTGAGATGTTTTTCCATTTTGTTAATTAGTTCAGGTTTTAAAGTTATCTTTACAGAGGATTGTTTATTCTTTGAGTTAATGTAGAGGTAGAATTTTGTTGTTTTTTTTTTTTTTTTGTTAACGTCGTTCAGGGTGAGTGGCACTGGCTTGAGTTGAGTAGATTGGTTTGACTTTTTTTTAGTACTTTTTGTAATTTGCTGTGTGTGTTTCTATAGGATTTTCTTTTATTTTGGTTCCATTTTTCTGTCGTGATGAGAATTGTTATTGAAAAGAGTGTTCTTTGTTTTTTCGCTGACACTTGTTTGGGTGTTGGAGGTATCTTGATGTTTTTGGAAGATATTGGTGGGAATTTGATGCTGTTTGTTCTGTCATTTCATTTAGGAATTGGATTTTAAATATGCAATTATGACTCTAACTATATTGAAACAGAAGAAATAGATGTGTAGCAATGGGAATGAGCCAATTTTATTTTTATATATTCGGTCAATTTTTAAAATTTAACATGTAACATAAGTCATTATATGTTACAATAAGTTACTCTAATTTTAATAGAGTATTGTGTATGTTTATAGATATATGAATAGAGAATATAAATGTAAATACAACCCAAGCAAAAATACAAATATATAAATGTATTGCAACTATATGCAGATATATAAAAAATTAATAATAAATTGTAAATGTAAAATAACATGAATTGTAAAGTATATAATACACGTAATATACTGCATATATTTTATTAAAAATATTATAGGAAAAGGATATAAAATAGATATAAATATGGATGTGATATATGTATCTATCTATCTATATCTATCATTTGTTGTATATTATGATAAATATAAATATAAAAAAAATTTAGGTAGTTTAAAATAATGGATGGTTTTGTTTTTTCTTTGCCAAAGCAGGGGTTTTCGTGTAAAAATTACAAATACAAATAATATAAAGGTAGAAATATAAGTATAGAAATATATCATAAACACATTAAAGATTTATATAAAAATTAGAAATATGAGGAAAAATAAGTTGTAGCAGTAGATATGGTAAATAATTTAAAAAATAATTTCCGTATATTTTTGAATAAGGTGCATATTAAATATAGTTATTAATATAATGCATCAATATAAACTATAAATATATATAAAATATCAACAATCTATAAGAAGGAATAAAAGCTCTTTGTCACGTGCAGCAGTAGAAAATTTCAGGCTCCCAGGGAATAAATCGTTTTCTTTAAATCATTTTCGTTTTGGATTTTTTTTTTTTACTCCCGGGTAGCCTGAAAGTTTCTACTGCTGCTTTTTTATTCTAAAGGTGGAAAGGTAAACCAAGATTAGAAATACAAGAAAGGCGAAGGGAAGGAAAGGGAAAGGAAAGGAATGGAAGCAGGAGAGGAAGAGGGAAGGGAAGTGGTGAAAAACAGAGTGAAAAAAGTAAAAGGAGTTGGAGGGAAAAAGAGAGGGCATTCGGGAGGAGCGGTGCTGCCTCAGGTCCTTCCCCGCCGTGAGGCGAAGCACCGGTTTGATGCCCAGGAGGGACTGCAGCTCGCGGTGGCTCCCGGGGGACGGAGCGGTGGCTGTCAGCCCGAGACTCCAAATCCCGGCAGGCCGTGCTGCTGGCGCGGCGCGTGACGCAACGGCTGACGCGGCACATGAGTGGCTGGCGTGCCAGGCGGCCGCGCGGGGCTGTGCGCGGGCAGCTGCCGGCGCCTCTCCCGCGCGGGACAGCGACGCTGGAGGGGCGCAGCCTCCGTCTGGCCGCCCGCCCGGTGCTGAGCAGCGCGGAAGGAGCGTCCGCCCGGTTCCTCGGCCTCCCTCAGCGGTGCCGGGGGCGGGGGCGCTGCCGCCCGCCGATGGCGGAGGGCGAGGCGGTGCTTTGCTGCCGCGGGCCGGGAGCTGCGGGAGCCGCCCCGGGCGAGCGGCGCCGGGCGCTGCCGCGGTCCCGGTGGGGCGGCCGCCCTCGGGCTGGTGGAGGCGCCGGAGGAGCCCCCGAGCTGCAGCCGTCTCCCTCGGGCTGCTGCCGGTGCTGCGGGAGGAGGCGGCTCCGCCGCGTGTTGGGCGCTGCGAGCAGGGAGCGCTGCGGTATCGCCGGCATGGCGGGGCTGCTGCCTGCGTTAGTGCTCGTGGCTCTTTGTGCCGTGACAGCGGATGGAGCGGCGCTGGGCGGTAAAGCCAGAGATGGCCGGGAGAATGCCCAGCGCAGGGAGCAGGCGGGCTGTATGCTTCGGATGGCACAGGTGCGAGCTGCAAAGTCACCCCCCCTTCCGCCCCTGCCCTCCCGAGCCCCGGGGAAAATGCTTTCCAGCATTGTCGAGCTTCTGAGAGACAAAACTTGTGATTTGACACTTGCATCCAGAAAAGGTTTCTGTCTAGATTAGCAAATGCCTAAATTGTTCTTGGTTACATCCCATGACCGGTTTTAGGCAGTGACTTCATACTGCTTTTAGGATTTTCTTGTACAGTGGTGAGAAAATAGGCAGGTCTGATAGTGGTTTCACTTTTTTTCTACTTCACGTTCCATAAGATTCTTTTATCCAAGCGATTGTTTTAAAATTCTACTGTAAGCGTTTGTGGTTCACTTTTTTTTTCTTTGCAGCACCCGGGCCTTTTTTTTTTTTCTCTAAATCGGGAGTAAATATAGCTGAGTAAAATTACCTTGGCTATCTTCCTTCTTTTTAAACTTAATTGTTTTTATTAATAATTCTATTTGAATATGCAGAAAAACTGGGTATGTCCTGTAATCTATGCTAGCTTTTCTCATTTACAGGGTACTCACAAAATATGTCTCCCTTAGTGTCCCACAGAAACATTCTGGGTGAAATCTGAATTAAGGTATGTGTTTTCAAATAAGTAATCAGTTTAGATATTTGCCTGTGTACCTTTTCCTGTAATTCAGAGCTTGTGTTCTGTGGGTTTTATGATAAACCTGTAAAACATGTAAGAATGGTTTTGCAAGTCTGAATCGTTGAAGGCAGCAATAAGTGGATTTAAAGCCTGTTCTTGAGCAGACAAAGGGGAAAAGTGTGACTCTGATGCTGAACTTGTCATTTTTCATTTGACTTGCCTTTAATTATTGAAGAAGAGAGAGAACTAGGAAAAGAAATAGAATTGATTATTGAGCACTCCTAAAAAGCTCACCATGATTCTGTGTAGAGCCAAAGTGAAGGATGATGGAACAGAGCTCTGTGCATTAGAAGGAAATAAACCTGATGTCCACACAGAGTCTTACTAATTTCTGTTTTTAAAATGCAAAATAAGTTTAGGAAGTGTTGGAAGTTAGTATTTTGGGAAAGAAATAGCAGTTCCACAAAACATTCCGTTCCATTTAAGAGAGGCCCTTGGACTGATTCATGTTGTAACTGCTGTCACTGCAATCAGTTGGTGGTTCAGCCTTGAAACGTGCACTTGGCCTTCTATAAAGCACTGTTTTGTTTGCCTTTCAGTGCTGTGAGTCTTGATAAATTGGAGAAGTGCCCAAGAGAAATTCATCATCCTGAGATACAAAAGGTAGGAAGTGACTTTGTTTGGTTTGGTTCTTTTTCTTTATTATTTTCTGGAAATAGAAGTAATTAAGTATAGACTGGTTTGTTTCTTCCAGTAGCTGATAATACTAATACCAATAATAATAATAATAAGAGTAAAGTAATACTACTTCAACTGTCTTTATTTATCCATTGGACTGGCCATTTTAAATCTAAACTTCTAAACACAAATCAAACCATCATCCTTGTAGAATCTTTAATAGGAGTGGGCTAAAGGTCCTGGTTTTGTTGACAGGATTTATTGGTTCATGAAGAGCAAGAGGTAAGTACAAGCCTAACTACCCTCTAGCTCACAGACCTGCCCGGTGAATAGAGCTTTGTTTTTTTGATGGGCTTGTGATGACTTTGAAATCAATTGCTCATTCATTACAGTAAAAAAAAAAAAAAATTGTTTTGAACATGACAGCAAAAATAACTTTAAGCACAACTTAATAATAATAGATCACCAATTTTAGTTAATAATTTTATGCTGTACTCTTGGGTGAGGGAAGACTCGGACACTCAATATGAGATCAGCAAGCTATGTTTATTGCAGAGAGTATCAGACACTTATACAGCACATAATAAGCTTATGAATATTCTGTAAGCCAAGCGATCTATTGGTTAAACTATACCATCAACTCTTCCTCATTCCTTTGGGCCTACATTCCCTATTTCCCACGTCTCTCTGTCTACTTGTTATCCTACCCAGCTAGGCCCAGGCACACGCTATCTTGCAGGTGCAAAACTCAAAAATACCTGTGTTCGGTACTTTCCCAGCTCCTGGTCGGCTAACGAGCGAATGTCTGCGTGACCTCTGTCATGGAGCCATTTCTCCACACTATACTATCAAAGTTTAAAGGTAAATTATTATATATTAGGAGATGGTGTAAAGTGTATGTTGTAATGTGTAGGATATATACAAAGATACATTCTTGAAAGTCTGTAGAGGAAACAAATTTTTACGCCTTCTGTTTGACTGTTTGTCATATATTTGGTTTTATTTCCCAGGGATCAGTGAATTTTAACTCTGGAGTCCTCTATGCTAAGGATGCTCAGCTTACAGATGATGAAATGTTCAGTAATGGTGAGTTTTTCACCTTCTCCTTCATTGTTTTGCTCATCTGAATAAAACAAAAAAAGGCAAGATTAAAGAAAAAGCAATAGTTTTATTATTTTTACCCTGTTATGTCTGTTTCCTCAGTATTTGCTGGAGCTGTGCTTACCCAAGGTTTGGGTAAAACAAGCTTTGGGTTCCCTCTGTCTCACTGGGAGTTGCCCAATTCAGTTGCATCTGGTGAAATTCACCCTGAGACCTTACAGAACCAGCTCCAACTACGTGAGAGCCATTTGCAGTTCTCTCCAGACGCCTGGAGAATGGGTGACGTTTCTGAGGATCCGGCGAGCGTGCTTCTATCAAAACTCAGTCTGTGAAATTTCTGGGGAAAACCCTTCTGTGTCCTGAAGGGTTCAAACTCTGGTGAGGATCCAGTTATCAGGTGCTCACCTGGATGGTTCCAGCTCCCAAAGGTAACACTTGTACTCTTGCCCTGTAGTTTACATCTATTGTATTTTTGTTATTTTGCAGGATTTTTTGTCTTTGCAAAATATTGTGCATTTCACTCTTTGGAACCTCTCAGATGGTTCTTTGGTGCAGCACCACCCCAGGGGACACTTGGCTGCTGTCCTGAAGGGGTTGGTCGCTAGAATTGTAAATCCTGGAGAGTTTATAAGTCTTCTGTCCCCAGGGAGGTGTCGTGCTTTGTTTACTTTTGTTCTGTTGGTTAGGCGCTGCTTCTCGTTGCAAGTATGAATTTCAAACTGCCCTGTTCTTATTTTAACTGTTTTCCTGGTTCTCTCCGTCCGGCAGGGAAAGACTCTCGTATCCTTGTCGTCGGGCTCGGTGCTGTCCAAGAAGATACAGAGACTAAAAAAATCATAAGAAGCAAAATATGACTGCAGGGAAAAGAAGCTGGAGAGAACAGAAGGTGATATTGTTATCCTTACCCTGTATTAGAGACATCCGCTGTGCTTTGATGCTGGCAGCTGCCAGGGGCTTGTTAGCTCTTTGTAGGCAGGTGTAGGTGTTCACTTGTAGTTTTTTTCTCTGTTCAAGTCAATTCAAACTTTGCTAAGCTTACATTTGAAAATTACTCTCTAGAACAGTCCAGCATGACATGCTGGATGTCGTCTCCCAGAGGGACCCAAAACTGCCATAAATTTCACAGGGAGGGATGGGTGTAGAATACTAAAACCTGTCAAGGTTTTCATTTTTATAGGTATTGGCAAAGAAAAGGAATTTATCTCTAAATTCATTTGGAAAGAAACCCTCTCTCTATCCACTTATTTGTATACAGGAATGTAGGAAACTCTGACTAGAGATGGGTAATATGTTTGAAAATAAAGACATAAGTTTTATCTAGGAATGAACCAATCAAGTGCCCTGAAAGCATGAGAACAGCTGTAGGGGCTGAAGGGAACAGAAAGGGTTCTATCTCATGAACAGAGGTACCTTTTCCTTACAGGTGCTTGTGCTGTAGTTTGGATTCTGCTTCCTAACATTTCTAGTGTGACAGGGTTTACCATAGAGACAATCTGCCAGGAGGTAGCGCTTTGGGGGGTATGGCAGTCCTGGGTGTGTATTCTGAACTCCTTCAGAATGTTAGGTTTGGAGTATTTCTTATCTCAGGAAAACAGCAGTCTTTTGCATCTGCATATCAGCTGTTGAAATTTTGGGTTCAATTTCTTGAATCACAAATGTCATAGGATTCCTCCCAGATGGCAACTGTCATGAAGTATGGCTCTTCTTGGTCTTGGGTTTCAGGGGCTGTTTCCAAAGTGACCTACAGACATTGGAATGAAATCATTATTTACTGTGTAAAAGAATCACTCTCCAAAGCATCAGCCAGGGTCTAAATGTGCCATTCTGCCTTTTAAAAGTACCAACATCACAGGATTTTTCTCAGATTAAAGCTTCCATGGAGTCGGATCTCTCAAGCCTGGCCCTTGAGAATTGTGGGCCTCCTGTGAACTGGTCTTGCCAGAAGGGCTTGCTGAGTTTTCCATTGTGTGGAAAAGAGATCCCATTTGGAGCCTGAAGCCTCGTGTTTCCTGTAGGATTTCCACTCCTAGAATTGCACACTTTGAAGGATTTCTTATAGCAGAAGTTTTTTGGGAACTAGGACTCTGGCTGGATTTGGGTCTCTGGACTCTCAGGTGAAGTGACCTTGAGACACTAGGGCATGCAGATTTCCTTGCTGTTGAAAAGAGCTATTGTTCGCACCCAGGAGCCATGGTCTGAATGGGGGTGTCACCTCTTAAATTTGCAAATGTCACAGGATTTCTTCTAAATGAATGGTGCTAAGAACATAAGGTCTGGCTGGCTTTTGACTTAGAGGCGCCTCCTCTAAATTGGTCTTCAGACGCTAGGTTGGAAAGTGTTCCTACATATGCCAAATAGCCCTTGTTATGCAATTAATAAGCTTCAAAGTACCATGGAGTTGCTGCCCCTGCAAAGATTTTGGCAGAGCCTGGTTGTGGTGCCCCACTCCACTCCACCACCCTTAGCAGGTCCTTATGGTTGCATGGGGAATCATCGTGGAGCATGCCAACCCAGCTCCATCCTGGGAACAGCACCTGTATTTTACCCTAAAATTTCTGTCCCATTATAGCTCCTGTTAGGATACAAATGTAACTTCTCGGTTTCCACTGATTTTACCCCCAGTCATCTTTCCATACAGACATTGCTCCACTCCCCAGAGGATTATTGTGAGCAGATGTGAGCTCTGCTGTCCCTTTGGACTGACAAAGACAGAGGTTTTGTCCCAAGTTGCTTTTGAACCTGTCCTGCACCTGTTACGAGTCCTCAGTCTCCTGCAATTTTGTGGGTCAGTGACATGTAAAACAGCACAGCTGGCTGGCATGCTTTGCTCATGAGGGGAGACAAGAGAAGAATCCCTCTGCTCACACCAGACCTGCAGCTGCCAAACCTCACCAAAGCACCTGAGGAGCCCCCAGGGACTGATGGTACAGAAGGGAGGTGATGGAGGACAGCACAGCAGGCAGCCTGCCCTCCATCTGGGTGTGAAGAAGGCAGGGCTGGGAACTGTAAGCAACATCCCAGCAGGTCTGGCTGATGGTGCCACCCTGAGGGCTTCCCCTGCCTTTGGGCAGTCCCAGCTGCTGCAGCTCACTTGACAGAGACTCATTGTCTATACTGTGCTTGGCTGCACTGGAGATGATGAAGCCGAGGACAGCAATGGTTGCCTTCACATCCCCTGACTGCAGATGGGAAGGAGGGGCGAGCTCTGTCACCTTGGGAAGGCGTCTGCAGAGTCACTGCTGCCCGTCTCTGGAGCGTGGCTCCATTGGGGGACCGTGGTAAGGACAGCAGTGCTCACTTAACTGTGCACCTGAGGACAGCTTCAGGATCTTGTCATACTGTGGGAGAGCAGAGCTTCACAGTAAACACCCACGAGCTAACACACTGACTGCCAGTGTTAACACTAACAGTTCTTACCTAAATATTAATACTAGTAACACTTACTATGCGTATTATTAATCCTAGTAGAGGCTGGTAGCGTTCTTTAGGCTGAGGCTTGCATGAAGAATACAAAATTAATTGACGTTGCTGATTATGCTATTGTGTTGAAATACTTGGCCTCCACTGCGGTAGCCCCACGCTTAGCTCGATGGCCTGCCCCAGCAGGTCCCAAAACACCTGGATGCAGATCAGCTTAAGCTTCACTGATGTGATAAACAGAGTTCACTCTTTATAATTTTTAAAATTTTAATAAAGGATAAAAGGACAAAATAATCCAGCACTGGGATGCTTTTAGCACACAGCCAAAGAGCACAGAGGTAGCTTAAAAACATGTTCACTATATACTGTTACATTGCTGAGGTTACAGGCATATTCATTAACTTACACATTATTCAAACATTCCTTTAACTTTTTGATGTTCCAGGAACTCTCTTGTTTGGTTTTAACCTCTGACTTGTCTGCAGAACGTTCTGTAAATTAGGTCTACATATTTTATTTCTTCCTGTAGTTTTATCCTGTTGCTTCACACTCCCTGATAACACTGGTAAGAGTCGATAAATCCTTCCTGGATGCTTAAGCTCTTTTTGTGTCACTATTATCTTATCACTTGGTAGGGGCAGTCTGCAGTTATAAGAAGCAGAATAATTGCTTTACACCATTTTCTGAGTTAGTTACATAGAAGTATTTTAGTTTCTATTTTAACATTTTGCTAAAGCCTACCATATATTTATCACGCTACTATTCATATGAAATATACAGTGCATACATAAACTGGCATATTACACTATACAAAGCAGTTCAAAGTAAGAATAAGTTTTACCACATCAAAATACTTGTAATGCAAAAAGCTAATCTATGAATGTGAAAGCCAATATTGTTTTATCATCTATAACATCCGACGACGAGGGTGAGCAGCGGGCCCGCAGCAGGCGGAGGGCGGGCAGGGGGACGCGGGCACTTAACTTTGGCCAGGGTGCTGATCTCGGCCAGTCGGGGCAGGCCAAGTCCCCGCAGAAGCGGAAGCACTGCGGTAGAAGAGGCACCAGAGCCCGCAGCAGGCGCTGCACGCCCTCCCCGCTCCCGAGCCCTCTCCTCTCCAAATCGCCGCCGCTCCCTAGTCCGCCCTGCTGTCGCAAAGACGACACGGAACCCCTCCCGGGCTACACTCCTCTCCGCCTCCTGCCCCGAGTGCCGATGGGGCTCTCCGGTAGGGGCTCTGCGGGAGTCTTTTCGCCGGGACCTGGGCACGAGAGAAGGCCGGAGAAGGGGACGGGGGTTTGGCGAGCGCCGCCGCCGCCGCCGCCGCCGCCGCCGCCGCCGCCGCCGCCGCCGCCGCCGCCGCCGCCGCCGCCGCCGCCGCCGCCGCCGCCGCCGCCGCCGCCGCCGCCGCCGCCGCCGCCGCCGCCGCCGCCGCCGCCGCCGCCGCCGCCTGCGAGCTCCGCCCCACGCTCCCACGGGCCTCAGCCTGACGGCTCCTAAGCCTGCCAATCACGGCCCGCCTTTCTCCGTCCGCCCTGTCCAATCACAGCCGCCCTTTCAAACCGGAAGCGGTCCCGCCAATCTCAGCCCGCTCAGTCGCGGCTCGCCGCCTCAGACTGGCCCCGCTCGCCCGTACGTCTGAGGCGCCGCCGCCGCCGCCGCCGCCGCCGCCGCCGCCGCCGCCGCCGCCGCCGCCGCCGCCGCCGCCGCCGCCGCCTGCGAGCTCCGCCCCACGCTCCCACGGGCCTCAGCCTGACGGCTCCTAAGCCTGCCAATCACGGCCCGCCTTTCTCCGTCCGCCCTGTCCAATCACAGCCGCCCTTTCAAACCGGAAGCGGTCCCGCCAATCTCAGCCCGCTCAGTCGCGGCTCGCCGCCTCAGACTGGCCCCGCTCGCCCGTACGTCTGAGGCGCCGCTCCCGCCACCGCCGCTTTGGGAGCCGGCGGAGCAGCGTCCCCGCTGCCGCTGCCTCGGCAGGCGCTGTTGCGGACGGGAAGGGCGGCCGGGAGCTTCCAGTTCAGGTCCTGGTCGGGATCAGGTTCTGGTCCAGGGAAGCGGGCAGGCGGCGGGCAGCGGGCGGACGCGGCCACAGCAATGGCGGCGGCGGGAGCAGCGCTTGAGGGGACCGCGGGGAGTCGCGGATCCGAGCGCGGCGGGAATGGGCGGGCTGGGATTGGTGGAGCCGGCAGGCGCTGCCTCGGGTTGTGATTGGCTGGCTGTCCGCCCGTGGGGCATAAATAGCGGGCTTTGGGGCGCCAGCGGCGTCAGTTCGGCGGTGAAGCTGGGAGAGACGGGAGCTGCGGATGCGCGGTCCGAGGAGCGGCGCTGCGCCAGGACGGGACCCCCGCGGCAGCTGATCCGGGGAGCGCCGGTGAGTACGGGCGCGACGCCTGCGGCAGTATCTGGGGCCGGCCGTGTCCAGTTCTTTCTGCTGCGCCCTGCGTGGCTCGGGTAGCCGGCGGCTGGTGTGGGGCCTGGAGTGGCGCGGTGGGGGGGGGGGGGGGGGGGGCACCGTCTGCTGTCACTGGGGGCTGGGAAGTAGCTGCTTCGCGGTTTCTGGATTTAAAGAAATGTTCAGAATACGAGGAATAAAGCTTGCTTTTTGTATTTTTATTACTTTATTTTGTTTTTATCTGTAATGTTTTTTTTCTTAATTGTGTTATTTTATTATTGCCCGTTTTAATACATCTTTTTGGTTTGATTTGTTTTCTTTACTAGATGTGTCATGTTAATTTGGTAAGGGTTGTGGGACTGGGGCTGAAACACCAGTTGTGAGAGCAGTGGGGACATAAAACCCCAGGGTGTGGAATAATGATTTTGGCATGAGTCAGGCCCAAAACAATGTGGGGTGGTGGAAATGCTGAGGCTAGATAAATGCCATGGGAGGAAGGCATGGAGCTGCAGCACAGGGCCTGCAGGTTATGCCTGGGGGTTCCCAGCCCCTGCCCTGTGGTACCAACGAGGGGCTGAGGGTGTGGGGGCTCAGAGGGTTCTAGGGCCCAAGAACCAGCCCAAGAGTGCCTTTTGGGATGGGGGGGCAGGAGTCCAGTGGCTGTTCCCAGCCCCCGGAGCTGCCTGAGGGGAGGTGAGGGGGCCTTTGTGCAGGTGCTGGCCTGAGAGCCAGGGTGAGGGGGAGGGTGGATGTTGAGCTTCAGGCTTCCAGTGTCCCCAGAGTTGGGATGCCACTTAGGGTTGCCACTTAGGGCTGGGTGGGTGGATGGGAGAGCTTCTAGAGATACTGAAATTGTAATGATGGCAGTAACTGATTTGTGGCCTTATCAACAGCCCCAAGGTGCAATGAGAAGCATGAGCAGCTTTTAGCTGCAGCCAGTAGGAAGCTGAGGAGCTGGAGCTGAGGCAGCAGAGCTGGAGGAGACAGAAATATGGTAGGGTTTGATGTAAAACCTCTGTGGGGCTGGGATAGGGATTGTGGAGTGGGGAGGTGAACTGCATGGTTGGAATTGAAATTGCTGTAAGGGCTGTGATCAGAGCTCAAGAACTAGAGCTAAAACAAAGATCCTGTCCTGAGAGGCACAAGTAGTATTGTGTGGCACTACTGTGAAGATTTTGAGCAGAAAGTGCAAAAGAAGAGCTGGCAGTTAAATAAAGCTTGTGGGACTGGAGCTGAAATCACTGGGGCCGGGGTGGGGACGGCAGTGCTGCAGAAAGAGTCACTGCTACAAGGGATACTCACTGTGGATCTCAGGACTAAACGCGGAATGGGACACAGAGCTGGAAGAAGAGAGCTGGCAGTAAAATAAAGCTTGTGGGTCAAGAACTGAAAGGGCTGAGATCACTGGGCTTTGTCTTCTCTTCATTCTGGGACTGGAATTGCGCCTTAACACATCACATTAACCTTAGGGCTGGTACCTGAGACTGTAGTGTTCTTGCGCCGAGATCACTGTAGGCCTGTGACATGGATGCAGGGGCCGGGTATTGCCACTAATAGTAGAACAGGACGTGCGGGGTGGCGAAAGGGGGCTGCAAGGTGGCGCCTGAAAACCCCGTCGATGGCAGAATATTGCCTGCGCCTGTGATGGCACCTCTTGGGGCACACTGTGGGGCTGGGAAGTGGACTGCGGGGCTGGCAACTTGAATGAAAATGGCAAAGGCACTAGACCTGTGAACGGGGCTGTGGGCATCCAGGAGAACTTACGCAGGGGGTGGCAAAGTGACTGGGGACTGCTCGGTGGGAGCTAAAATCACTGCAGGGCTAGCATATGGATGGTGGGGTGGGCTTTCGGAGGCTCGTGCGGGAGCTGAATTGTTTCCAAGCTGGAGCCAAGAGCCAGATGCTGGCATTTGAAGCTGGAAAAACTCAGAGCTGGAGCTGGAAGAAGAGAGCTGGCAGTAAAATAAAGCTTCTGGGTCAAGAACTAAAAGAGCTGAGATCACTGGGCCTGGTCTTCATTCTGGGACTGGAATTGCGCCTTAACACATCACATTAACCTTTTAGGGCTGGTACCTGAGACTGTAGTGTTCCTGCGCCGAGATCACTGTACGCCTGTGACATGGATGCAGGGGCCGGGTATTGCCACTAATAGTAGAACAGGATGTGCGGGGTGGCGAAAGGGGGCTGCAAGGTGGCGCCTGAAAACCCCGTCGATGGCAGAATATTGCCTGCGCCAGTGATGGCAGCTCTTGGGGCGCACTGTGGGGCTGGGAAGTGGACTGCGGGGCTGGCAACTTGAATGAAAATGGCAAAGGACCTAGACTTGTGAACGGGGCTGTGGGCATCCAGGAGAACTTACGCAGGGGGTGGCAAAGTGACTGGGGACTGCTGGGTGGGGGCTAAAATCACTGCAGGGCTAGCATATGGATGGTGGGGGGTGGGCTTTTGGAGGCTCGTGCGGGAGCTGAATTGTTTTCAAGCTGGAGCCAAGAGCCAGATGCTGGCATTTGAAGCTGGAAAAACTCAGAGCTGGAGCTGGAAGAAGAGAGCTGGCAGTAAAATAAAGCTTCTGGGTCAAAAACTAAAAGAGCTGAGATCACTGGGCCTGGTCTTCATTCTGGGACTGGAATTGCGCCTTAACACATCACATTAACCTTAGGGCTGGTACCTGAGACTGTAGTGTTCTTGCGCCGAGATCACTGTAGGCCTGTGACATGGATGCAGGGGCCGGGTATTGCCACTAATAGTAGAACAGGATGTGCGGGGGCTGCAAGGTGGCGCCTGAAAACCCCGTCGATGGCAGAATATTGCCTGCGCCTGTGATGGCACCTCTTGGGGCGCACTGTGGGGCTGGGAAGTGGACTGCGGGGCTGGCAACTTGAATGAAAATGGCAAAGGACCTAGACCTGTGAACGGGGCTGTGGGCATCCAGGAGAACTTATGCAGGGGGTGGCAAAGTGACTGGGGACTGCTCGGTGGGAGCTAAAATCACTGCAGGGCTAGCATATGGATGGTGGGGTGGGCTTTCGGAGGCTCGTGCGGGAGCTGAATTGTTTCCAAGCTGGAGCCAAGAGCCAGATGCTGGCATTTGAAGCTGGAAAAACTCAGAGCTGGAGCTGGAAGAAGAGAGCTGGCAGTAAAATAAAGCTTCTGGGTCAAGAACTAAAAGAGCTGAGATCACTGGGCCTGGTCTTCATTCTGGGACTGGAATTGCGCCTTAACACATCACATTAACCTTTTAGGGCTGGTACCTGAGACTGTAGTGTTCCTGCGCCGAGATCACTGTACGCCTGTGACATGGATGCAGGGGCCGGGTATTGCCACTAATAGTAGAACAGGATGTGCGGGGTGGCGAAAGGGGGCTGCAAGGTGGCGCCTGAAAACCCCGTCGATGGCAGAATATTGCCTGCGCCTGTGATGGCACCTCTTGGGGCGCACTGTGGGGCTGGGAAGTGGACTGCGGGGCTGGCAACTTGAATGAAAATGGCAAAGGACCTAGACTTGTGAACGGGGCTGTGGGCATCCAGGAGAACTTACGCAGGGGGTGGCAAAGTGACTGGGGACTGCTGGGTGGGGGCTAAAATCACTGCAGGGCTAGCATATGGATGGTGGGGGGTGGGCTTTTGGAGGCTCGTGCGGGAGCTGAATTGTTTCCAAGCTGGAGCCAAGAGCCAGATGCTGGCATTTGAAGCTGGAAAAACTCAGAGCTGGAGCTGGAAGAAGAGAGCTGGCAGTAAAATAAAGCTTCTGGGTCAAAAACTAAAAGAGCTGAGATCACTGGGCCTGGTCTTCATTCTGGGACTGGAATTGCGCCTTAACACATCACATTAACCTTAGGGCTGGTACCTGAGACTGTCGTGTTCTTGCGCCGAGATCACTGTAGGCCTGTGACATGGATGCAGGGGCCGGGTATTGCCACTAATAGTAGAACAGGATGTGCGGGGTGGCGAAAGGGGGCTGCAAGGTGGCGCCTGAAAACCCCGTTGATGGCAGAATATTGCCTGCGCCTGTGATGGCAGCTCTTGGGGCGCACTGTGGGGCTGGGAAGTGGACTGCGGGGCTGGCAACTTGAATGAAAATGGCAAAGGCACTAGACCTGTGATCGGGGCTGTGGGCATCCAGGAGAACTTACGCAGGGGGTGGCAAAGTGACTGGGGACTGCTGGGTGGGGGCTAAAATCACTGCAGGGCTAGCATATGGATGGTGGGGGGTGGGCTTTTGGAGGCTCGTGCGGGAGCTGAATTGTTTCCAAGCTGGAGCCAAGAGCCAGATGCTGGCATTTGAAGCTGGAAAAACTCAGAGCTGGAGCTGGAAGAAGAGAGCTGGCAGTAAAATAAAGCTTCTGGGTCAAGAACTAAAAGAGCTGAGATCACTGGGCCTGGTCTTCATTCTGGGACTGGAATTGCGCCTTAACACATCACATTAACCTTAGGGCTGGTACCTGAGACTGTCGTGTTCTTGCGCCGAGATCACTGTAGGCCTGTGACATGGATGCAGGGGCCGGGTATTGCCACTAATAGTAGAACAGGATGTGCAGGGGCTGCAAGGTGGCGCCTGAAAACCCCGTCGATGGCAGAATATTGCCTGCGCCTGTGATGGCACCTCTTGGGGCGCACTGTGGGGCTGGGAAGTGGACTGCGGGGCTGGCAACTTGAATGAAAATGGCAAAGGTACTAGACCTGTGAACGGGGCTGTGGGCATCCAGGAGAACTTACGCAGGGGGTGGCAAAGTGACTGGGGACTGCTGGGTGGGGGCTAAAATCACTGCAGGGCTAGCATATGGATGGTGGGGGGTGGGCTTTTGGAGGCTCGTGCGGGAGCTGAATTGTTTCCAAGCTGGAGCCAAGAGCCAGATGCTGGCATTTGAAGCTGGAAAAACTCAGAGCTGGAGCTGGAAGAAGAGAGCTGGCAGTAAAATAAAGCTTCTGGGTCAAGAACTAAAAGAGCTGAGATCACTGGGCCTGGTCTTCATTCTGGGACTGGAATTGCGCCTTAACACATCACATTAACCTTAGGGCTGGTACCTGAGACTGTAGTGTTCTTGCGCCGAGATCACTGTAGGCCTGTGACATGGATGCAAGGGCCGGGTATTGCCACTAATAGTAGAACAGGATGTGCGGGGTGGCGAAAGGGGGCTGCAAGGTGGCGCCTGAAAACCCCGTCGATGGCAGAATATTGCCTGCGCCTGTGATGGCACCTCTTGGGGCGCATTGTAGTTCCAGTACGTTCCTGGTACGTGCTAGGTACGGTTCTAGGTTTCTGAGATGGTCCTGAGTCGGTGCTGAGATGGTCCTGAGTTGGTGCGGATTGGTTGCTGGGATGGTTCTGAGTGAGTGCTGATTGGTTGCTGAGATGGTCCTCAGTCGGTTCTGAGATGGTGCTGAATTGGTGCTGATTGGTTGCTGGGGTGATCCTGAGTGGGTGCTGATTGGTTGCTGGGATGATGCTGAGTGTGTTCTGATTGGTTGCTGAGATGGTCCTGAGTCGGTGCTGAGATGGTGCTGAGTGGATGCTGCTATGGTCCTGAGGGGGTGCTGATTTGTTGCTGAGATTGTTATGAGTGGGTCCGGATTGGTTGCTGATATTGTTATGAGTGGGTGATGATTGGTTGCTGAGATGGTTCTGAGATGGTGCTGATTGGTGGTGATATGGTGCTGAGTGGATGTTGAGAAGGTCCTGAGATGGTGCTGATAGGTTGCCAAGATGGCCCTGAGTGGGTGCTGAGATGGTGCTGAATGGGTGCTGGTTGGTTGCTGAGATGGTCCTGATTGGGTGCTGATTGGTTGCTGAGATGGTGCGGGTTGGTGCTGAGACGGTGATGAATGGGTGCTGAATTGGTGCTGAATGGGTCTTGAGATTGTGCTGATTGGTTGCTGAGATGGTCCTTAGTGGGTGGTGCGAAGGTCCTGAGATGGTGCTGATTGGTTGCTAAGATGGTCCTGAGTGGGTGCTGAGATGGTGCTGAATGGGTGCTGATTGGTTGCTGCGATGGTCCTTGGTGGGTGCTGATTGGTTGCTGAGATGGTGCTGAGTGGATGCTGCGATGGTCCTGAGGGGGTGCTGATTTGTTGCTTAGATTGTTATGAGTGGGTCCTGATTGGTTGCTGATATTGTATAAGTGGGTCCTGATTGGTGTCTGGGATGATCCTGAGATGGTGCTGAGATGGTGCTGAATGGTTGCTGAGATGGTGCTTAGTGGGTGCTGATTCGTTGCTGAGATGGTTCTGAGGGGGTGCTGATTCGTTGCTGAGATGGTTGCTGAGATGGTGCTGAGTGGGTGCTGAGATGGTGTGGATTGGTGCTGATATGGTGCTGAGCGAGTGCTGGTTGGTTGCTGAGATGGTGCTGAGATGGTGCTGAGTGGGTGCTGATTGGTTGCTGAGATGGTCCTGATTGGGTTCTGATTGGTTGCTGAGATGCTGCTGAATGGTTGCTGTGATGGTTGCTGAGATGGTGCTGAGCAGGTGCTGGTTGGTTGCTGAGATGGTGCTGAGTGGGTGCTGATTGGTTGCTGAGATGGTCCTGATTGGGTTCTGGTTGGTTGCTGAGATGCTGCTGAGATGCTGCTGAATGGTTGCTGTGATGGTTGCTGAGATGGTGCTGAGTGGATGCTGCGATGGTCCTGAGGGGGTGCTGATTGGTTGCTGAGATTGTTATGAGTGGGTCCTGATTGGTTGCTGAGATTGGTATAAGTGGGTCCTGGTTGGTTGCTGAGATGGTGCTGAGATGGTGCTGAATGGTTGCTGAGATGGTGCTTAGTGGGTGCTGATTCGTTGCTGAGATGGTTCTGAGGGGGTGCTGATTCGTTGCTGAGATGGTTGCTGAGATGGTGCTGAGTCGGTGCTGAGATGGTGTGGATTGGTGCTGATATGGTGCTGAGCGAGTGCTGGTTGGTTGCTGAGATGGTGCTGAGATGGTGCTGAGTGGGTGCTGATTGGTTGCTGAGATGGTCCTGATTGGGTTCTGATTGGTTGCTGAGATGCTGCTGAATGGTTGCTGTGATGGTTGCTGAGATGGTGCTGAGTGGGTGCTGATTGGTTGCTGAGATGGTGCTGAGATGGTACTGATTGGTGGTGAGATGGTGCTGAGTGGGTGGTGCGAAGGTCCTGAGATGGTGCTGATTGGTTGCTAAGATGGTCCTGAGTGGGTGCTGAGATGGTGCTGAATGGGTGCTGATTGGTTGCTGCGATGGTCCTGGGTGGGTGCTGATTGGTTGCTGAGATGGTGCTGAGTGGGTCCTGATTGGTTGCTGAGATTGGTATGAGTGGGTCCTGGTTGGTTGCTGAGATGGTGCTGAGATGGTGCTGAATGGTTGCTGAGATGGTGCTGAGATGGTGCTGAATGGTTGCTGAGATGGTGCTTAGTGCGTGCTGATTCGTTGCTGAGATGGTTCTGAAGGGGTGCTGATTGGTTGCTGAGATGGTGCTGAGTGGGTCCTGATTGGTTGCTGAGATTGTTATGAGTGGGTCCTGGTTGGTTGCTGAGATGGTGCTGAGATGGTGCTGAATGGTTGCTGAGATGGTGCTGAGATGGTGCTGAATGGTTGCTGAGATGGTGCTTAGTGGGTGCTGATTCGTTGCTGAGATGGTTCTGAGGGGGTGCTGATTCGTTGCTGAGATGATTGCTGAGATGGTGCTGAGTGGGTGCTGAGATGGTGTGGATTGGTGCTGATATGGTGCTGAGCGAGTGCTGGTTGGTATCTGAGATGGTGCTGAGTGGGTGCTGATTGGTTGCTGAGATGGTCCTGATTGGGTTCTGATTGGTTGCTGAGATGCTGCTGAATGGTTGCTGTGATGGTTCCTGAGATGGTGCTGAGTGGGTGCTGATTGGTTGCTGAGATGGTGCTGAGATATTGCTGATTGGTGGTGAGATGGTGCTGAGCCGGTTCTGATTGGTTGCTCAGATGGTGCTGAGAGGGTGCTGCTTGGTTGCTGAGATGGTGCTGAGATGGTACTGATTGGTGGTGAGATGGTCCTGAGTGGGTGCTGAGATGGTGCTGAATGGGTGCTGATTGGTTGCTGCGATGGTCCTGGGTGGGTGCTGATTGGTTGCTGAGATGGTCCTGAGTGGGTGCTGAGATGGTGCTGAATGGGTGCTGATTGTTTGCTGCGATGGTCCTGGGTGGGTGCTGATTGGTTGCTGAGATGGTGCTGAGTGGTTGCTGCGACGGTCCTGGGTGGGTGCTGATTGGTTGCTGAGATTGTTATGAGTGGGTCCTGATTGGTTGCTGAGATTGGTATGAGTGGGTCCTGATTGGTGTCTGAGATGGTGCTGAGATGGTGCTGAATGGTTGCTGAGATGGTGCTTAGTGGGTGCTGATTCGTTGCTGAGATGGTGCTGCGATGGTGCTGAGTGGGTGCTGATTGGTTGCTGAGATGGTCCTGATTGGGTTCTGATTGGTTGCTGAGATGCTGCTGAGATGCTGCTGAATGGTTGCTGTGATGGTTGCTGAGATGGTGCTGAGATGGTGCTGAATGGTTGCTGAGATGGTGCTTAGTGGGTGCTGATTCGTTGCTGAGATGGTTCTGAGGGGGTGCTGATTCGTTGCTGAGATGGTTGCTGAGATGGTGCTGAGTCGGTGCTGAGATGGTGTGGATTGGTGCTGATATGGTGCTGAGCGAGTGCTGGTTGGTTGCTGAGATGGTGCTGAGATGGTGCTGAGTGGGTGCTGATTGGTTGCTGAGATGGTCCTGATTGGGTTCTGATTGGTTGCTGAGATGCTGCTGAGATGCTGCTGAATGGTTGCTGTGATGGTTGCTGAGATGGTGCTGAGATGGTGCTGAATGGTTGCTGAGATGGTGCTTAGTGGGTGCTGATTGGTTGCTGAGATGGTTCTGAGGGGGTGCTGATTCGTTGCTGAGATGGTTGCTGAGATGGTGCTGAGTGGGTGCTGAGATGGTGTGGATTGGTGCTGATATGGTGCTGAGCGAGTGCTGGTTGGTTGCTGAGATGGTGCTGAGATGGTGCTGAGTGGGTGCTGATTGGTTGCTGAGATGGTCCTGATTGGGTTCTGATTGGTTGCTGAGATGCTGCTGAATGGTTGCTGTGATGGTTCCTGAGATGGTGCTGAGTGGGTGCTGATTGGTTGCTGAGATGGTGCTGAGATATTGCTGATTGGTGGTGAGATGGTGCTGAGCCGGTTCTGATTGGTTGCTCAGATGGTGCTGAGAGGGTGCTGCTTGGTTGCTGAGATGGTGCTGAGATGGTACTGATTGGTGGTGAGATGGTCCTGAGTGGGTGCTGAGATGGTGCTGAATGGGTGCTGATTGGTTGCTGCGATGGTCCTGGGTGGGTGCTGATTGGTTGCTGAGATGGTCCTGAGTGGGTGCTGAGATGGTGCTGAATGGGTGCTGATTGTTTGCTGCGATGGTCCTGGGTGGGTGCTGATTGGTTGCTGAGATGGTGCTGAGTGGTTGCTGCGACGGTCCTGGGTGGGTGCTGATTGGTTGCTGAGATTGTTATGAGTGGGTCCTGATTGGTTGCTGAGATTGGTATGAGTGGGTCCTGATTGGTGTCTGAGATGGTGCTGAGATGGTGCTGAATGGTTGCTGAGATGGTGCTTAGTGGGTGCTGATTCGTTGCTGAGATGGTGCTGCGATGGTGCTGAGTGGGTGCTGATTGGTTGCTGAGATGGTCCTGATTGGGTTCTGATTGGTTGCTGAGATGCTGCTGAGATGCTGCTGAATGGTTGCTGTGATGGTTGCTGAGATGGTGCTGAGATGGTGCTGAATGGTTGCTGAGATGGTGCTTAGTGGGTGCTGATTCGTTGCTGAGATGGTTCTGAGGGGGTGCTGATTCGTTGCTGAGATGGTTGCTGAGATGGTGCTGAGTGGGTGCTGAGATGGTGTGGATTGGTGCTGATATGGTGCTGAGCGAGTGCTGGTTGGTTGCTGAGATGGTGCTGAGATAGTGCTGAGTGGGTGCTGATTGGTTGCTGAGATGGTCCTGATTGGGTTCTGATTGGTTGCTGAGATGCTGCTGAGATGCTGCTGAATGGTTGCTGTGATGGTTGCTGAGATGGTGCTGAGATGGTGCTGAATGGTTGCTGAGATGGTGCTTAGTGGGTGCTGATTGGTTGCTGAGATGGTTCTGAGGGGGTGCTGATTGGTTGCTGAGATGGTTGCTGAGATGGTGCTGAGTGGGTGCTGAGATGGTGTGGATTGGTGCTGATATGGTGCTGAGCGAGTGCTGGTTGGTTGCTGAGATGGTGCTGAGATGGTGCTGAGTGGGTGCTGATTGGTTGCTGAGATGGTCCTGATTGGGTTCTGATTGGTTGCTGAGATGCTGCTGAATGGTTGCTGTGATGGTTGCTGAGTGGGTGCTGATTGGTTGCTGAGATGGTGCTGAGATATTGCTGATTGGTGGTGAGATGGTGCTGAGCCGGTTCTGATTGGTTGCTCAGATGGTGCTGAGAGGGTGCTGCTTGGTTGCTGAGATGGTGCTGAGATGGTACTGATTGGTAATGAGATGGTCCTGAGTGGGTGCTGAGATGGTGCTGAATGGGTGCTGATTGGTTGCTGCGATGGTCCTGGGTGGGTGCTGATTGGTTGCTGAGATGGTCCTGAGTGGGTGCTGAGATGGTGCTGAATGGGTGCTGATTGGTTGCTGCGATGGTCCTGGGTGGGTGCTGATTGGTTGCTGAGATGATGCTGAGTGGTTGCTGATTGGTTGCTGAGATTGTTATGAGTGGGTCCTGATTGGTTGCTGAGATTGGTATGAGTGGGTCCTGATTGGTGTCTGAGATGGTGCTGAGATGGTGCTGAATGGTTGCTGAGATGGTGCTTAGTGGGTGCTGATTCGTTGCTGAGATGGTGCTGCGATGGTGCTGAGTGGGTGCTGATTGGTTGCTGAGATGGTCCTGATTGGGTTCTGATTGGTTGCTGAGATGCTGCTGAGATGCTGCTGAATGGTTGCTGTGATGGTTGCTGAGATGGTGCTGAGTGGATGCTGCGATGGTCCTGAGGGGGTGCTGATCGGCCGTAAAGCGCGACTGTCGTAAATACGGCCGTAAAGCGCGACTGTCGTAAAAGGTGCCGTAAAGCGCGACTGTCGTAAATACGGCCGTAAAGCGCGACTGTCGTAAATACGGCCGTAAAGCGCGACTGTCGTAAAAGGTGCCGTAAAGCGCGACTGTCGTAAAAGGAGCCGTAAAGCGCGACTGTCGTAAATACGGCCGTAAAGCGCGACTGTCGTAAATACGGCCGTACAGCGCGACTGTCGTAAATACGGCCGTAAAGCGCGACTGTCGTAAATACGGCCGTAAAGCGCGACTGTCGTAAATACGGCCGTAAAGCGCGACTGTCGTAAAAGGTGCCGTAAAGCGCGACTGTCGTAAAAGGTGCCGTAAAGCGCGACTGTCGTAAATACGGCCGTAAAGCGCGACTGTCGTAAATACGGCCGTAAAGCGCGACTGTCGTAAATACGGCCGTACAGCGCGACTGTCGTAAATACGGCCGTAAAGCGCGACTGTCGTAAATACGGCCGTAAAGCGCGACTGTCGTAAAAGGTGCCGTAAAGCGCGACTGTCGTAAATACGGCCGTAAAGCTCGACTGTCGTAAATACGGCCGTAAAGCGCGACTGTCGTAAAAGGTGCCGTAAAGCGCGACTGTCGTAAATACGGCCGTAAAGCGCGACTGTCGTAAATACGGCCGTAAAGCGCGACTGTCGTAAATACGGCCGTAAAGCGCGACTGTCGTAAATACGGCCGTACAGCGCGACTGTCGTAAATACGGCCGTAAAGCGCGACTGTCGTAAATACGGCCGTAAAGCGCGACTGTCGTAAGAGGTGCCGTAAAGCGCGACTGTCGTAAATACGGCCGTAAAGCTCGACTGTCGTAAATACGACCGTAAAGCGCGACTGTCGCAAATACGGCCGTAAAGCGCGACTGTCGTAAAAGGTGCCGTAAAGCGCGACTGTCGTAAATACGGCCGTAAAGCGCGACTGTCGTAAATACGGCCGTAAAGCGCGACTGTCGTTAATACGGCCGTAAAGCGCGACTGTCGTAAATACGGCCGTAAAGCGCGACTGTCGTAAAAGGTGCCGTAAAGCGCGACTGTCGTAAATACGGCCGTAAAGCGCGACTGTCGTAAATACGGCCGTAAAGCGCGACTGTCGTAAATACGGCCGTAAAGCGCGACTGTCGTAAATACGGCCGTAAAGCGCGACTGTCGTAAATACGGCCGTAAAGCTCGACTGTCGTAAATACGGCCGTAAAGCGCGACTGTCGTAAATACGGCCGTAAAGCGCGACTGTCGTAAAAGGTGCCGTAAAACGCGACTGTCGTAAAAGGTGCCGTAAAGCGCGACTGTCGTAAATGCGGCCGTAAAGCGCGACTGTCGTAAATACGGCCGTAAAGCGCGACTGTCGTAAATACGGCCGTAAAGCGCGACTGTCGCAAATACGGCCGTAAAGCGCGACTGTCGTAAATGCGGCCGTAAAGCGCGACTGTCGTAAATACGGCCGTAAAGCGCGACTGTCGCAAATACGGCCGTAAAGCGCGACTGTCGTAAATACGGCCGTAAAGCGCGACTGTCGTAAATACGGCCGTAAAGCGCGACTGTCGTAAAAGGTGCCGTAAAGCGCGACTGTCGTAAATACGGCCGTAAAGCGCGACTGTCGTAAAAGGTGCCGTAAAGCGCGACTGTCGTAAATACGGCCGTAAAGCGCGACTGTCGTAAAAGGTGCCGTAAAGCGCGACTGTCGTAAATACGGCCGTAAAGCGCGACTGTCGTAAATACGGCCGTAAAGCGCGACTGTCGTAAAAGGTGCCATAAAGCGCGACTGTCGTAAAAGGTGTCGTAAAGCGCGACTGTCGTAAATACGGCCGTAAAGCGCGACTGCCGTAATTACGGCCGTAAAGCGCGACTGCCGTAAATACGGCCGTAAAGCGCGACTGTCGTAAAAGGTGCCGTAAAGCGCGACTGTCGTAAATACGGCCGTAAAGCGCGACTGTCGCAAATACGGCCGTAAAGCGCGACTGTCGTAAATACGGCCGTAAAGCGCGACTGTCGTAAATACGGCCGTAAAGCGCGACTGTCGTAAAAGGAGCCGTAAAGCGCGACTGTCGTAAAAGGAGCCGTAAAGCGCGACTGTCGTAAATACGGCCGTAAAGCGCGACTGTCGCAAATACGGCCGTAAAGCGCGACTGTCGTTAATACGGCCGTAAAGCGCGACTGTCGTAAAAGGTGCCGTAAAGCGCGACTGTCGTAAATACGGCCGTAAAGCGCGACTGTCGTAAAAGGTGCCGTAAAGCGCGACTGTCGTAAATACGGCCGTAAAGCGCGACTGTCGTAAAAGGTGCCGTAAAGCGCGACTGTCGTAAATACGGCCGTAAAGCGCGACTGTCGTAAATACGGCCGTAAAGCGCGACTGTCGTAAAAGGTGCCGTAAAGCGCGACTGTCGTAAATACGGCCGTAAAGCGCGACTGTCGTAAATACGGCCGTAAAGCGCGACTGTCGTAAATACGGCCGTAAAGCGCGACTGTCGTAAATACGGCCGTAAAGCGCGACTGTCGTAAATACGGCCGTAAAGCGCGACTGTCGTAAAAGGTGCCGTAAAGCGCGACTGTCGTAAATGCGGCCGTAAAGCGCGACTGTCGTAAATACGGCCGTAAAGCGCGACTGTCGTAAATACGGCCGTAAAGCGCGACTGTCGTAAAAGGTGCCGTAAAGCGGGACTGTCGTAAATACGGCCGTAAAGCGCGACTGTCGTAAATACGGCCGTAAAGCGCGACTGTCGCAAATACGGCCGTAAAGCGCGACTGTCGTAAATACGGCCGTAAAGCGCGACTGTCGTAAATACGGCCGTAAAGCGCGACTGTCGCAAATACGGCCGTAAAGCGCGACTGTCGTAAAAGGTGCCGTAAAGCGCGACTGTCGTAAAAGGTGCCGTAAAGCGCGACTGTCGTAAATACGGCCGTAAAGCGCGACTGTCGTGAATATGGCCGTAAAGCGTGACTGTCGTAAATACGGCCGTAAAGCGCGACTGTCGTAAAAGGTGCCGTAAAGCGCGACTGTCGTAAATACGGCCGTAAAGCGCGACTGTCGTAAATACGGCCGTAAAGCGCGACTGTCGCAAATACGGCCGTAAAGCGCGACTGTCGTAAATACGGCCGTAAAGCGCGACTGTCGTAAATACGGCCGTAAAGCGCGACTGTCGTAAAAGGTGCCGTAAAGCGCGACTGTCGTAAATGCGGCCGTAAAGCGCGACTGTCGTAAATACGGCCGTAAAGCGCGACTGTCGTAAATACGGCCGTAAAGCGCGACTGTCGTAAAAGGTGCCGTAAAGCGGGACTGTCGTAAATACGGCCGTAAAGCGCGACTGTCGTAAATACGGCCGTAAAGCGCGACTGTCGCAAATACGGCCGTAAAGCGCGACTGTCGCAAATACGGCCGTAAAGCGCGACTGTCGTAAATACGGCCGTAAAGCGCGACTGTCGTAAATACGGCCGTAAAGCGCGACTGTCGTAAATACGGCCGTAAAGCGCGACTGTCGTAAAAGGTGCCGTAAAGCGCGACTGTCGTAAAAGGTGCCGTAAAGCGCGACTGTCGTAAATACGGCCGTAAAGCGCGACTGTCGTAAATACGGCCGTAAAGCGAGACTGTCGTAAATACGGCCGTAAAGCGCGACTGTCGTAAAAGGTGCCGTAAAGCGCGACTGTCGTAAATACGGCCGTAAAGCGCGACTGTCGTAAATACGGTCGTAAAGCGCGACTGTCGTAAAAGGTGCTGTAAAGCGCGACTGTCGTAAAAGGTGCCGTAAAGCGCGACTGTCGTAAAAGGTGCCGTAAAGCGCGACTGTCGTAAATACGGCCGTAAAGCGCGACTGTCGCAAATACGGCCGTAAAGCGCGACTGTCGTAAATACGGCCGTAAAGCGCGACTGTCGTAAAAGGAGCCGTAAAGCGCGACTGTCGTAAAAGGAGCCGTAAAGCGCGACTGTCGTAAATACGGCCGTAAAGCGCGACTGTCGCAAATACGGCCGTAAAGCGCGACTGTCGTAAATACGGCCGTAAAGCGCGACTGTCGTAAAAGGTGCCGTAAAGCGCGACTGTCGTAAAAGGTGCCGTAAAGCGCGACTGTCGTAAATACGGCCGTAAAGCGCGACTGTCGTAAAAGGTGCCGTAAAGCGCGACTGTCGTAAATACGGCCGTAAAGCGCGACTGTCGTAAATATGGCCGTAAAGCGTGACTGTCGTAAATACGGCCGTAAAGCGCGACTGTCGTAAAAGGTGCCGTAAAGCGCGACTGTCGTAAATACGGCCGTAAAGCGCGACTGTCGTAAATACGGCCGTAAAGCGCGACTGCCGTAAATACGGCCGTAAAGTGCGACTGTCGTAAATACGGCCGTAAAGCGCGACTGTCGTAAATACGGCCGTAAAGCGCGACTGTCGTAAAAGGTGCCGTAAAGCGCGACTGTCGTAAATACGGCCGTAAAGCGCGACTGTCGTAAATACGGCCGTAAAGCGAGACTGTCGTAAATACGGCCGTAAAGCGCGACTGTCGTAAAAGGTGCCGTAAAGCGCGACTGTCGTAAATACGGCCGTAAAGCGCGACTGTCGTAAATACGGCCGTAAAGCGCGACTGTCGTAAAAGGTGCTGTAAAGCGCGACTGTCGTAAAAGGTGCCGTAAAGCGCGACTGTCGTGAAAGGTGCCGTAAAGCGCGACTGTCGTAAATACGGCCGTAAAGCGCGACTGTCGTAAATACGGCCGTAAAGCGCGACTGTCGTAAATACGGCCGTAAAGCGCGACTGTCGTAAATACGGCCGTAAAGCGCGACTGTCGTAAATACGGCCGTAAAGCGCGACTGTCGTAAATACGGCCGTAAAGCGCGACTGTCGTAAATACGGCCGTAAAGCGCGACTGTCGTAAATACGGCCGTAAAGCGCGACTGTCGTAAATACGGCCGTAAAGCGCGACTGTCGTAAAAGGTGCCGTAAAGCGCGACTGTCGTAAATGCGGCCGTAAAGCGCGACTGTCGTAAATGCGGCCGTAAAGCGCGACTTTTGTAAAAGGTGCCGTAAAGCGCGACTGTCGTAAATACGGCCGTAAAGCGCGACTGTCGCAAATACGGCCGTAAAGCGCGACTGTCGTAAATGCGGCCGTAAAGCGCGACTGTCGTAAATACGGCCGTAAAGCGCGACTGTCGCAAATACGGCCGTAAAGCGCGACTGTCGTAAATACGGCCGTAAAGCGCGACTGTCGTAAATACGGCCGTAAAGCGCGACTGTCGTAAATACGGCCGTAAAGCGCGACTGTCGTAAATACGGCCGTAAAGCTCGACTGTCGTAAATACGGCCGTAAAGCGCGACTGTCGTAAATACGGCCGTAAAGCGCGACTGTCGTAAAAGGTGCCGTAAAGCGCGACTGTCGTAAATGCGGCCGTAAAGCGCGACTGTCGTAAATGCGGCCGTAAAGCGCGACTGTCGTAAAAGGTGCCGTAAAGCGCGACTGTCGTAAATACGGCCGTAAAGCGCGACTGTCGCAAATACGGCCGTAAAGCGCGACTGTCGTAAATGCGGCCGTAAAGCGCGACTGTCGTAAATACGGCCGTAAAGCGCGACTGTCGTAAATACGGCCGTAAAGCGCGACTGTCGTAAAAGGTGCCATAAAGCGCGACTGTCGTAAAAGGTGTCGTAAAGCGCGACTGTCGTAAATACGGCCGTAAAGCGCGACTGCCGTAATTACGGCCGTAAAGCGCGACTGCCGTAAATACGGCCGTAAAGCGCGACTGTCGTAAATACGGCCGTAAAGCGCGACTGTCGTAAATACGGCCGTAAAGCGCGACTGTCGCAAATACGGCCGTAAAGCGCGACTGTCGTAAATACGGCCGTAAAGCGCGACTGTCGTAAATACGGCCGTAAAGCGCGACTGTCGTAAAAGGAGCCGTAAAGCGCGACTGTCGTAAAAGGAGCCGTAAAGCGCGACTGTCGTAAATACGGCCGTAAAGCGCGACTGTCGCAAATACGGCCGTAAAGCGCGACTGTCGTTAATACGGCCGTAAAGCGCGACTGTCGTAAAAGGTGCCGTAAAGCGCGACTGTCGTAAATACGGCCGTAAAGCGCGACTGTCGTAAAAGGTGCCGTAAAGCGCGACTGTCGTAAATACGGCCGTAAAGCGCGACTGTCGTAAAAGGTGCCGTAAAGCGCGACTGTCGTAAATACGGCCGTAAAGCGCGACTGTCGTAAATACGGCCGTAAAGCGCGACTGTCGTAAAAGGTGCCGTAAAGCGCGACTGTCGTAAATACGGCCGTAAAGCGCGACTGTCGTAAATACGGCCGTAAAGCGCGACTGTCGTAAATACGGCCGTAAAGCGCGACTGTCGTAAATACGGCCGTAAAGCGCGACTGTCGTAAATACGGCCGTAAAGCGCGACTGTCGTAAATACGGCCGTAAAGCGCGACTGTCGTAAAAGGTGCCGTAAAGCGCGACTGTCGTAAATGCGGCCGTAAAGCGCGACTGTCGTAAATACGGCCGTAAAGCGCGACTGTCGTAAATACGGCCGTAAAGCGCGACTGTCGTAAAAGGTGCCGTAAAGCGGGACTGTCGTAAAAGGTGCCGTAAAGCGCGACTGTCGTAAATACGGCCGTAAAGCGCGACTGTCGTAAATATGGCCGTAAAGCGCGACTGTCGTAAATACGGCCGTAAAGCGCGACTGTCGTAAATACGGCCGTAAAGCGCGACTGTCGTAAATACGGCCGTAAAGCGCGACTGTCGTAAATACGGCCGTAAAGCGCGACTGTCGTAAATACGGCCGTAAAGCGCGACTGTCGTAAATACGGCCGTAAAGCGCGACTGTCGTAAATGCGGCCGTAAAGCGCGACTGTCGTAAATACGGCCGTAAAGCGCGACTGTCGTAAATACGGCCGTAAAGCGCGACTGTCGTAAATACGGCCGTAAAGCGCGACTGTCGTAAAAGGTGCCGTAAAGCGGGACTGTCGTAAAAGGTGCCGTAAAGCGGGACTGTCGTAAATACGGCCGTAAAGCGCGACTGTCGTAAATACGGCCGTAAAGCGCGACTGTCGTAAATACGGCCGTAAAGCGCGACTGTCGTAAATACGGCCGTAAAGCGCGACTGTCGTAAATACGGCCGTAAAGCGCGACTGTCGTAAATACGGCCGTAAAGCGCGACTGTCGTAAAAGGTGCCGTAAAGCGCGACTGTCGTAAAAGGTGCCGTAAAGCGCGACTGTCGTAAATACGGCCGTAAAGCGCGACTGTCGTAAATACGGCCGTAAAGCGAGACTGTCGTAAATACGGCCGTAAAGCGCGACTGTCGTAAAAGGTGCCGTAAAGCGCGACTGTCGTAAATACGGCCGTAAAGCGCGACTGTCGTAAAAGGTGCTGTAAAGCGCGACTGTCGTAAAAGGTGCCGTAAAGCGCGACTGTCGTAAAAGGTGCCGTAAAGCGCGACTGTCGTAAATACGGCCGTAAAGCGCGACTGTCGCAAATACGGCCGTAAAGCGCGACTGTCGTAAATACGGCCGTAAAGCGCGACTGTCGTAAAAGGAGCCGTAAAGCGCGACTGTCGTAAAAGGAGCCGTAAAGCGCGACTGTCGTAAATACGGCCGTAAAGCGCGACTGTCGCAAATACGGCCGTAAAGCGCGACTGTCGTTAATACGGCCGTAAAGCGCGACTGTCGTAAAAGGTGCCGTAAAGCGCGACTGTCGTAAAAGGTGCCGTAAAGCGCGACTGTCGTAAATACGGCCGTAAAGCGCGACTGTCGTAAAAGGTGCCGTAAAGCGCGACTGTCGTAAATACGGCCGTAAAGCGCGACTGTCGTAAATATGGCCGTAAAGCGTGACTGTCGTAAATACGGCCGTAAAGCGCGACTGTCGTAAAAGGTGCCGTAAAGCGCGACTGTCGTAAATACGGCCGTAAAGCGCGACTGTCGTAAATACGGCCGTAAAGCGCGACTGCCGTAAATACGGCCGTAAAGTGCGACTGTCGTAAATACGGCCGTAAAGCGCGACTGTCGTAAATACGGCCGTAAAGCGCGACTGTCGTAAAAGGTGCCGTAAAGCGCGACTGTCGTAAATACGGCCGTAAAGCGCGACTGTCGTAAATACGGCCGTAAAGCGAGACTGTCGTAAATACGGCCGTAAAGCGCGACTGTCGTAAAAGGTGCCGTAAAGCGCGACTGTCGTAAATACGGCCGTAAAGCGCGACTGTCGTAAATACGGCCGTAAAGCGCGACTGTCGTAAAAGGTGCTGTAAAGCGCGACTGTCGTAAAAGGTGCCGTAAAGCGCGACTGTCGTGAAAGGTGCCGTAAAGCGCGACTGTCGTAAATACGGCCGTAAAGCGCGACTGTCGTAAATACGGCCGTAAAGCGCGACTGTCGTAAATACGGCCGTAAAGCGCGACTGTCGTAAAAGGTGCCGTAAAGCGCGACTGTCGTAAATACGGCCGTAAAGCGCGACTGTCGTAAATACGGCCGTAAAGCGCGACTGTCGTAAAAGGTGCCGTAAAGCGCGACTGTCGTAAAGACTGCGGTAAAGCGCGACTGTCGTAAAAGGTGCCGTAAAGCGCGACTGTCGTAAATACGGCCGTAAAGCGCGACTGTCGTAAATACGGCCGTAAAGCGCGACTGTCGTAAATACGGCCGTAAAGCGCGACTGTCGTAAATACGGCCGTAAAGCGCGACTGTCGTAAATACGGCCGTAAAGCGCGACTGTCGTAAATACGGCCGTAAAGCGCGACTGTCGTAAATACGGCCGTAAAGCGCGACTGTCGTAAAAGGTGCCGTAAAGCGCGACTGTCGTAAATGCGGCCGTAAAGCGCGACTGTCGTAAATACGGCCGTAAAGCGCGACTGTCGTAAAAGGTGCCGTGAAGCGCGACTGTCGTAAAAGGTGCCGTAAAGCGCGACTGTCGTAAATACGGCCGTAAAGCGCGACTGTCGTAAATACGGCCGTAAAGCGCGACTGTCGCAAATACGGCCGTAAAGCGCGACTGTCGTAAATGCGGCCGTAAAGCGCGACTGTCGTAAATACGGCCGTAAAGCGCGACTGTCGCAAATACGGCCGTAAAGCGCGACTGTCGTAAAAGGTGCCGTAAAGCGCGACTGTCGTAAAAGGTGCCGTAAAGCGCGACTGTCGTAAATACGGCCGTAAAGCGCGACTGTCGTAAATACGGCCGTAAAGCGCGACTTTCGTAAATACGGCCGTAAAGCGCGACTGTCGTAAATACGGCCGTAAAGCGCGACTGTCGTAAAAGGTGCCGTAAAGCGCGACTGTCGTAAAAGGTGCCGTAAAGCGCGACTGTCGTAAAAGGTGTCGTAAAGCGCGACTGTCGTAAATACGGCCGTAAAGCGCGACTGTCGTAAATACGGCCGTAAAGCGCGACTGCCGTAAATACGGCCGTAAAGCGCGACTGTCGTAAATACGGCCGTAAAGCGCGACTGTCGTAAAAGGTGCCGTAAAGCGCGACTGTCGTAAATACGGCCGTAAAGCGCGACTGTCGTAAATACGGCCGTAAAGCGAGACTGTCGTAAATACGGCCGTAAAGCGCCACTGTCGTAAATACGGCCGTAAAGCGCGACTGTCGTAAAAGGTGCCGTAAAGCGCGACTGTCGTAAATACGGCCGTAAAGCGCGACTGTCGTAAATACGGCCGTAAAGCGCGACTGTCGTAAATACGGCCGTAAAGCGCGACTGTCGCAAATACGGCCGTAAAGCGCGACTGTCGTTAATACGGCCGTAAAGCACGACTGTCGTAAATACGGCCGTAAAGCGCGACTGTCGTAAAAGGTGCCGTAAAGCGCGACTGTCGTAAATACGGCCGTAAAGCGCGACTGTCGTAAACGGTGCCGTAAAGCGCGACTGTCGTAAATACGGCCGTAAAGCGCGACTGTCGTAAAAGGTGCCGTAAAGCGCGACTGTCGTAAATACGGCCGTAAAGCGCGACTGTCGTAAATACGGCCGTAAAGCGAGACTGTCGTAAATACGGCCGTAAAGCGCGACTGTCGTAAATACGGCCGTAAAGCGCGACTGTCGTAAAAGGTGCCGTAAAGCGCGACTGTCGTAAATGCGGCCGTAAAGCGCGACTGTCGTAAATACGGCCGTAAAGCGCGACTCTCGTAAAAGGTGCCGTAAAGCGCGACTGTCGTAAAAGGTTCCGTAAAGCGCGACTGTCGTAAATGCGGCCGTAAAGCGCGACTGTCGTAAATACGGCCGTAAAGCGCGACTGTCGTAAAAGGTGCCGTAAAGCGCGACTGTCGTAAAAGGTGCCGTAAAGCGCGACTGTCGTAAATACAGCCGTAAAGCGCGACTGTCGTAAATACGGCCGTAAAGCGCGACTGTCGTAAATACGGCCGTAAAGCGCGACTGTCGTAAATACGGCCGTAAAGCGCGACTGTCGCAAATACGGCCGTAAAGCGCGACTGTCGTAAATACGGCCGTAAAGCGCGACTGTCGTAAATACGGCCGTAAAGCGCGACTGTCGCACATACGGCCGTAAAGCGCGACTGTCGTAAAAGGTGCCGTAAAGCGCGACTGTCGTAAAAGGCGCCGTAAAGCGCGACTGTCGTAAATACGGCCGTAAAGCGCGACTGTCGTAAAAGGTGCCGTAAAGCGCGACTGTCGTAAATACGGCCGTAAAGCGCGACTGTCGTAAATACGGCCGTAAAGCGCGACTGTCGTAAATACGGCCGTAAAGCGCGACTGTCGTAAAAGGTGCCGTAAAGCGCGACTGTCGTAAATACGGCCGTAAAGCGCGACTGTCGTAAATACGGCCGTAAAGCGCGACTGTCGTAAATACGGCCGTAAAGCGCGACTGTCGTAAAAGGTGCCGTAAAGCGCGACTGTCGTAAATACGGCCGTAAAGCGCGACTGTCGTAAAAGGTGCCGTAAAGCGCGACTGTCGTAAAAGGTGCCGTAAAGCGCGACTGTCGTAAAGACTGCGGTAAAGCGCGACTGTCGTAAAAGGTGCCGTAAAGCGCGACTGTCGTAAATACGGCCGTAAAGCGCGACTGTCGTAAATACGGCCGTAAAGCGCGACTGTCGTAAAAGGTGCCGTAAAGCGCGACTGTCGTAAAAGGTGCCGTAAAGCGCGACTGTCGTAAATACGGCCGTAAAGCGCGACTGTCGTAAATACGGCCGTAAAGCGCGACTGTCGTAAAAGGTGCCGTAAAGCGCGACTGTCGTAAAAGGTGCCGTAAAGCGCGACTGTCGTAAAAGGTGCCGTAAAGCGCGACTGTCGTAAATACGGCCGTAAAGCGCGACTGCCGTAAACGGTGCCGTAAAGCAAGACTGTAGTAAAAGGTGTCGTAAATCGCGACTGTCGTAAAAGGTGCCGTAAAGCAGAACTGTCGCAAAAGGTGCCGTAAAGCAGACCTGTCGTAAAAGGTTCCGTAAAGCGCGACTGTCGTAAAAGGTGCCGTAAAGCGCGACTCGACTGTCGTAAAGATTGTCGTAAAGCGCGACTGTCGTAAAAGGTGCCGTAAAGAAGCGCTGTCGTAAAAGGTGCCATAAAGCGCGACTGTCGTAAAGCGCGACTGCTGTAAAGCACGACTGTCGTAAAAGGCGACGCCGCAGCGCTGTGCCTGCAGTGCGCCTGTGCAGACGGCAGGGATCGCTGTGCCTGCAGTGCGCCGGTGCACACGGCAGGGGGCGCTGTATAAAGTATAAAATATCAACTATCTATAAGAAGGAATAAAAGCTCTATATCATGTGCAGCATTAGAAAATTTCAGGCTCCCAGGGAATAAATCGTTTTCTTTAAATCATTTTCGTTTTGGAGTTTTTTTTACTTCCAGGTAGCCTGAAAATTACTACTGCTGCTTTTTTATTCTAAAGCTAGAAAGGAAAACCAAGATTAGAAATGCAGGGAAAGAAAGAAAGAAAAAGACAAAAAAAATAAGGAAAGGAAATGAAAGGAAGAAAGAAGGAAGGACAGGAAGGAAGGAAGGAAGACAGACAAAAAACCCAAAAACCAGGAGGGCAAGGGGAAACCTACGGAAAAAAAAAATAAAAACAAAAAAAAACAAACCCACATAAAAAAAAAAAAACCTCGAGCTGGGTGAGAAACCTCCCTCCCTGAAAAATCTAAGATGAGCAAGAAAAATCCCAGAAATACCACAGAAATAAAAACAGGAATAAAACAAAATAAAGACAAAAAAAAAAAAAAAAAAAAAAAAAACCCCGAAAAACAAGAACAAGATGGGCAAGAAAAAAACGCAGAAGAAAACCCCAAGATGGGCATGAAAAAGCCCAGAATAAACCCCCAAGATGGGCGAGAAAAATCCCAGAAAAAAAAATAAACCAGAAAAAAACGTAAGAAAGGCAGAGAAAAAAAAAAAAAAAAAACCAAAACAAAACAGAAAAGTACCCAAGATGGGCAAGAAAAATCCCTGAGAACAGACCAGAGAAAAACCCCAAAATGGGCAAGAAATAAAATCAGAACTAAAAACCAAGATGGGGAAGAAAAAATCCAGAAAAGAAAAAAAAAGAAGGCCAAGAAAATCCAAGGAAAAAAAACCAAAAAACAAAACACCTGAAAAAAAAAAACCCCAAGGGGGGCAAGGAAAAACAGGAAAAACTAAAAAAACCCAACAAGATGGGCAAGAAGAAACGAAGAAAAAACCCCAAGAAGTGCCAGAAAAAAATCAAGGAAAAAGGGAGTAAAAGCCCCAAGAAACAAGGCAAGAAAGAGAGGCAATAAAGGTCACAAAAACTCAAGACAAAAAAACCCAAAAACAAGGCATGCCAGAAAAAGGTACGAAAATGGTTCTGCCAGGTGTGATCAAGGTGAGCGGGTTCAGTTTCAGGTCCAGGAGATGAACAAGTGTCAGATTAGTTTGGAGCACTGCTGTGCAATGCAGCTGTGACAGGATTTATGTTTAAATATAGTTTAAATAAATTGGGGATTGTTTGGCTTTTATTGGGGTATGGGCTGGAGTTTTCATAAAAAATATAAAACTAGAAATGCAAATATATATATATCGATATCAATAAATATTTAATACATATAAATATAAGTAAAAGAAATCTATTGTGTCAAAAGAATGTATCTATTATTATATAAAAAGGTATTCTCTCCAATATATATAATATCTATAAATATAACAAATGAAAATTACAAATATAGATGTGAATAGAATTATGACAAACAAAATTATTTTTAAACTTTTAAATGTGTTTTAAAGAAAGGGGTGTCTTTGCTTTTTATTTCGTTAGAGGCAGGGGTTTTATTTTAAATAATATAAGTACTTTAGAAATGTAAATCGACATACAGAAATATATAATAAATATATAGAGATATAAAGATATAATACCAAACTATGAATAGAAATAGAAATCCATGCAAGTAACATGAAGAGATGCAATATATAATATAATTTTTATTATAGAGTAATATAAATTCTAAATATAAATGCGAATATAAATATGAAAAATATATGATTGGGGCTCGGAGCAGCCCAGGTGTGAGCTGTAATGATGATGGGGGCTCGGAGCAGCCCAGGTGTGAGTGTGAGGATGATGGGGGCTCGGAGCAGCCCAGGTGTGAGTGTGAGGATGATCGGGGCTCGGAGCAGCCCAGGTGTGAGCTGTTAGAATGATGGGGGCTCGGAGCAGCCCAGGTGTGAGTGTGAGGATGATGAGGGGCCGGCTCCTGCCGGGGCGAGGCTGTTTTAGGGGGAGGCTTTGCCTCAGCTCCCTTTTGCATGGAGCTGCTGAGTGGAGGGGTATTGGAGAAAAAGTGGCTCCCAATATTACCAGTTAGATTGTGCCTGGGCCAGTCTGACCCTCGCTGCTGGGCCAAAGGCAGCAACTGCGGTGTGTCACTGCAGAGATACCTTAGCTTGCTGGTGGTTGCAGCTGGGCACCGAACAAGTCCAGGCTTGTAAGGGACCCCGTTACCTCAGGAGGATAGCTTCAGGCGATGGTGAAGAAAAGGGAGAGGATTCTGCTGGAGGGTTTCATGTCCAGAGGTTTATTCCATGGTTACAGAGGTCTGAACGTGAGGACCTGCTCCAACAGAACCAAGACCGCATGGTCTGATCACCTTTTTAAGCTCAGGGACAGGGGGAGGGGAGGTACAGGTGAGCCACCAACCAGGTGAGAGGGGCAGGGTCTCAGGGGAAGATGACACCCAGACAGGCCAATGACCTCTGGGCATAGGGGCATCCTTTAAACTTGACCAACCACACGACGCCTTGCTGGAACGTTAGGTCTGAGTGACAGGACTCACTCAGCATGGGGGTAAGGGGGAAGGGAGAGAGACATAGGCACACCTGGGAAAGTGACCTGGAAGGCCAAAATGGGACATTACAGCACACCACAACATCTCCCCCTAGTTTTGTTTAAAAAGAAGAGGACTATGTTTGTGGTGCAGAATGATTGCCAAACCATGGTTGGTAAATCAGTTCTTCCTCTACAGGAGGGTCAGTGTTTTCCACTGAGGCTTCTAGGTCATCCATTGGAGCACGGAGGGCTTCCAAATGGTAGACCTCAGGAGGGGGAGATGAGCTTGAAATTAACTTGAGAACCATGCGTTTGATTAGTCCAAAAACAATGCTAAAAACTACAATAACTATAACTAAAATAAACAGCACTAAAAACACAGTTTTCAGAATAGATCCCAACCAGCCCGAGAGTCCCCAGCCCTTGAACAGTCCACTCAGCCTGTTGTCAGTTTCTCTGTTGATGTCTGAGAGCCTTTGTCAAGGTAGTCCATATGTGGTTTGGGCTGAGGCACTATGCAGGAGGTCACAGGTGGGATGATCACGAGTAGGACGAGAAGCAGGCTCGGTCTCATGGTGTCTCGAGGCTACACACGAACAGTGGGATCTAAACTGCCACAAAAACTTGAAACAAATATATATTATAAACTATTCCAGATAGGAGGCTTAAATGGAATTTCCTCCAGAGAACGCGTGCGGCGTTTTCTTCTCCAGGCAGCATGAGCAACCTGGGGTGCTTCTGTAGATTTCTCTGATACCTTGGGAACATAGGGCTTTACCCATTTGGAAGGAACCCACCTTAAACCAGAGGGGGTGGACACACAGGCATATCCACGTCCCCAAGTAACCAATTTGTAAGGTCCCACCATTTTCCAAGTCTCAGGGTCCTTTCCTAAAACTGGAGGTTTTTCCTTAATTAACCTATGATTGCTCCCCCCAAAGTGGCGTAGGATGGGTGGGTTCAGGCTGTCAAAAGAACAATTCAGAAAATTTATTGTGAATAGCGCCCTGGATAACCGGATGTGGGGAGGTTCTACCTTCAGAACCTGTTGTTGCTGGTCCAGGACCCTTTTAATATCACGGTGAGTTCTTTCTACAATGGCTTGACCTGTAGGGGAGTAGGGGATGCCAGTTTTGTGCTCTACTCCCCATTGCTGCAGGAAGCTCCCAAATTCCTTGGATTTGTAAGCAGGCCCATTATCAGTTTTCAGCTCCTTGGGGATGCCCATGAAAGAAAAAGCCTGCAAGAGGTGCTTAGTAGCATCAATAGATGATTCTCCTGTGTGGGCAGAAGCATAGACCGCTCCAGAAAAGGTATCTACACTAACATGAACATATTTCTGCCGTCCAAAAGACTGTATGTGTGTTACATCTGTTTGCCACAGTTCACAATTGTTCAGTCCCCTTGGGTTTGCTCCCGTACTCACTGTAGGGAGTGCATGTTGTTGGCAATTTGGGCATGTGGCCACAATCGCTTTGGCCTGTTCTCGAGTGATGTTAAACTGACGAACCAGGCCAGGTGCATTTTGGTGGAAAAGCTGGTGGCTGATTTTTGCCTGTTCAAAAACATTTGGGAGAGTGGCCATCACTGCAGGTGCAGCAAGAGCATCTGCCCTTCTGTTGCCTTCAGCGATAAACCCCGGCAAGTCAGTGTGTGATCTGACATGCATCACATAAAATGGTTGCTCTCGGTGAGTGACTAACTTTACCAGCTTTGAGAGCAATTCGAAAAGTGCGATGTTAGACACATCTTGCAGTATTGCTTGATCTGCCCTGGATACTACTCCTGCCACATATGCAGAGTCTGTAATCAGATTAAATGGTTCTGAGAACCTTTCAAAGGCCCTAACAACCGCAGCCAATTCAGCAACCTGAGGTGAACCTTCCACCTCAGCAATGTCTGTCTGGGTTTGAGGATCCTTCCAAGTCATAACAGACTTGTGGGACCTCCCGGATGCATCTGTGAAGACAGTTAGAGCCCTTTTTAAAGGTCTCCTACTTAGAGCACTTCTCAGTTTTAAGGTAAATTGAACATCTTGTTCGAACAATTTGTGAGCGGGCCGCGCTACCGAAATTTGTCCTGAGTAGGAATCCAGAGCAAACTGCAACACTTCATTTTCTTGAAACAATTGTTCCAGTATTTTCATAGTATTTTGACCTGATTTTAACTCAACTGGAATGTGAATGCACTTAAAATCACATCCTGCTAACTCCCTGATCCGGGTCCTTGCTTTCCGGATCAGTTCTGCTACCAGCTCCTGAGGCTTTGTCAGTCTCTTGGACCTTTTGTGACTGAGGAAAACCCATTCTATGATCAAGAGAGGGTCCCTCTGGTCCCGGTCCTTTTTTGGTGTGTTCTTTGCCTTAGGTGTTTGTTTTTCCTCCCACTGGAAAATAATTCCATGGAGGTGTGGCAACTTACCTAGAATGATAAATTTGAATGGCAGGTCAGGCCGGCATCGGTTGGCCTGTCTTGTGGACATTGCAATCTGAACCTTTTCTAGAGCTTTCTGTGCCTCTGGGGTAATAGACCTAGGAGCACCTGGGTCCTCTCCCCCTTTCAATAAATTGAAAAGAGGGGCAAGGTCTTCATTAGTCAGACCGAGCCATGGTCTTACCCAATTCAAAGACCCACACAACTTGTGGACATCCGCAAGGGTCTTGATCTTTGGATTGATTTCTAATTTTTGAGGAACAATGGTCCTATTTCCAATTTCTAAGCCCAAATACTTCCAAGGTGGCATCTTTTGAATTTTCTTTTCCTGGAGCTCGAACCCTGCAACAATCAATGCATCGATCGTTAGGTCAAGCGCATGCGTGAGTAAATCATCATTGGGGGCACACACAAGGATATCATCCATATAATGATAGATGATGGCCTTCTCTGCGGCTGCACGTACTGGGGAAAGCAGGGAAGACACATACCACTGGCAAATAGCTGGAGATACCTTTAATCCCTGAGGAAGAACGGTCCAATGGTACCTTTTCATAGGGGATTCCATATTAATAGAAGGGACTGAGAATGCAAAACGCGGTGCATCGTCAGGGTGCAAGGGGATTTGGAAAAAACAATCCTTAATATCAATAACAGCTAATTTCCAATCTTGGGGAAGCATTGTTGGGGATGGCATACCAGGCTGGGGAGAACCCATATCTTCAATTACATTATTAATTTGTCGGAGGTCGCAGAGGAGCCGCCATCTCTTTTTGTCAGCTTTTTGGATGACAAACACTGGAGAGTTCCATGGGGACATGGTCTCCACAATGTGGCCCTTTTTTAGTTGCTCTTCCACTAGTTCTTCAAGCACCTTTATTTTTTGTTTACTTAGCGGCCACTGTTTCACCTGAACTGGTTTGTCTGTTATCCACTTCAGTTTTGGGGTGGGGCGCTGTTGTTCAGTGACTGCTGTACAAATATGCTGTGGAGAGTCTGGAATATCAATTGTGACACCCCACTGGGCCATTAAATCTCTCCCTAACAAAGGTTCTGAATAATCCAACACAAATGGACGGATATTAGCCAATTGTCCGTTTGGTCCCTCAAATTGAATAATGCTTTTGGATTGTCTTGCCAATTGCAGATCTCCTACTCCTTGAAGGTGACCGGCAACATTTTGCAAAGGCCAATGTGCTGGCCAGTCTTGTACCGGAATTACTGTGCAGTCTGCACCTGTGTCTACAAGCATCTCAATGCGTTTAGACTCCCCACCCCCACTGACATTACACCATAATTTGGGTTTGTCTTTTCCAATAACTTGGACCCGGGCGACTGTGGGCCCTTGTTTTTTGATATTTTCAGGTAAAGATGGCACAGGGATAGCTTGTGCAACAATTTGTCCCTTGGGAAGAAACAGGGGTGGGTGGAAACAATGCAGGCCGAGAACGAATTGCTCAGGATCTGATGTTGTCATTCCCGGAGCAATTTCGATCTCTTGTGGTGTGTGTTTGGTGTCCCCAATGACGATGTACTTACAACGAATCCGGCTCCAAGTACCTTTCTGTTCAGGATTTACAGACACAAAATGCCAATCAGTGTCCTCCAGATGGAGTGACTCAGTCAGCTGCAACCTGTAAGGCTCATTGACAGAAGATGTGGTTAACACAGGATCACTTAAATCATACACAGTCTTTGAAGCACCTGCTTCACTTACACAATCATTAATATTATCGCGCGCTTGATTTGTTTTGCTACCCTTATTCCCTTGGCCTGCTCTTTTTGTGTCTATGCGCCTGGCAGGCCGGCGCTGGCTCTTCAGTTTTTTTGTTGTTGTTGACCCCCAGGGAGGGCTTGTAGTTCTCCTCCCCTGCCATTTCTAAATTCATCAAATTCCCTTTTCAGGGGGCACTGGTTACTCCAGTGCCCTAGGTTGTTACAAAGCAGGCATGGTTTTGTGGGCTCAACCATTGCTGGTCTCCGCTGCTGCCCAGGGTACTGATGTGCTGAGGGAAAAGGCGCAGGGCTGGCAACGGCGACACGCTGAGGTGGTCTTGGCAGCAGCCTTGGTCTGGTGTCTTCAGCCACAGTCATCAGAGGCACTTTCCTGTTACACACTAGAAGCATGTCCTTTAACGTAGGGGTAGGTTCGAGAGGAAGGCTCAGGATTGCCGCTTGACACTGTTCATTTGCATTTGTAAACGCCAATTCCTCTAAAATTGCTTCCCTAGCATTCTCTTTTTTAACTTGTATTTCAATAGCTCTAGTTAACCTTTCTACAAATTTCAAAAAAGGCTCTGATGGTAGCTGTTTAATTTTACTATAGGGCTCAAAAGGCCCCTCAGGTTGTAGGGAAAAGAATGCTTTTTCAGCTGCTTCCTTTACTTTTTCGAGTGTTTCTGCAGGAATTGCAGTAGCTTGGATCGAGGGAGAAGACCATTGGCCCTCACCACAGAGGAGCTCAATGGTGATAGGGTTACCACTGTTGTCTTTGGCTGTGTTTGGATCAGCATGCAAGCCTGGGAGAGCATCTTTTAGCATTTGTTTCCATGCTATTTCCCATAATTTAAATTCCGTGGAGGTCATTAGACAGGAAAAAAGCTGTTTTAAATCATGTGGAATCACTACAGTCCTACTCAATTCAGAATTTAAAAGGCCACGGAAATATGGACTGTGTGGACCATATTCTTTATGAGACTTACAGATCTCTTTAATCAATTGCCGTCCAAAAGAACTCCAATTAGCAGTTGGAACTGCTCCCCCCTGAGCAGCAGTCTGAAAGGTAACAGGAGCCAGTGACAACATGGGACTATGCATTGGGTCTGCTGTTCCCTGCTCTGTATCCCTTGAAACAGAAGCATTGGGATCACAGACACAGGTTTGGGGGATGGCAGTGGGTGTGTCCCCACCGTGGGAACCCGGGGAGGGGGCGGAGACGCAACGGGGACAGGGGGCGGGGACAGGGGGCCGGCAAGGGGCGGGGAAACCGTGGGAACAGGGGGCGGGGTCAAGGGGCAGGCAGGGGGCGGGGACACCTGGTGACATCACGTCAGCAGACGCCCCCTGGGAGGAGTAGAGGGGCGGAGCTGAGGGTATTGCAGGAAAGGGAGGGGGAGGGGGAAAGGTGTCACGAGGAACAGGAGGAGAGGGGGATGGGGCTGGAGTTTTGGGATGCTTAAGGGGATTTTGGGAAGAAGAAGACCAGGTTTGGGAAGATGCCACGTGGCATCCACCATCTTGTGGACCCCCTAGGGACTGGGGGCCATTTTGGGTAACACTACTCTCTGCAAAGCTACCACGTGCTGTGGGTTTCAGAGGAGGGGACACAAAGGATTGGGAAAGATTCCACGCAGGCTGGCCAGGGCCTTCTGGAGAGGGCAACTCAGGCATTTCAACAGAATTTGGGCGTCGACTTCCCAATGAGTTTGATCTGTTTAAAATACTAAGTTTTGGGGAAAGAGGTTTAGGGGTTTTAGAACTAGGAGAGGGAGAAACAGGGAGAGTAGAGGTACATGGCTTTACATTTGGCTTTTTCTCCATTTCCTTTTGTTTGAGCAATGCTGTACGAATTTGTAAACTCCAAAACACAAATTTAGCCGAGGGGGCATTGCCAGATTGTCCTAAGGTTATCAATTCATTTGCAACTTTATCCCAGAATTGAATGTTGTGGATTTCTTCAGGGGAGATTTGTGGGAAGTGGAGGAAAAGCCATCTTATAAACTGTTTCAATTTTCCCTTTGAGAACTTCACATTACTACTATTTAAAATGCTAACAATATTATAATACACTCCTTTTTGTACAATGCTGAGTTTCAAACCCATGTTAGATGTAAAAAGCAAAGTACTAAATCCCGCCTGACCAAAAACAAAGCCAAAATCAGCTACCGATTTCAAAAAAAAAAAAACCACAGATGGAAAGGGATAACGAGCCGACAAAAGCTTCACAATGCAGCTGTATATACTGCTTTTCAAATTCCCGGGCAGCAGCAGCAGGGCACGCCCTGCCGAGCAGAGGCAGAAACAAAGCCTCCCCCGCCGTGGAATGCACCCCCCCGCGGAGCAGAGAGAGCAGCCACGCCACGCGGCAAGCCGAAACCGGGGCCCCCCGCGCCGCGTGTGCAGAGAACACCCCCCTCCCCCGCACAGAGAGAGAGAGAAAGATCTCCCGACCACGTGGAGAGAGCCGAGCTTGCAGAGCCAAAAGGAAGAGAGAGAGAGCTCCCGCGCGAATTCGAAAAGACAGCAAAACACGCGGCAGAAAGCTAATAGCTAGAAATCAATGAATTCCCGTCTGTGGGGCTGCGCAGCCAAAAATGCAAATGCAAAAAGGAACAGAACTCACGGCAGAGTCTGTTTTTGAGATCCTGCCCTACCGAGAGCAGAGATACTCACCCAAAATGGAAGCTGTAGCTGGCTGGGTACAGGCAGGTCTCTTCACCGGAACAGGACCTCTCTTGGGCGAGAGAGGCTACCCTGTCCTCCCTCTGGAAAATCTGCTCACCAGAAAGGAGCTGGGCTTTCCAGAGGCGCCGAACAGTCCACGAAACTTCTTCTGGGAATATTCCCTAAGTCTCTAGCCGAGGGCGAATAAACCAAAGCCCCTTTCAGCTGGATGCACGGCTGCCAGAAGCTTCTCCAAGGCACTGCAGGTCTGTCTTCGGCTGCAGAGTCGCTTTGCCCGCCTCAGGGACGCCAAATATTGGAGAAAAAGTGGCTCCCAATATTACCAGTTAGATTGTGCCTGGGCCAGTCTGACCCTCGCTGCTGGGCCAAAGGCAGCAACTGCGGTGTGTCGCTGCAGAGATACCTTAGCTTGCTGGTGGTTGCAGCTGGGCACCGAACAAGTCCAGGCTTGTAAGGGACCCCGTTACCTCAGGAGGATAGCTTCAGGCGATGGTGAAGAAAAGGGAGAGGATTCTGCTGGAGGGTTTCATGTCCAGAGGTTTATTCCATGGTTACAGAGGTCTGAACGTGAGGACCTGCTCCAACAGAACCAAGACCGCATGGTCTGATCACCTTTTTAAGCTCAGGGACAGGGGGAGGGGAGGTACAGGTGAGCCACCAACCAGGTGAGAGGGGCAGGGTCTCAGGGGAAGATGACACCCAGACAGGCCAATGACCTCTGGGCATAGGGGCATCCTTTAAACTTGACCAACCACACGACGCCTTGCTGGAACGTTAGGTCTGAGTGACAGGACTCACTCAGCATGGGGGTAAGGGGGAAGGGAGAGAGACATAGGCACACCTGGGAAAGTGACCTGGAAGGCCAAAATGGGACATTACAGCACACCACAACAGAGGGGTTTATGGGGCGCTCCCGGCGCTGTCTCATGGAAGGACTGCGGGAGCTTCCCACAGGGTCGGGGGCACCACCTGGATCCGCGCTTGGGTACGTGGAGCATCGCTTAAAGGAGGCGCCGAGGGACGAATCTTTGTGCCGGGGAGCAGCAGCCGAACAGGTGAGCCCGTGTGGGTTCGGAGCGGGGAATTTTCTCCTTCCCCTTTGCAATTTCATCTTGCCAGTCCCTCCCCGGTTCCCCAGGAACACAAATGGAGCTTATGAAGACAAAAGGGATTAAGGAGAAGGAAGCAGCTCCTCTTCTTTTATTGTCTGCGTTTGACCTGAGGGGATCCCTCTTGACTTGTGGTTTTAAGGGTGTTGATTGCAGGAAAAGCTGCCTTTTCCAGGCTGTTCGGGGTATCCAGGGGGTTCTATTCTAAGGGGAATGGGAAAAGTATTCTTGTGGTATTATGGGTTTGATTTGAAGGCAGCCACCCCATTTGCACCACCCTCGGGTTTAAATGGCGGGGGCAGCCCTGGTGTCCCTCCTTTTCAAGGGTTTGAATGGAGGTCGAAATCGCCCTTTCCCATCAGTCGAAGGCTTTCATTTGGGGAGCGCCCCTACTTTTCTGCTCTCCTAGGAGGTGAAATTGGAGGGGAGAACACATTTCTTTGCCCTTGTTGAAGTGAGGTGCGCCCCGTCTGCGGTTTCGGGGTTGGCTTGCGGGAAGCCGCAGCTCCGGCAGCGTTTGCAGGGCTGCAATGGGGCTGTACCGCTGCATTGGAGGGCGCTGCCCGTGCCCGCGGCCCGGCCCGGAACGTTCCCGCTCGGGAGCGCTGCTGGCACGGCCCGGACAGCTGCCGGGGCGCACGGGGGATTCGGCGCGGCCGGGCCGGCCGAGGGCGGCAGTGGCGGAGCCGCGCCGGTGCGAGCCGAGCGGAGCCGGGCCGGGCCGGCCAAGGGCGGCAGAGGCGGCGCGGGCGCTGCTGCGCCGGCCCGGGCGGTGCCGGCCGCTCCGTCCACTCCGGGCGCGGGGCTCGGGCGCCGCCGGTAGCCCCGGGCCCGGTGCCGGCCCCGCCGGGCAGGGGCAGCGGGCGGGGCTCCCCGGGACGGCGCCGGCCCCGCGTGCCGGAGCGGCCGCCGCAGGAGCCGCTTTCCTGCCGGGAGCCGCGCTCCGTCCGGGGCCGGCAGCGAGCGCGGGGTTCGGCCGCTCCAAGTTCGGCGGTGCCGTGGCTCGGAGGCGCTTTGGAGGCGTTGATGGCATCGCTGGGTTCGGTTTGCAGCGGCTGTCCGCTAAGGGATACGGTGTTCTTCCTGAGCGGGCACGGTTCTCGGTGCCGGTAGGGATGATAATGGTTTGTTTCGGATTGAGTTTTGTAGTCGGATATATATTTTTTTGCCGGGGTATTATGTTTAGAAGGGCGCGCAATGTTTTTTACGGGTCGTAGCGCGAAGCAGCGGTTCGCATTTTAATTCTGTTGCGGTGGCTTTTATTAGCGTGAGTGTATAGTGTTTGTTTTGGGCGGCTTGGGGTAGCGTCGTGTCGTTCATAGCAGCGGGTTTTTAATCTCGATAATTGCATGTGTGTTTATCGTCTTCCAGGGCTTTTATTTGTTTGGTTTGTTTGATTGTAGTGTATGTTTTATGGTTACGGGTAATTTGGGGGACATTGTTTATGGTTACGTTTGTCTTTAGTCTTTGTGTTTGTTTCTAGGTGGTATTTTTATTTTGATAGCTTGAGGCACTATGGGTTTATTCAGTTGGGAATAAGTTTTTTGTTGCAGATTTCAGTTTATCTGTGTTTTTTGGTATTATTCTTGTTGTTGCTTTCTTTATTTTCTTTTTTTGTTGTTGTTGTCTTTTAATGTATTTGCGTATTGTTTATCATGGTTTATTTTGGGAACGTGGGTTTTTATATGGTGGGTTTTTAAAGTATTTATTTATTTGAGTAGTCAATTTCTTAGTTTTTAGTGGTTGAGATGTTTTTCCATTTTGTTAATTAGTTCAGGTTTTAAAGTTATTTTTACAGAGGATTGTTTATTCTTTGAGTTAGTGTAGAGGTAGAATTTTGTTGTTTTTTATTTTTTTTAGTAACGTCGTTCAGGGTGAGTGGCACTGTCTTGAGTTTAGTAGATGGGATTGACTTTTTTTTAGTACTTTTTGTAATTTGCTGTGTGTGTTTCTATAGGATTTTCTTTTATTTTGGTTCCATTTTTCTGTCGTGATGAGAATTGTTATTGAAAAGAGTGTTCTTTGTTTTTTTGCTGACACTTGTTTGGCTGTTGGAGGTATCTTGATGTTTTTGGAAGATATTGGTGGGAATTTGATGCTGTTTGTTCTGTCATTTCATTTAGGAATTGGATTTTAAATATGCAATTATGACTCTAACTATATTGAAACAAAAGAAATAGATGTGTAGCAATGGGAATGGGCCAATTTTATTTTTATATATTCGGTCAATTTTTAAAATTTAACATGTAACATGAGTCATTATATGTTACAATAAGTTATTCTAATTTTAATAGAGTATTGTGTATGTTTATAGATATATGAATAGAGAATATAAATGTAAATACAACCCAAACAAAAATACAAATATATAAATGTATTGCAACTATATGCAGATATATAAAAAATTAATAATAAATTGTAAATGTAAAATAACATAAATTGATACAATATATAGTACAAGTAATACTGTGTATATTTTTTTAAAATAATATAGGAAATGGATATAAAATAGATATAAATATGGATGTGATCTATCTATCTATATATATCTATCATTTGTTGTATATTATGATAAATATAAATATAAAAAAAAAAATAGGTAGTTTAAAATAATGGATGGTTTTGTTTTTTCTTTGCCCAAGCAGGGGTTTTAGTGTAAAAATTACAAATACAAATAATATAAAGGTAGAAATATAAGTATAGAAATATATCATAAACACATTAAAGATTTATATAAAAATTAGAAATATAAGGAAAAATAAGTTGTAGCAGTAGATATGGTAAATAATAAAAAAAAAATTCCCGTATATTTTTGAATAAGGTGCATATTAAATATAGTTATTAATATAATGCATCAATATAAACTATAAATATATGTAAAATATAACTATCTATAAGAAGGAATAAAAGCTCTGTGTCACGTGCAGCAGTAGAAAATTTCAGGCTCCCAGGGAATAAATAGTTTTCTTTAAATCATTTTCGTTTTGCAGATTTTTTTTTTTTACTCTCGGGTAGCCTGAAAGTTTCTACTGCTGCTTTTTTATTCTAAAGGTGGAAAGGTAAACCAAGATTAGAAATACAAGAAAGGGGAAAGGAAAGGGAAGGGAAAGGGAAAAGGAAAAGGAAAAGGGAAGGGAAGTGGTGAAAAACAGAGTGAAAAAAGTAAAAAGAGTTGGAGGGAAAAAGAGAGGGCATTGGGGAGGAGCGGTGCTGCCTCAGGTCCTTCCCCGCCCTGGGGCGAAGGAGCCGTTTGATGCCCGGGAGGGAGTGCAGGTCCCGGTGGCTCCCGGGGGACGGAGCGGTGGCTGTCAGCCCGAGACTCCAACTCCCGGCAGGCCGTGCTGCCGGCGCGGCGTGTGACGCAACGGCTATCGCGGCACATGAGTGGCTGTCAGCCCGAGACTCCAACTCCCGGCAGGCCCTGCTGCTGGCGCGGCGTGTGACGCAACGGGCGACGCGGCCCGGCATTTTTCTCTAAATCGGCAGTAAATACAGCTGAGTAAAATTAGCTTGGTTTTCTTCCTTCTTTTGTAACTGAACTGTTTTTATTAAAAATCCTATTTGAATATGTGGAAAAAGTGGGGATGTCCTGTAATATATCGTCGCTTTTCTTGTTTACAGGGTGCTCAGAAAGCATGCGTCCCTTAGAGTCCCACGGAAAGGTTCTCAGTGCGATCTCTATCAAGGTATGTATTTACAAATAAGTGATCCCTTTAGATATTTGCCTGTGTACCTTTTCCTGTAATTCAGAGCTTGCGTTCTGTGGGTTTTATGATAAACCTGTAAAACATGTAAAAATGGTTTTGCAAGTCTTAAACCTTGAAGGTAGCAATAAGTGGATTTAGAGCCTGTTCTTGACCAGACAAAGGGAAAAAGTGTGACTTTGATGCTGAACTTGTCATTTTTCATTTGACTTGTCTTGAATGATTTAGGAATAGAGAGAACTAGAAAAAGAGAGAAATAGAATTGATTATTGAGCACTCCTCAACTGCTCACCATGGTTCAGTGTAGAGCCAAAGGGAAGGGTGATGGAACAGAGCTCTGTGCTTTGCAAGGAAATAAATTTAAACCTGACCTCCTCACAGAGTCTCACTAACTTCTTTTGTTTTAAAATACAAAATACGATTAGGAAGTGTTGGAAGTTAGTGTTTTCGGAAAGAAACGGCAGTTCCACAGAACATTCCATTTCACAGAGGCTCTGGGAACGATTCATGTTGTAAGTGCTGTCACTGCAATCAGTTGGTGGTTCAGCCTTGAAACGTGCACTTGGCCTTCTATAAAGCACTGTTTTGTTTGCCTTTCAGTGCTATGAGTCTTGATAAATTGGAGAAGAGCCCAAGAGAAATTTTTCATCCCTTGATATAAAAGGTAGGAAGTGACATTTTTGGTTTGGTTCTTTTTCTTTATTATTTTCTGGAAATAAAAGTAATTAAGTATAGGTACTACTGGTTTGTTTCTTCCAGTAGCAGGTGATAACAATAGCAGTAGTACTAGTAAAAATAACAATAGAAACAATAATAACAGTAATGTAATACTACGTAAACTGTCTTTATCCATTGAACTGGCCATTTCAAATCAAAACTTCTAAACACAAATCAAACCATCATCCTTGTAGAATCTTTCACAGCAGCGGGCTAAAGATCCTGGTTTTGTTGACAGGATTTATTGGTTCTGGAAGAACAAGAGGGAAGTACAAGCCTAACTACTTCTAGCTCACAGACCCGTCCAGTGAACCCAGCTTTGTGTTTTGGTGGGCTTGTGATGACTTTGAAATCAATTGCTCATTCCAGTAAAAAAAATTCATGTTTTTTTGAACGTGACAGCAGAAATAACTTTAGGCACCAACTGAATAATAATAGATCACCAGTTTAAGTTAAAAATTCATGCTATACTATCAAAATTTAAAGGTAAATTATTATGTATTAGGTGATGGTATAAAGTATATGTTCTAATGTGTAATGCAAAGATACATACGTACCTGAAAGTGCTTAGAGGAAACAAATTTTTATGTCTGCTGTTTGATTTTTTACCATACGATATTTGGCTTTATTTCCCAGGGATCGGTGAATTTTAACTTTGGAGTCCACTATGCTAAGGATGCTCAGCTTACAGGTGATGAAATGTTCAGTAATGGTGAGTTTTTCACCTTCTCTTTAATTGCTATGCTGATCTGAATAAGAAAAAAAAACAAAAGCAAGAGAAAAAAAAGGATGGTTTATTATTTTTTACGCTGTTATGTTTGTTTCCTCAGTATTTGCTGCAGCTCTGCTTACCCAAGGTTTGGGTTCCTTCTGTCCCACTGGGAGTTGCCCAGTTTGGTTGCATCTGGTGAAATTCACCCTGAGACCTTACAGAACTAGCTCCAACTACGTGAGAGCCATTTGCAGTTCTCTCCAGACACCTGGAGAATGGGTGACGTTTCTGAGGATCCGGCGAGCGTGCTTCTATCAAAACTCAGTCTGTGAAATTTCTGGGGAAAACCCTTCTGTGTCCTGAAGGGTTCAAACTCTGGCGAGGATCCCGTTATCAGGTGCTCACCTGGATGGTTCCAGCTGCCAAAGGTAACACTTGTACTCTTGCCCTGTAGTTTACATCTATTGTATTTTTGTTATTTTGCAAGATTTTTTGTCTTTGCAAAATACTGTGCATTTCACTCTTTGGAACCTCTCAGATGGTTCTTTGGTGCAGCACCACCCCATGGGACACTTGGCTGCTGTCCTGAAGGGGTTGGTGGCTGGAATTGTGAATCCTGGAGAGTTTATGAGTCTTCTGTCCCCAGGGAGGTATCATGCTTTGTTTACTCTTGTTCTGTTGGTTAGGCGCTGCTTCTCGTTGCAAGTACGAATTTCAAACTGCCCTGTTCTTTTTTTAACTGTTTTCCTGGTTCTCTCCGCCCGGCAGGGAAAGACTCTCGTATCCTTGTCGTCGGGCTCGGTGCTGTCCAAGAAGATACGGGGACTAAAAAAATCATAAGAAGCAAAATATGACTGCAGGGAAAAGAAGCTGGAGAGAACAGAAGGTGATGTTGTTATCCTTACCCTGTATTAGAAACATCCGCTGTGCTTTGATGCTGGCAGCTGCCAGGGGCTTGTTAGCTCTTTGTAGGCAGGTGTAGGTGTTCACTTGTAGGTTTTATCTCTGGACAAGTCAATTCAAACTTTGCTAAGCTGATATTTGCAGATTACTCTCTAGCACAGTCCAGCATGACATTTTTGAATGTTGTAAAAATACCATGTTACTTGGAAATTGCTAATGAAGAGAAGCTTTAGGGGAAAATAAGATTTCAGGGTTGGAAGATGTGAGAAGAATTTTGTGGGGACGTTAGACTGAAGTAAAGCACACTTGAAGCTGGACTGGCACGCTGGCAGGTCCCCTATTAAACAGTAGTGCTGAGATTAGCCTGGGGGTTGCCCATTGTTTCTGTAGAAATCAATGTTTCCTGGTCTTCAGAGGTAAGCTGCTTTGAAAAGCTGGAAGGTGCAGCACGCTGACAATCCCCGTGCTTTGGAATAAAAGTAGATTTCAGAAGGGTCCTAAGCTTTTGTCTTTTCCTAGAAGTCGATGTAATCCTGTCGAGGAGTTTTTAATTCTCTGTTGCCATGTCATCCATCAGAGCCCTGTTGTACTAATCTTATACAAGTACAAAACAAAAAATCAGACCCTGTCCCAAGCACTTAGAGGCCAGAACACGATTTCCTCAGGCTGCCATTTGTGTGCCATCGGTACTCACCACGAATTGAGCCCTCTGGCTCTGACAGAGCCCCTGGATGCTGACGGAAGGGGGCTGGTCACAGACCCTGGAGGTGCCTGTCCCCCAGGGAGGGAGAGGCCGAGGCAGTGTGGCCTGCAGGGAGGGTGTCGTCCCCAGAGAGCAGCCGGCGACTCCATGCCTGCCCGGGGCTGCGGGTGCACCCTCGGGGTGGACGCCTGCCCTCAGGTTTCCCTCTGGGCACCCGGGGAGGGAACCAGGTCCATCCGTGTGGCAGCTGCAGGGCCTGCAGGCTCTGGGCCCTGGAGCCGAGTGAGCCTGAGCTGCTGCATGCTTGCTGTGAGCTTTGGGGTGAGCGTGCATCACTGCAGGCCTGGGATGGATTGAAATGCGCTGAGGAAAGCGGAGGGAGGGAGGGAGGGAGGGAGGGAAATGCTCTGTTAACATGTGCCAATTCTTCTGTCAGACTCATCACGGCGGGACAGCGTGAGGACTGAAAGTGTAAGAAGATGTGGAGGGAAACAGAGAATCTGACAGGAGCAGCGAACGCATGAGTGCACGAATTTTGCTTTTTGCTTGGATGTAAACTCAGGAGTTGAGAGGAATTTGGGAGTGAGAAGGGACATTTCAGAAGGAGAAGAAGAAAAAGAAGTTGTTGCTACAGTCCTGGCAAAAGCTTTTGTTCTAGCTAATAAAAGAAGTTAGTTTAAAAAACAAAAAGGAAAAAATGTAGTGTTTTTTTTTTCCTTCACTATGATATTCATTGGTGGTATATGGTGTGTTGTTTTATTTCTTGGTATTATTAACTCTGTGTAAATTGTTTTTTGAGTGAAGCTGACTTTCTGGATGGGTTGGTTTGTATTTGAGGCAGGATTAATTTCAGTAGGGTTCTTTCATAGATTTCTGATGGGTATTACTGGGATTTTGGTTTTGTTTACTGTATGTATGAACCTAGAGCTTTGGTAGGGCCAGCTGGGCTGCTGGAGTTTTGGGTGTGAATTTATTAGATGGCTTTTGTTAGATGCAGTTTTTAATTTTTGAAATGTTTTTCAATGTAGTGGTTTTAAGGTGATTTTTAAGAATTCATTGTATTGCTTTATCTTGTTTGTAGTTGGTGTATGATAAGGGATGTGGTGTGAGTTCTTGAACATTATGGTTTTGGTGTTCCTAAGTTCTGATTTCTTTGTGGTTCAATATTTTTTTTTATTTTTATTTTTTGGGACAGGGGCATTTATATGGTCGGTTTTTATAGGCAATATGTTTTTTAATTTAGGTAGTGATATTTTTTAATATTTTAATAGTTTAGGTTTTTTATTTTCATGGTTTTAATTATTTTTTTTAATTTTTTGAAATAACTTTTATAGATTACATGTTATTATTTGTGCATTAACATAAAGGTAGAGCTTTGGGGACTTTTTTTAGTAATGTTTAGGGTCAGTTGTGCAGTTTTGAGTCTAGTGCGTTGGTTTGATTTAATTTTTAATGGGTGTTTGTTTTTATTAGCAGTTGTGTCATTTTCAAGGTGTGTTTGAGTTTTTTGGGGTTTTTGAGATACTGGTTTAGGAGGAAGTTTATGATGAGAATGTGCGGAGGTTTTGGGCTACTTTATAGTGAGATTTAAAATTTATTTACAGTTAGGTTTATTTGAGTTTTTATTAGGGTTCAGTGACGTTGTGGGATATTTGTTCCGTTAGTAACAGAAATAGGTTTTGTTTTGCTGTGCTGCGATGGGATGGGCGTGTGCTGCGTGCCGGTGCTGACAAAGGTACAGTATTGTTGTGGCTCTGGTGCGTCGGGTTAATGAACTGACATGGTTTAATATAGAGATGAAAATAGAAATAAATATACATTTAAAAATAAATATAACATTAGAGTGGTAAACATAAATATAGATAACAGATACATACATAAAACTATAATATATGGTATATAATTGTAACATGTTATCATATAGATAAATGATAGTCTATTTTATATATATATACACAAAGATATATAAATATAGATTGTAAATATAAAAATATTTAAATAGAGTTAAAGTAAATTGGGCAGTTTTATTAGGGTATAGGCTGGGGTTTTTAAATGATAGCAATAAAATATAAATTCAGATATACAAATATATATAGAAATACAAATATCTATACATATTTAATTTAAACAAATATAAGTAAGAAAATATGTATAATACAGAAAATATATTTCTATGATTATATTAGAAGGTATTCCCTCTAATATAGATAAGATCTATGCATAAAATAAATAAAAATATCCATATAAATATCATTATAATTTTGAAAAATAAATTTACTTCGTAAATTTTAAATCTGGTTCAAATAAAGGGGTGTCCTTGGTTTTTATTTGGTTAGAGGCAGGAGTTTTATTTTAAATAATATAAGCAATATAGAAATGTGGATCTTAAGATAGAAATATATAATAAATATATAAAGAGAAATTGCTAAACTATGAATATAAATTTAAATATAAATATATGTAAGTAATATGAGGAGTTGTGGCATGGAATATAAATAACATTAAATGGCAATATAAATTATAAATGGGAATATAAATATAAAAATATGTAAATATCGTTTAAAAGAAATGGAATGTTTTGGCTTTTATTTAAGTAGAGGCAGGGTTTTTATTTTGAATATTATAAGTGTTCCAGAAGTAAAAATCTTGACGCAGAAATATTTAATCCATATAAAAATATGAATAAAAAAATATAAAAAATATAAATACCTACTCGCATCGGATGTAATATAGAATATAAATTTATTTATAAATTGACATTGGTAAAGATAAATATATAAGTAAGCAATATACATTAATATACATTATAAATACAAATATGAATATAACAATTGAACATTAGGATAAAATCTATTTAAATATTTTTTAAAAGAAAGGGTTCGGTTTTTTTTTATTGTTGTGTTAGAGGCAGGGTTTTTATTTTAAATAGTATGAATGTAGATATTGTTATATATTTCTAAATATTGAGATATACAATCAAGATATAAATATATATATAAACACAAAATATAAATAAATACAAATAATAGGAAGTGATGTAATGAAGAATACAAATAACAGTATACATAAGTATACATTTTAAATGTAAATGTGAATATGAACCTGAAAAATAGAATTTTATAAAATATTTAAGTACAGTTTGGAAGAAAGGGGTTCTTTTTGGCTTTAATGTGGATGGAGGCAAAGGTTTTATTTTAAATAATCCAAGTGTTACCGAAGTAAAAATCGTAACAGAAATGTATACTTACTATGTGAAAATATTTATAAAAATATACAAATAAATTTAAGTTTTAGGGATATATGCAATATGGAATAGAAATGTATTTATAAAAAGAAATGTATAAATGGACAGTGTACATCAATATACGTTGTAAATAGAAATGTGAATATTAATATGAAAAATATTTTTAAAAATATTTAAATATTTTTTTTAATAATTTTTTTGTGTTGTGTTGTGTTTTGTTTTGTCTTTTATCCTATTAGATTAGAGGCAGACGGTTTTTTTCCCTCTTCCCGGTTGTTTTGGGGCATTTATTTCAGAGCAGTTTTCGGCGGGGGTCGCCCCTGTTCTTTTTTGCCGCCTTCGCTGCCGCAGCCCCGAGGCGCGCTGCGCCCCCGGCTGGGGCGGGCGGCAGTGCTGCCGCCTTGTGGGCAGAGCGCGGTACTGCAGCCGTGCAGCTAGAGGCGGCCAGCTTGGGAGTGGCGCGTGGGCGATGTCGCGGAGTTTTGTTTGACCTTCTCAGCATGGCGGCGAAAAGGGCGGGGAAGTGGAGGACCGTGTGGGTGTTTAACTGCACTGCCTGCACGGAATACCGACGTCATGGCGGCCCCGACGGATTTTTCTGTGGCGTTTCATGTGTACCCGAGACATGCTGTGGGCTCAGGGGCTCCGCGGGCGGGCGTATTTTGGCGGGTTTGTGAGAGGCATCTGGGTAAACGCCTCGCTGTGCCGGGGTCCTCTCACGTCCGCTTTCCCGCCCTGAGGGAGCCGAGCCGGGCCGAATAGTTCCGAACAGCCGAAGAGTCGAGTGTGGCCGGAAAGAGCCGAGTTTCCCCGAAGAGCCGAGTGTGGCCGGAAAGAGCCGAGTTTCCCCGAAGAGCCGAGTGTGGCCGGAAAGAGCCGAGTTTCCCCGAAGAGCCGAGTGTGGCCGGAAAGAGCCGAGTTTCCCCGAAGAGCCGAGTGCGGCCGAAAACAGCCGTGTTTCACCGAAGAGCCGAGTGTGGCCGAAAACAGCCGAGTTGAGCCGAAGAGCCCAGTGCGGCCGAAAACAGCCGAGTTTACACCAAGAGCCGATGATAGCCGACTGGAACCGATAGCCGAGTGTAGCCGACTTGAGCCGCATTTAGACAATGTGCCGAATACGACCGAGTTTAGCCGAAGAGCCGAACTGAAACGAGTTTAGACCAAGAGCCGAACCACGCCGAATTCAGCCGAGTTTCATTAAACAGAACCGAACGACGCCGCAGCGCTCTGCATGCAGTGCGCCTGTGCAGACGGCAGGGATCGCTGTGCCTGCAGAGCGCCGGTGCACACGGCAGGGGGCGCTGTATAAAGTATAAAATATCAACTATCTATAAAAAGGAATAAAAGCTCTATGTCATGTGCAGCAGTAGAAAATTTCAGGCTCCCAGGGAATAAATCGTTTTCTTTAAATCATTTTCGTTTTGGAGGTTTTTTTACTCCCAGGTAGCCTGAAAGTTACTACTGCTGCTTTTTTATTCTAAAGCTAGAAAGGAAAACCAAGATTAGAAATGCAGGGAAAGAAAGAAAGAAAAAGAAAAAAAGAAAATAAGGAAAGGAAATGAAAGGAAAAAAGAAGGAAGGAGAGGAAGGAAGGAGAGGAAGGAAGGAGAGGAAGGAGAGGAAGGAAGGAAGGAAGGAAGGAAGGAAGGAAGGAAGGAAGGAAGGAAGGAAGGAAGGAAGGAAGGAAGGAAGGAAGGAAGGAAGGAAGGAAGATAAGAAGATAAAAAAACCCAAAAACCAGGAGGGCAAGGAGAAACCTAGGGGGAAAAAAAATAGAAGAAGAAAAGAAAAGAAAAACCAACAAAAAAAAAAAAAAAAACGAAGATGGGCAAGAAAAATCCCTGAAAACAGACCAGAGGAAAACCCCAAGATGGGCAAGAAAAAAAAATCGCAACAAAAAAACCAAGATGGCAAAGAAAAAATCCAGAAAAGGAAAACCCAGGAAAAAAAAAAAAAAAACTGAAAAAAACCCCCAAGGGGGGCAAGGAAAAACCAGAAAAAACACCAAGATGGGCAAGAAGAAACGAAGAAAAAACCCCAAGAAGTGCCAGAAAAAAAGAGAGGCAATAAAGGCCACAAAAACTCAAGACAAAAGAAAACAAAACCAAGACATGCCAGAAAAAGGTACGAAAATGGTTCTGCCAGGTGCGATCAAGGTGAGCGGGTTCAGTTTCAGGTCCAGGGGATGAACAAGTGTCAGATTAGCTTGGGGCACTGCTGTGCAATGCAGCCGTGACAGGATTTATGTTTAAATATAGTTTAAATAAATTGGGGATTGTTTGGCTTTTATTGGGGTATGGGCTGGAGATTTCATAAAAAATATAAAACTAGAAATGCAAATATATCATATATATGTCGATATCAATAAATATTTAATACATATAAATATAAGTAAAAGAAATCTATTGTGTCAAAAGAATCTATATGTTATTATATAAAAAGGTATTCTCTCCAATATATATAATATCTATAAATATAACAAACGAAAATTACAAATATAGATGTGAATAGAATTATGACAAACAAAATTATTTTTAAACTTTTAAATGTGTTTTAAAGAAAGGGGTGTCTTTGCTTTTTATTTCGTTAGAGGCAGGGGTTTTATTTTAAATAATATAAGTACTATAGAAATGTAAATCGACATACAGAAATATATAATAAATATATAGAGATATAAAGATATAATACCAAACTATGAATAGAAATAGAAATCTATGCAAGTAACATGAAGAGATGCAATATATAATATAATTTTTATTATAGAGTAATATAAATTCTAAATATAAATGCGAATATAAATATGAAAAATATATGATGGGGGCTCGGAGCAGCCCAGGTGTGAGTGTGAGGATAATGGGGTCTCGGAGCAGCCCAGGTATGAGCTGTGAGGATGATGGGGGCTCGGAGCAGCCCAGGTGTGAGTGTGAGGATGATGAGGGGCCGGCTCCTGCCGGGGCGAGGCTGTTTTAGGGGGAGGCTTTGCCTCAGCTCCCTTTTGCACGGAGCTGCTGAGTGGAGGGGTTTATGGGGCACTCCCGGCGCTGTCTCATGGAAGGACTGCGGGAGCTTCCCACAGGGTCGGGGGCACCACCTGGATCCGCGCTTGGGTACGTGGAGCATCGCTTAAAGGAGGCGCCGAGGGACGAATCTTTGTGCCGGGGAGCAGCAGCCGAACAGGTGAGCCCGTGTGGGTTTGGAGCGGGGAATTTTCTCCTTCCCCTTTGCAATTTCATCTTGCCAGTCCCTCCCCGGATCCCCAGGAACAAAAATGGAGCTTGCGAGGACAAAAGGGATTAAGGAGAAGGAAGCAGCTCCTCTTCTCTTATTGTCTGCGTTTGACCTGAGGGGATCCCTCTTGACTTGTGGTTTTAAGGGTGTTGATTGCAGGAAAAGCTGCCTTTTGCAGGCTGTTGGGGTATCCCGGGGGTGACAGGGAATCCCTGCGTTCTATTCTAAGGGGAATGGGAAAAGTATTCTTGTGGCATTATGGGTTTGATTTGAAGGCAGCCACCCCATTTGCACCACCCTCGGGTTTAAATGGCGGGGGCAGCCCTGGTGTCCCTCCTTTTCAAGGGTTTGAATGGAGGTCGAAATCGCCCTTTCCCATCAGTCGAAGGCTTTCATTTGGGGAGCGCCCCTACTTTTCTGCTCTTCTAGGGGGTGAAATTTTAGGGGAGAACACATTTCTTTGCCCTTGTTGAAGTGAGGTGCGCCCCGTCTGCGGTTTCGGGGTTGGTTGCGGGAAGCCGCAGCTCCGGCAGCGTTTGCAGGGCTGCAATGGGGCTGTGCCGCTGCATTGGAGGGCGCTCCTCGTGCCCGCGGCCCGGCCCGGAACGTTCCCGCTCGGGAGCGCTGCTGGCACGGCCCGGGCAGCTGCCGGGGCGCACGGGGGATTCGGCGCGGCCGGGCCGGCCGAGGGCGGCAGTGGCGGAGCCGCGCCGGTGCGAGCCGTGCGGAGCCGAGCGGAGCCGGGCCGGGCCGGCCAAGGGCGGCAGAGGCGGCGCGGGCGCTGCTGCGCCGGCCCGGGCGGTGCCGGCCGCTCCGTCCGCTCCGGGCGCGGGGCTCGGGCGCCGCCGGTAGCCCCGGGCCCGGTGCCGGCCCCGCCGGGCAGGGGCAGCGGGCGGGGCTCCCCGGGGCGGCGCCGGCCCCGCGTGCCGGAGCAGCCGCCACAGGAGCCGCTTTCCTGCCGGGAGCCGCGCTCCGTCCGGGGCCGGCAGCGAGCGCGGGGTTCGGCCGCTCCAAGTTCGGCGGTGCCGTGGCTCGGAGGCGCTTTGGAGGCGTTGATGGCATCGCTGGGTTCGGTTTGCAGCGGGTGTCCGCTAAGGGATATGGTGTTCTTCCTGAGCGGCACGGTTCTCGGTGCCGGTAGAGATGATAAAGGTTCGTTTCGGATTGGGTTTTGTAGTCAGATATGAAATAAACAGGGCCAGGAGACTTCTTCTGCTGTGTAATGCCTTAATTAAAAAGTGATCAGCTCAGGATTGGGCGGCTCGACGGGTCTGCAGCGTCCGTCGTCTCCCAGGGCGACTCAGAGGAGGAGGATATGCGCAGCTCTGTCCACCAGGGGCAGAGCTGGGGATCAGATCCTCTTGGGAGCCTTTTTGGGTCTCCTGATCCCATAAGATGGTGTCAGATGTTGGTTTCTCTCACTCAGTCGGCCTGGTCTCAGCTCCGGGGTCAACTCCCATGGTCAGGGCGAGAGGGTCCGAAGGTGTTCTGCGTCTCTGCAGGCTCAGCACTCGGTTCCTCACGTCCAGACATCACTCTAGTCTCTCAACTCTTAGGTGGCTCGTTGTTTTTGGGGTTTCTCCATGAGTTTGGAGATGGGGGTCTCACAAAGCATTCTGGTCTTGCGAGTCACTTTGCATAACCCCCCCCCCCACCTTCTCAGGTGTCTTCACTATTCTGGGAAAGGTACAACTTAGCTTCGGGCAAGGTCCCCACCCAGGAGAAGGGCCATTACCTCGCCCCGGCCAGGGCTTTTACTAATACAAAAACAACCATTAACGACAACGACCCGTGATTACAATAACAAAACACACAGAACTTGGGCAGGGCCAGTGGTCTGGCTGCCTTTTTGAAACTTTTTCTCATAAAAAATATTAACCGAGTTTTTGTTCATAACAGGATATATATTTTTTTGCCGGGGTATTATGTTTAGAAGGGCGCGCAATGGTTTTTACGGGTCGTAGCGCGAAGCAGCGGTTCGCATTTTAATTCTGTTGCGGTGGCTTTTATTAGCGTGAGTGTGTAGTGTTTGTTTTGGGGGGCTTGGGGTAGCGTCCTGTCGTTCATAGCAGCGGGTTTTTAATCTCGATAATTGCATGTGTGTTTATCGTCTTCCAGGGCTTTTATTTGTTTGGTTTGTTTGATTGTAGTGTATGTTTTATGGTTACGGGTAATTTGGGGGACATTGTTTATGGTTACGTTTGTCTTTAGTCTTTGTGTTTGTTTCTAGGTGGTATTTTTATTTTGATAACTTGAGGCACTATGGGTTTATTCAGTGGGGAATAATTTTTTTGTTGCAGATTTATCTGTTTTTTGGTATTATTCTTGTTGTTGGTTTCTTTATTTTCCTTTGTTGTTGTTGTTGTTGTCTTTTAATGTATTTGCGTATTGTTTATCAGGGTTTTTTTTGGAAACATGGGTATTTATATGGTGGGTTTTTAAAGTATTTATTTATTTGGGTAGTTAATTTCTTAGTTTTTAGTGGTTGAGATGTTTATCCATTTTGTTAATTAGTTCAGGTTTTAAAGTTATCTTTACAGAGGATTGTTTATTCTTTGAGTTAGTGTAGAGGTAGAATTTTGTTGTTTTTTATTTTTTTTTAGTAACGTCGTTCAGGGTGAGTGGCACTGTCTTGAGTTGAGTAGATTGGTTTGACTTTTTTTTAGTACTTTTTGTAATTTTCTGTGTGTGTTTCTATAGGATTTTCTTTTATTTTGGTTCCATTTTTCTGTCGTGATGAGAATTGTTATTGAAAAGAGTGTTCTTTGTTTTTTCGCTGACACTTGTTTGGGTGTTGGAGGTATCTTGATGTTTTTGGAAGATATTGGTGGGAATTTGATGCTGTTTGTTCTGTCATTTCATTTAGGAATTGGATTTTAAATATGCAATTATGACTCTAACTATATTGAAACAAAAGAAATAGATGTGTAGCAATGGGAATGGGCCAATTTTATTTTTATATATTCGGTCAATTTTTAATATTTAACATGTAACATAAGTCATTATATGTTACAATAAGTTACTCTAATTTTAATAGAGTATTGTGTATGTTTATAGATATATGAATAGAGAATATAAATGTAAATACAACCCAAACAAAAATACAAATATATAAATGTATTGCAACTATATGCAGATATATCAAAAATTAATAATAAATTGTAAATGTAAAATAACATGAATTGTAAAGTATATAATACACGTAATACTGCATATATTTTATTAAATATATTATAGGAAATGGATATAAAATAGATATAAATATGTATGTGATATATGTATCTATCTATCTATATCTATCATTTGTTGTATATTATGATAAATATAAATATAAAAAAAATTTAGGTAGTTTAAAATAATGGATGGTTTTGTTTTTTCTTTGCCAAAGCAGGTGTTTTAGTGTAAAAATTACAAATACAAATAATATAAAGGTAGAAATATAAGTATAGAAATATATCATAAACACATTAAAGATTTATATAAAAATTAGAAATATAAGGAAAAATAAGTTGTAGCAGTAGATATGGTAAATAATTTAAAAAATAATTCCCGTATATTTTTTGAATAAGGTGCATATTATATATAGTTATTAATATAATGCATCAATATAAACTATAAATTTATATAAAATATCAACTATCTATAAGAAGGAATAAAAGCTCTGTGTCACGTGCAGCAGTAGAAAATTTCAGGCTCCCAGGGAATAAATAGTTTTCTTTAAATCATTTTCGTTTTGCAGAGTTTTTTTTTTACTCTCGGGTAGCCTGAAAGTTTCTACTGCTGCTTTTTTATTCTAAAGGTGGAAAGGTAAACCAAGATTAGAAATACAAGAAAGGGGAAAGGAAAGGGAAGGGAAAGGGAAAAGGAAAAGGGAAGGGAAGTGGTGAAAAACAGAGTGAAAAAAGTAAAAAGAGTTGGAAGGAAAAAGAGAGGGCATTCGGGAGGAGCGGTGCTGCCTCAGGTCCTTCCCCGCCCTGGGGCGAAGGACCCGTTTGATGCCCAGGAGGGAGTGCAGGTCCCGGTGGCTCCCGGGGGACGGAGCGGTGGCTGTCAGCCCGAGACTACAACTCCCGGCAGGCCGTGCTACCGACGCGGCGTGTGACGCAACGGCCGACGCGGCACATGAGTGGCTGGCGTGCCAGGCGGTCGCGCGGGGCTGTGCGCGCGCAGCTGCCGGCGCCTCTCCCGCGCGGGACAGCGACGCTGGAGGGGCGCAGCCTCCGTCTGGCCGCCCGCGCGGAGCTGAGCAGCGCGGAAGGAGCGTCCGCCCGGTTCCTCGGCCGCACACAGTGGTGCCGGGGGCGGGGGCGCTGCCGCCCGCCGATGGCGGAGGGCGAGGCGGTGCTTTGCTGCCGCGGGCCGGGAGCTGCAGGAGCCGCCCCGGGCGAGCGGCGCCGGGTGCTCCCGCGGTCCCGGTGGGGCGGCTGCCCTCGGGCTGGCGGAGGCGCCGGAGGAGCCCCCGAGCTGCAGCCGTCTCCCTCGGGCTGCTGCCGGTGCTGCGGGCGGAGGCGGCTCCGCCGCGTGTTGGGCGCTGCGAGCAGGGAGCGCTGCGGTATCGCCGGCATGACGGGGCTGCTGCCTGCGTTAGTGCTCGTGGCTCTTTGTGCCGTGACAGCGGATGGAGCGGCGCTGAGCGGGACACCCAGAGATGGCCGGGAGAATGCCCAGCGCAGGGAGCGGGCGGGCTGTGTGCTTCGGATGGCACAGGTGCGAGCTGCAAAGTCACCCCCCCTTCCGCCCCTGCCCTCCCGAGCCCCGGAGAAAATGCTTTCCAGCATTGTCGAGCTTCTGAAAGACAAAACTTGTGATTTGACACTAGCATCCAGAAAAGGTTTCTGTCTAGATTAGCAAATGCCTAAATTGTTCTTGGTTACATCCCATGACCGGTTTTAGGCAGTGACTTCATACTGCTTTTAGGATTTTCTTGTACACTGGTGAGAAAATAGGCAGGTCTGATAGTGGTTTCACTTTTTTTCTACTTCACGTTCCATAAGATTCTTTTATCCAAGCGATTGTTTTAAAATTCTACTGTAAGCGTTTGTGGTTCACTTTTTTTTTCTTTGCAGCACCCGGGCCTTTTTTTTTTTCTCTAAATCGGGAGTAAATATAGCTGAGTAAAATTACCTTGGTTATCTTCCTTCTTTTTAAACTTAATTGTTTTTATTAATAATTCTATCTGAATATGCAGAAAAAGTGAGTATGTCCTGTAATCTATGCTAGCTTTTCTCGTTTACAGGGTACTCACAAAATATGTCTCCCTTAGTGTCCCACAGAAACATTCTGGGTGCAATCTGAATTAAGGTATGTGTTTTCAAATAAGTAATCAGTTTAGATATTTGCCTGTGTACCTTTTCCTGTAATTCAGAGCTTGTGTTCTGTGGGTTTTATGATAAACCTGTAAAACATGTAAGAATGGTTTTGCAAGTCTGAATCGTTGAAGGCAGCAATAAGTGGATTTAAAGCCTGTTCTTGAGCAGACAAAGGGGAAAAGTGTGACTCTGATGCTGAACTTGTCATTTTTCATTTGACTTGCCTTTAATTATTGAAGAAGAGAGAGAACTAGGAAAAGAAATAGAATTGATTATTGAGCACTCCTAAAAAGCTCACCATGATTCTGTGTAGAGCCAAAGTGAAGGATGATGGAACAGAGCTCTGTGCATTAGAAGGAAATAAACCTGATGTCCACACAGAGTCTTACTAATTTCTGTTTTTAAAATGCAAAATAAGTTTAGGAAGTGTTGGAAGTTAGTATTTTGGGAAAGAAATGGCAGTTCCACAAAACATTCCATTCCATTTAAGAGAGGCCCTTGGACTGATTCATGTTGTAACTGCTGTCACTGCAATCAGTTGGTGGTTCAGCCTTGAAACGTGCACTTGGCCTTCTATAAAGCACTGTTTTGTTTGCCTTTCAGTGCTATGAGTCTTGATAAATTGGAGAAGTGCCCAAGAGAAATTCATCATCCTGAGATACAAAAGGTAGGAAGTGACTTTTTCTGGTTTGGTTCTTTTTCTTTATTGTTTTCTGGAAATAGAAGTAATTAAGTATAGATACTACTGGTTTGTTTCTTCCAGTAGCTGATAATACTAATACCAATAATAATAATAATAATAATAGTAAAGTAATACTACTTCAACTGTCTTTATTTATCCATTGAACTGGCCATTTTAAATCTAAACTTCTAAACACAAATCAAACCATCATCCTTGTAGAATCTTTAATAGGAGTGGGCTAAAGATCCTGGTTTTGTTGACAGGATTTATTGGTTCATGAACAGCAAGAGGTAAGTACAAGCCTAACTACCCTCTAGCTCACAGACCTGCCCGGTGAATAGAGCTTTGTTTTTTTGATGGGCTTGTGATGACTTTGAGATCAATTGCTCATTCATTACAGTAAAAAAAAAAAAATTGTTTTGAACATGACAGCAAAAATAACTTTAAGCACAACTTAATAATAATAATAGATCACCAATTTTAGTTAATAATTTTATGCTATACTCTTGGGTGAGGGAAGACTCGGACACTCAATATGAGATCAGCAAGCTATGTTTATTGCAGAGAGTATCAGACACTTATACAGCACATAATAAGCTTATGAATATTCTGTAAGCCAAGCGATCTATTGGTTAAACTATACCATCAACTCTTCCTCATTCCTTTGGGCCTACATTCCCTATTTCCCACGTCTCTCTGTCTACTTGTTATCCTACCCAGCTAGGCCCAGGCACACGCTATCTTGCAGGTGCAAAACTCAAAAATACCTGTGTTCGGTACTTTCCCAGCTCCTGGTCGGCTAACGAGCGAATGTCTGCGTGACCTCTGTCATGGAGCCATTTCTCCACACTATACTATCAAAGTTTAAAGGTAAATTATTATATATTAGGAGATGGTGTAAAGTGTATGTTGTAATGTGTAGGATATATACAAAGATACGTACTTGAAAGTCCGTAGAGGAAACAAATTTTTACGCCTTCTGTTTGACTGTTTGTCATATATTTGGTTTTATTTCCCAGGGATCAGTGAATTTTAACTCTGGAGTCCTCTATGCTAAGGATGCTCAGCTTAGAGATGATGAAATGTTCAGTAATGGTGAGTTTTTCACCTTCTCCTTCATTGTTTTGCTCATCTGAATAAAAAAAAAAAAAAAAAGGCAAGATTAAAGAAAAAGCAATAGTTTTATTATTTTTACCCTGTTATGTCTGTTTCCTCAGTATTTGCTGCAGCTCTGCTTACCCAAGGTTTGGGTAAAACAAGCTTTGGGTTCCCTCTGTCTCACTGGGAGTTGCCCAATTCAGTTGCATCTGGTGAAATTCACCCTGAGACCTTACAGAACCAGCTCCAACTACGTGAGAGCCATTTGCAGTTCTCTCCAGACACCTGGAGAATGGGCGACATTTCTGAGAATCCGGCGAGCGTGCTTCTATCAAAACTCAGTCTGTGAAATTCCTGGGGAAAACCCTTCTGTGTCCTGAAGGGTTCAAACTCTGGTGAGGATCCAGTTATCAGGTGCTCACCTGGATGGTTCCAGCTCTTAAAGTGAACACTTGTACTCTTGCCCTGTAGTTTACATCTATTGTATTTTTGTTATTTTGCAGGATTTTTTGTCTTTGCAAAATATTGTGCATTTCACTCTTTGGAACCTCTCAGATGGTTCTTTGGTGCAGCACCACCCCAGGGGACACTTGCCTGCTGTCCTGAAGGGGTTGGTGGCTAGAATTGTGAATCCTGGAGAGTTTATAAGTCTTCTGTCCCCAGGGAGGTGTCGTGCTTTGTTTACTTTTGTTCTGTTGGTTAGGCGCTGCTTCTCGTTGCAAGTACGAATTTCAAACTGCCCTGTTCTTATTTTAACTGTTTTCCTGGTTCTCTCCCTACGGCAGGGAAAGACTCTCGTATCCTTGTCATCGGGCTCGGTGCTGTCCAAGAAGATACAGAGACTAAAAAAATCATAAGAAGCAAAATATGACTGCAGGGAAAAGAAGCTGGAGAGAACAGAAGGTGATGTTGTTATCCTTACCCTGTATTAGAAACATCCGCTGTGCTTTGATGCTGGCAGCTGCCAGGGGCTTGTTAGCTCTTTGTAGGCAGGTGTAGGTGTTCACTTGTAGGTTTTTTCTCTGTTCAAGTCAATTCAAACTTTGCTAAGCTTATATTTGCAGATTACTCTCTAGCACAGTCCAGCATGACATTTTTGAATGTTGTAAAAATACCATGTTACTTGGAAATTGCTAATGAAGAGAAGATTTAGGGGAAAATAAGATTTCAGGGTTGGAAGATGTGAGAAGAATTTTGTGGGGACGTTAGACTGAAGTAAAGCACACTTGAAGCTGGACTGGCACGCTGGCAGGTCCCCTATTAAACAGTAGTGCTGACATTAGCCTGGGGGTTGCCCATTGTTTCTGTAGAAATCAATGTTTCCTGGTCTTCAGAGGTAAGCTGCTTTGAAAAGCTGGAAGGTGCAGCATGCTGACAATCCCCGTGCTTTGGATTAAAAGTAGATTTCAGAAGGGTCCTAAGCTTTTGTCTTTTCCTAGAAGTCGATGTAATCCTGTCGAGGAGTTTTTAATTCTCTGTTGCCATGTCATCCATCAGAGCCCTGTTGTACTAATCATCATACAAGTACAAAACAAAAAATCAGACCCTGTCCCAAGCACTTAGAGGCCAGAACACGATTTCCTCGGGCTGCCGTTTGTGTGCCATCGGTACTCACCACGAATTGAGCCCTCTGGCTCTGACAGAGCCCCTGGATGCTGACGGAAGGGGGCTGGTCACAGACCCTGGAGGTGCCTGTCCCCCAGGGAGGGAGAGGACGAGGCAGTGTGGCCTGCAGGGAGGGTGTCGTCCCCAGAGAGCAGCCGGCGACTCCATGCCTGCCCGGGGCTGCGGGTGCCCCCTCGGGGTGGACGCCTGCCCTCAGGTTTCCCTCTGGGCACCCGGGGAGGGAACCAGGTCCATCCGTGTGGCAGCTGCAGGGCCTGCAGGCTCTGGGCCCTGGAGCCGAGTGAGCCTGAGCTGCTGCATGCTTGCTGTGAGCTTTGGGGTGAGCGTGCATCACTGCAGGCCTGGGATGGATTGAAATGCGCTGAGGAAAGCAGAGGGAGGGAGGGAAATGCTCTGTTAACATGTGCCAATTCTTCTGTCAGACTCATCACGGCGGGACAGCGTGAGGACTGAAAGTGTAAGAAGATGTGGAGGGAAACAGAGAATCTGACAGGAGCATCGGAGGGACGAGTGCAGGAATTTTGCTTTTTGCTTGGATGTAAACTCAGGAGTTGAGAGGAATTTGGGAGTGAGAAGGGACATCTCAGAAGGAGAAGAAGAAAAAGAGGTTGTTGTTGTTGTTACAGTCCTGGCAAAATCTTTTGTTCTAGCTAATAAAAGAAGTTAGTTTAAAAAACAAAAAGGAAAAAATGTAGTGTTTTTTTTTTCCTTCACTATGATATTCATTGGTGGTATATGGTGTGTTGTTTCATTTCTTGGTATTATTAACTCTGTGTAAATTGTTTTTTGAGTGAAGCTGACTTTCTGGATGGGTTGGTTTGTATTTGAGGCAGGATTAATTTCAGTAGGGTTCTTTCATAGATTTCTGATGGGTATTACTGGGATTTTGGTTTTGTTTACTGTATGTATGAACCTAGAGCTTTGGTAGGGCCAGCTGGGCTGCTGGAGTTTTGGGTGTGAATTTATTAGATGGCTTTTGTTAGATGCAGTTTTTAATTTTTGAAATGTTTTTCAATGTAGTGGTTTTAAGGTGGTTTTTAAGAATTCATTGTATTGCTTTATCTTGTTTGTAGTTGGTGTATGATAAGGGATGTGGTGTGAGTTCTTGAACATTATGGTTTTGGTGTTCCTAAGTTCTGATTTCTTTGTGGTTCAATAGCTTTTTTTATTTTTATTTTTTGGGACAGGGGCATTTATATGGTGGGTTTTTATAGGCAATATGTTTTTTAATTTAGGTAGTGATATTTTTTAATATTTTAATAGTTTAGGTTTTTTATTTTCATGGTTTTAATTATTTTTTTTAATTTTTTGAAATAACTTTTATAGATTACATGTTATTATTTGTGCATTAACATAAAGGTAGAGCTTTGGGGACTTTTTTTAGTAATGTTTAGGGTCAGTTGTGCAGTTTTGAGTCTAGTGCGTTGGTTTGATTTAATTTTTAATGGGTGTTTGTTTTTATTAGCAGTTGTGTCATTTTCAAGGTGTGTTTGAGTTTTTTGGGGTTTTTGAGATACTGGTTTAGGAGGAAGTTTATGATGAGCATGTGCGGAGGTTTTGGGCTACTTTATAGTGGGATTTAAAATTTATTTACAGTTAGGTTTATTTGAGTTTTTATTAGGGTTCAGTGACGTTGTGGGATATTTGTTCCGTTAGTAACAGAAATAGGTTTTGTTTTGCTGTGCTGCGATGGGATGGGCGTGTGCTGCGTGCCGGTGCTGACAAAGGTACAGTATTGTTGTGGCTCTGGTGCGTCGGGTTAATGAACTGACATGGTTTAATGTAGAGATGAAAATAGAAATAAATATACATTTAAAAATAAATATAACATTAGAGTGGTAAACATAAATATAGATAACAGATACATACATAAAACTATAATATATGGTATATAATTGTAACATGTTATCATATAGATAAATGATAGTCTATTTTATATATATATACACAAAGATATATAAATATAGATTGTAAATATAAAAATATTTAAATAGAGTTAAAGTAAATTGGGCAGTTTTATTAGGGTATAGGCTGGGGTTTTTAAATGATAGCAATAAAATATAAATTCAGATATACAAATATATATAGAAATACAAATATCTATACATATTTAATTTAAAGAAATATAAGTAAGAAAATATGTATAATACAGAAAATATATTTCTATGATTATATTAGAAGGTATTCCCTCTAATATAGATAAAATCTATGCATAAAATAAATAAAAATATCCATATAAATATCATTATAATTTTGAAAAATAAATTTACTTCGTAAATTTTAAATCTGGTTCAAATAAAGGGGTGTCCTTGGTTTTTATTTGGTTAGAGGCAGGAGTTTTATTTTAAATAATATAAGCAATATAGAAATGTGGATCTTAAGATAGAAATATATAATAAATATATAAAGAGAAATTGCTAAACTATGAATATAAATTTAAATATAAATATATGTAAGTAATATGAGGAGTTGTGGCATGGAATATAAATAACATTAAATGGCAATATAAATTATAAATGGGAATATAAATATAAAAATATGTAAATATCGTTTAAAAGAAATGGAATGTTTTGGCTTTTATTTAAGTAGAGGCAGGGTTTTTAATTTGAATATTATACGTGTTCCAGAAGTAAAAATCTTGACGCAGAAATATTTAATCCATATAAAAATATGAATAAAAAAATATAAAAAATATAAATACCTACTCGCATCGGATGTAATATAGAATATAAATTTATTTATAAATTGACATTGGTAAAGATAAATATATAAGTAAGCAATATACATTAATATACATTATAAATACAAATATGAATATAACAATTGAACATTAGGATAAAATCTATTTAAATATTTTTTAAAAGAAAGGGTTCGGTTTTTTTTTATTGTTGTGTTAGAGGCAGGGTTTTTATTTTAAATAGTATGAATGTAGATATTGTTATATATTTCTAAATATTGAGATATACAATCAAGATATAAATATATATATAAACACAAAATATAAATAAATACAAATAATAGGAAGTGATGTAATGAAGAATACAAATAACAGTATACATAAGTATACATTTTAAATGTAAATGTGAATATGAACCTGAAAAATAGAATTTTATAAAATATTTAAGTACAGTTTGGAAGAAAGGGGTTCTTTTTGGCTTTAATGTGGATGGAGGCAAAGGTTTTATTTTAAATAATCCAAGTGTTACCGAAGTAAAAATCGTAACAGAAATGTATACTTACTATGTGAAAATATTTATAAAAATATACAAATAAATTTAAGTTTTAGGGATATATGCAATATGGAATAGAAATGTATTTATAAAAAGAAATGTATAAATGGACAGTGTACATCAATATACGTTGTAAATAGAAATGTGAATATTAATATGAAAAAATATTTTAAAAAATATTTAAATATTTTTTTAAATAATTTTTTTTGTGTTGTGTTTTGTTTTGTTTTGTCTTTTATCCTATTAGATTAGAGGCAGACGGTTTTTTTCCCTCTTCCCGGTTGTTTTGGGGCATTTATTTCAGAGCAGTTTTCGGCGGGGGTCGCCCCTGTTCTTTTTTGCCGCCTTCGCTGCCGCAGCCCCGAGGCGCGCTGCGCCCCCGGCTGGGGCGGGCGGCAGTGCTGCCGCCTTGTGGGCAGAGCGCGGTACTGCAGCCGTGCAGCTAGAGGCGGCCAGCTTGGGAGTGGCGCGTGGGCGATGTCGCGGAGTTTTGTTTGACCTTCTCAGCATGGCGGCGAAAAGGGCGGGGAAGTGGAGGACCGTGTGGGTGTTTAACTGCACTGCCTGCACGGAATACCGACGTCATGGCGGCCCCGACGGATTTTTCTGTGGCGTTTCATGTGTACCCGAGACATGCTGTGGGCTCAGGGGCTCCGCGGGCGGGCGTATTTTGGCGGGTTTGTGAGAGGCATCTGGGTAAACGCCTCGCTGTGCCGGGGTCCTCTCACGTCCGCTTTCCCGCCCTGAGGGAGCCGAGCCGGGCCGAATAGTTCCGAAGAGCCGAAGAGTCGAGTGTGGCCGGAAAGAGCCGAGTTTCCCCGAAGAGCCGAGTGTGGCCGGAAAGAGCCGAGTTTCCCCGAAGAGCCGAGTGTGGCCGGAAAGAGCCGAGTTTCCCCGAAGAGCCGAGTGCGGCCGAAAACAGCCGTGTTTCACCGAAGAGCCGAGTGTGGCCGAAAACAGCCGAGTTGAGCCGAAGAGCCCAGTGCGGCCGAAAACAGCCGAGTTTACACCAAGAGCCGATGATAGCCGACTGGAACCGATAGCCGAGTGTAGCCGACTTGAGCCGCATTTAGACAATGTGCCGAATACGACCGAGTTTAGCCGAAGAGCCGAACTGAAACGAGTTTAGACCAAGAGCCGAACCACGCCGAATTCAGCCGAGTTTCATTAAACAGAACCGAACGACGCCGCAGCGCTCTGCATGCAGTGCGCCTGTGCAGACGGCAGGGATCGCTGTGCCTGCAGAGCGCCGGTGCACACGGCAGGGGGCGCTGTATAAAGTATAAAATATCAACTATCTATAAAAAGGAATAAAAGCTCTATGTCATGTGCAGCAGTAGAAAATTTCAGGCTCCCAGGGAATAAATCGTTTTCTTTAAATCATTTTCGTTTTGGAGGTTTTTTTACTCCCAGGTAGCCTGAAAGTTACTACTGCTGCTTTTTTATTCTAAAGCTAGAAAGGAAAACCAAGATTAGAAATGCAGGGAAAGAAAGAAAGAAAAAGAAAAAAAGAAAATAAGGAAAGGAAATGAAAGGAAAAAAGAAGGAAGGAGAGGAAGGAAGGAGAGGAAGGAAGGAGAGGAAGGAAGGAGAGGAAGGAGAGGAAGGAGAGGAAGGAAGGAAGGAAGGAAGGAAGGAAGGAAGGAAGGAAGGAAGGAAGGAAGGAAGGAAGGAAGGAAGGAAGGAAGGAAGGAAGGAAGGAAGGAAGGAAGGAAGGAAGGAAGGAAGGAAGGAAGGAAGGAAGGAAGGAAGGAAGGAAGGAAGGAAGGAAGGAAGGAAGGAAGGAAGGAAGGAAGATAAGAAGATAAAAAAACCCAAAAACCAGGAGGGCAAGGAGAAACCTAGGGGGAAAAAAAATAGAAGAAGAAAAGAAAAGAAAAACCAACAAAAAAAAAAAAAAAAACGAAGATGGGCAAGAAAAATCCCTGAAAACAGACCAGAGGAAAACCCCAAGATGGGCAAGAAAAAAAAATCGCAACAAAAAAACCAAGATGGCAAAGAAAAAATCCAGAAAAGGAAAACCCAGGAAAAAAAAAAAAAAACTGAAAAAAACCCCAAGGGGGGCAAGGAAAAACCAGAAAAAACACCAAGATGGGCAAGAAGAAACGAAGAAAAAACCCCAAGAAGTGCCAGAAAAAAAGAGAGGCAATAAAGGCCACAAAAACTCAAGACAAAAGAAAACAAAACCAAGACATGCCAGAAAAAGGTACGAAAATGGTTCTGCCAGGTGCGATCAAGGTGAGCGGGTTCAGTTTCAGGTCCAGGGGATGAACAAGTGTCAGATTAGCTTGGGGCACTGCTGTGCAATGCAGCCGTGACAGGATTTATGTTTAAATATAGTTTAAATAAATTGGGGATTGTTTGGCTTTTATTGGGGTATGGGCTGGAGATTTCATAAAAAATATAAAACTAGAAATGCAAATATATCATATATATGTCGATATCAATAAATATTTAATACATATAAATATAAGTAAAAGAAATCTATTGTGTCAAAAGAATCTATATGTTATTATATAAAAAGGTATTCTCTCCAATATATATAATATCTATAAATATAACAAACGAAAATTACAAATATAGATGTGAATAGAATTATGACAAACAAAATTATTTTTAAACTTTTAAATGTGTTTTAAAGAAAGGGGTGTCTTTGCTTTTTATTTCGTTAGAGGCAGGGGTTTTATTTTAAATAATATAAGTACTATAGAAATGTAAATCGACATACAGAAATATATAATAAATATATAGAGATATAAAGATATAATACCAAACTATGAATAGAAATAGAAATCTATGCAAGTAACATGAAGAGATGCAATATATAATATAATTTTTATTATAGAGTAATATAAATTCTAAATATAAATGCGAATATAAATATGAAAAATATATGATGGGGGCTCGGAGCAGCCCAGGTGTGAGTGTGAGGATAATGGGGTCTCGGAGCAGCCCAGGTATGAGCTGTGAGGATGATGGGGGCTCGGAGCAGCCCAGGTGTGAGTGTGAGGATGATGAGGGGCCGGCTCCTGCCGGGGCGAGGCTGTTTTAGGGGGAGGCTTTGCCTCAGCTCCCTTTTGCACGGAGCTGCTGAGTGGAGGGGTTTATGGGGCGCTCCCGGCGCTGTCTCATGGAAGGACTGCGGGAGCTTCCCACAGGGTCGGGGGCACCACCTGGATCCGCGCTTGGGTACGTGGAGCATCGCTTAAAGGAGGCGCCGAGGGACGAATCTTTGTGCCGGGGAGCAGCAGCCGAACAGGTGAGCCCGTGTGGGTTTGGAGCGGGGAATTTTCTCCTTCCCCTTTGCAATTTCATCTTGCCAGTCCCTCCCCGGATCCCCAGGAACAAAAATGGAGCTTGCGAGGACAAAAGGGATTAAGGAGAAGGAAGCAGCTCCTCTTCTCTTATTGTCTGCGTTTGACCTGAGGGGATCCCTCTTGACTTGTGGTTTTAAGGGTGTTGATTGCAGGAAAAGCTGCCTTTTGCAGGCTGTTGGGGTATCCCGGGGGTGACAGGGAATCCCTGCGTTCTATTCTAAGGGGAATGGGAAAAGTATTCTTGTGGCATTATGGGTTTGATTTGAAGGCAGCCACCCCATTTGCACCACCCTCGGGTTTAAATGGCGGGGGCAGCCCTGGTGTCCCTCCTTTTCAAGGGTTTGAATGGAGGTCGAAATCGCCCTTTCCCATCAGTCGAAGGCTTTCATTTGGGGAGCGCCCCTACTTTTCTGCTCTTCTAGGGGGTGAAATTTTAGGGGAGAACACATTTCTTTGCCCTTGTTGAAGTGAGGTGCGCCCCGTCTGCGGTTTCGGGGTTGGTTGCGGGAAGCCGCAGCTCCGGCAGCGTTTGCAGGGCTGCAATGGGGCTGTGCCGCTGCATTGGAGGGCGCTCCTCGTGCCCGCGGCCCGGCCCGGAACGTTCCCGCTCGGGAGCGCTGCTGGCACGGCCCGGGCAGCTGCCGGGGCGCACGGGGGATTCGGCGCGGCCGGGCCGGCCGAGGGCGGCAGTGGCGGAGCCGCGCCGGTGCGAGCCGTGCGGAGCCGAGCGGAGCCGGGCCGGGCCGGCCAAGGGCGGCAGAGGCGGCGCGGGCGCTGCTGCGCCGGCCCGGGCGGTGCCGGCCGCTCCGTCCGCTCCGGGCGCGGGGCTCGGGCGCCGCCGGTAGCCCCGGGCCCGGTGCCGGCCCCGCCGGGCAGGGGCAGCGGGCGGGGCTCCCCGGGGCGGCGCCGGCCCCGCGTGCCGGAGCAGCCGCCACAGGAGCCGCTTTCCTGCCGGGAGCCGCGCTCCGTCCGGGGCCGGCAGCGAGCGCGGGGTTCGGCCGCTCCAAGTTCGGCGGTGCCGTGGCTCGGAGGCGCTTTGGAGGCGTTGATGGCATCGCTGGGTTCGGTTTGCAGCGGGTGTCCGCTAAGGGATATGGTGTTCTTCCTGAGCGGCACGGTTCTCGGTGCCGGTAGAGATGATAAAGGTTCGTTTCGGATTGGGTTTTGTAGTCGGATATGAAATAAACAGGGCCAGGAGACTTCTTCTGCTGTGTAATGCCTTAATTAAAAAGTGATCAGCTCAGGATTGGGCGGCTCGACGGGTCTGCAGCGTCCGTCGTCTCCCAGGGCGACTCAGAGGAGGAGGATATGCGCAGCTCTGTCCACCAGGGGCAGAGCTGGGGATCAGATCCTCTTGGGAGCCTTTTTGGGTCTCCTGATCCCATAAGATGGTGTCAGATGTTGGTTTCTCTCACTCAGTCGGCCTGGTCTCAGCTCCGGGGTCAACTCCCATGGTCAGGGCGAGAGGGTCCGAAGGTGTTCTGCGTCTCTGCAGGCTCAGCACTCGGTTCCTCACGTCCAGACATCACTCTAGTCTCTCAACTCTTAGGTGGCTCGTTGTTTTTGGGGTTTCTCCATGAGTTTGGAGATGGGGGTCTCACAAAGCATTCTGGTCTTGCGAGTCACTTTGCATAACCCCCCCCCCCACCTTCTCAGGTGTCTTCACTATTCTGGGAAAGGTACAACTTAGCTTCGGGCAAGGTCCCCACCCAGGAGAAGGGCCATTACCTCGCCCCGGCCAGGGCTTTTACTAATACAAAAACAACCATTAACGACAACGACCCGTGATTACAATAACAAAACACACAGAACTTGGGCAGGGCCAGTGGTCTGGCTGCCTTTTTGAAACTTTTTCTCATAAAAAATATTAACCGAGTTTTTGTTCATAACAGGATATATATTTTTTTGCCGGGGTATTATGTTTAGAAGGGCGCGCAATGGTTTTTACGGGTCGTAGCGCGAAGCAGCGGTTCGCATTTTAATTCTGTTGCGGTGGCTTTTATTAGCGTGAGTGTGTAGTGTTTGTTTTGGGGGGCTTGGGGTAGCGTCCTGTCGTTCATAGCAGCGGGTTTTTAATCTCGATAATTGCATGTGTGTTTATCGTCTTCCAGGGCTTTTATTTGTTTGGTTTGTTTGATTGTAGTGTATGTTTTATGGTTACGGGTAATTTGGGGGACATTGTTTATGGTTACGTTTGTCTTTAGTCTTTGTGTTTGTTTCTAGGTGGTATTTTTATTTTGATAACTTGAGGCACTATGGGTTTATTCAGTGGGGAATAATTTTTTTGTTGCAGATTTATCTGTTTTTTGGTATTATTCTTGTTGTTGGTTTCTTTATTTTCCTTTGTTGTTGTTGTTGTTGTCTTTTAATGTATTTGCGTATTGTTTATCAGGGTTTTTTTTGGAAACATGGGTATTTATATGGTGGGTTTTTAAAGTATTTATTTATTTGGGTAGTTAATTTCTTAGTTTTTAGTGGTTGAGATGTTTATCCATTTTGTTAATTAGTTCAGGTTTTAAAGTTATCTTTACAGAGGATTGTTTATTCTTTGAGTTAGTGTAGAGGTAGAATTTTGTTGTTTTTTATTTTTTTTTAGTAACGTCGTTCAGGGTGAGTGGCACTGTCTTGAGTTGAGTAGATTGGTTTGACTTTTTTTTAGTACTTTTTGTAATTTTCTGTGTGTGTTTCTATAGGATTTTCTTTTATTTTGGTTCCATTTTTCTGTCGTGATGAGAATTGTTATTGAAAAGAGTGTTCTTTGTTTTTTCGCTGACACTTGTTTGGGTGTTGGAGGTATCTTGATGTTTTTGGAAGATATTGGTGGGAATTTGATGCTGTTTGTTCTGTCATTTCATTTAGGAATTGGATTTTAAATATGCAATTATGACTCTAACTATATTGAAACAAAAGAAATAGATGTGTAGCAATGGGAATGGGCCAATTTTATTTTTATATATTCGGTCAATTTTTAATATTTAACATGTAACATAAGTCATTATATGTTACAATAAGTTACTCTAATTTTAATAGAGTATTGTGTATGTTTATAGATATATGAATAGAGAATATAAATGTAAATACAACCCAAACAAAAATACAAATATATAAATGTATTGCAACTATATGCAGATATATCAAAAATTAATAATAAATTGTAAATGTAAAATAACATGAATTGTAAAGTATATAATACACGTAATACTGCATATATTTTATTAAATATATTATAGGAAATGGATATAAAATAGATATAAATATGTATGTGATATATGTATCTATCTATCTATATCTATCATTTGTTGTATATTATGATAAATATAAATATAAAAAAAATTTAGGTAGTTTAAAATAATGGATGGTTTTGTTTTTTCTTTGCCAAAGCAGGTGTTTTAGTGTAAAAATTACAAATACAAATAATATAAAGGTAGAAATATAAGTATAGAAATATATCATAAACACATTAAAGATTTATATAAAAATTAGAAATATAAGGAAAAATAAGTTGTAGCAGTAGATATGGTAAATAATTTAAAAAATAATTCCCGTATATTTTTTGAATAAGGTGCATATTATATATAGTTATTAATATAATGCATCAATATAAACTATAAATTTATATAAAATATCAACTATCTATAAGAAGGAATAAAAGCTCTGTGTCACGTGCAGCAGTAGAAAATTTCAGGCTCCCAGGGAATAAATAGTTTTCTTTAAATCATTTTCGTTTTGCAGAGTTTTTTTTTTACTCTCGGGTAGCCTGAAAGTTTCTACTGCTGCTTTTTTATTCTAAAGGTGGAAAGGTAAACCAAGATTAGAAATACAAGAAAGGGGAAAGGAAAGGGAAGGGAAAGGGAAAAGGAAAAGGGAAGGGAAGTGGTGAAAAACAGAGTGAAAAAAGTAAAAAGAGTTGGAAGGAAAAAGAGAGGGCATTCGGGAGGAGCGGTGCTGCCTCAGGTCCTTCCCCGCCCTGGGGCGAAGGACCCGTTTGATGCCCAGGAGGGAGTGCAGGTCCCGGTGGCTCCCGGGGGACGGAGCGGTGGCTGTCAGCCCGAGACTACAACTCCCGGCAGGCCGTGCTACCGACGCGGCGTGTGACGCAACGGCCGACGCGGCACATGAGTGGCTGGCGTGCCAGGCGGTCGCGCGGGGCTGTGCGCGCGCAGCTGCCGGCGCCTCTCCCGCGCGGGACAGCGACGCTGGAGGGGCGCAGCCTCCGTCTGGCCGCCCGCGCGGAGCTGAGCAGCGCGGAAGGAGCGTCCGCCCGGTTCCTCGGCCGCACACAGTGGTGCCGGGGGCGGGGGCGCTGCCGCCCGCCGATGGCGGAGGGCGAGGCGGTGCTTTGCTGCCGCGGGCCGGGAGCTGCAGGAGCCGCCCCGGGCGAGCGGCGCCGGGTGCTCCCGCGGTCCCGGTGGGGCGGCTGCCCTCGGGCTGGCGGAGGCGCCGGAGGAGCCCCCGAGCTGCAGCCGTCTCCCTCGGGCTGCTGCCGGTGCTGCGGGCGGAGGCGGCTCCGCCGCGTGTTGGGCGCTGCGAGCAGGGAGCGCTGCGGTATCGCCGGCATGACGGGGCTGCTGCCTGCGTTAGTGCTCGTGGCTCTTTGTGCCGTGACAGCGGATGGAGCGGCGCTGAGCGGGACACCCAGAGATGGCCGGGAGAATGCCCAGCGCAGGGAGCGGGCGGGCTGTGTGCTTCGGATGGCACAGGTGCGAGCTGCAAAGTCACCCCCCCTTCCGCCCCTGCCCTCCCGAGCCCCGGAGAAAATGCTTTCCAGCATTGTCGAGCTTCTGAAAGACAAAACTTGTGATTTGACACTAGCATCCAGAAAAGGTTTCTGTCTAGATTAGCAAATGCCTAAATTGTTCTTGGTTACATCCCATGACCGGTTTTAGGCAGTGACTTCATACTGCTTTTAGGATTTTCTTGTACACTGGTGAGAAAATAGGCAGGTCTGATAGTGGTTTCACTTTTTTTCTACTTCACGTTCCATAAGATTCTTTTATCCAAGCGATTGTTTTAAAATTCTACTGTAAGCGTTTGTGGTTCACTTTTTTTTTCTTTGCAGCACCCGGGCCTTTTTTTTTTTCTCTAAATCGGGAGTAAATATAGCTGAGTAAAATTACCTTGGTTATCTTCCTTCTTTTTAAACTTAATTGTTTTTATTAATAATTCTATCTGAATATGCAGAAAAAGTGAGTATGTCCTGTAATCTATGCTAGCTTTTCTCGTTTACAGGGTACTCACAAAATATGTCTCCCTTAGTGTCCCACAGAAACATTCTGGGTGCAATCTGAATTAAGGTATGTGTTTTCAAATAAGTAATCAGTTTAGATATTTGCCTGTGTACCTTTTCCTGTAATTCAGAGCTTGTGTTCTGTGGGTTTTATGATAAACCTGTAAAACATGTAAGAATGGTTTTGCAAGTCTGAATCGTTGAAGGCAGCAATAAGTGGATTTAAAGCCTGTTCTTGAGCAGACAAAGGGGAAAAGTGTGACTCTGATGCTGAACTTGTCATTTTTCATTTGACTTGCCTTTAATTATTGAAGAAGAGAGAGAACTAGGAAAAGAAATAGAATTGATTATTGAGCACTCCTAAAAAGCTCACCATGATTCTGTGTAGAGCCAAAGTGAAGGATGATGGAACAGAGCTCTGTGCATTAGAAGGAAATAAACCTGATGTCCACACAGAGTCTTACTAATTTCTGTTTTTAAAATGCAAAATAAGTTTAGGAAGTGTTGGAAGTTAGTATTTTGGGAAAGAAATGGCAGTTCCACAAAACATTCCATTCCATTTAAGAGAGGCCCTTGGACTGATTCATGTTGTAACTGCTGTCACTGCAATCAGTTGGTGGTTCAGCCTTGAAACGTGCACTTGGCCTTCTATAAAGCACTGTTTTGTTTGCCTTTCAGTGCTATGAGTCTTGATAAATTGGAGAAGTGCCCAAGAGAAATTCATCATCCTGAGATACAAAAGGTAGGAAGTGACTTTTTCTGGTTTGGTTCTTTTTCTTTATTGTTTTCTGGAAATAGAAGTAATTAAGTATAGATACTACTGGTTTGTTTCTTCCAGTAGCTGATAATACTAATACCAATAATAATAATAATAATAATAGTAAAGTAATACTACTTCAACTGTCTTTATTTATCCATTGAACTGGCCATTTTAAATCTAAACTTCTAAACACAAATCAAACCATCATCCTTGTAGAATCTTTAATAGGAGTGGGCTAAAGATCCTGGTTTTGTTGACAGGATTTATTGGTTCATGAACAGCAAGAGGTAAGTACAAGCCTAACTACCCTCTAGCTCACAGACCTGCCCGGTGAATAGAGCTTTGTTTTTTTGATGGGCTTGTGATGACTTTGAGATCAATTGCTCATTCATTACAGTAAAAAAAAAAAAATTGTTTTGAACATGACAGCAAAAATAACTTTAAGCACAACTTAATAATAATAATAGATCACCAATTTTAGTTAATAATTTTATGCTATACTCTTGGGTGAGGGAAGACTCGGACACTCAATATGAGATCAGCAAGCTATGTTTATTGCAGAGAGTATCAGACACTTATACAGCACATAATAAGCTTATGAATATTCTGTAAGCCAAGCGATCTATTGGTTAAACTATACCATCAACTCTTCCTCATTCCTTTGGGCCTACATTCCCTATTTCCCACGTCTCTCTGTCTACTTGTTATCCTACCCAGCTAGGCCCAGGCACACGCTATCTTGCAGGTGCAAAACTCAAAAATACCTGTGTTCGGTACTTTCCCAGCTCCTGGTCGGCTAACGAGCGAATGTCTGCGTGACCTCTGTCATGGAGCCATTTCTCCACACTATACTATCAAAGTTTAAAGGTAAATTATTATATATTAGGAGATGGTGTAAAGTGTATGTTGTAATGTGTAGGATATATACAAAGATACGTACTTGAAAGTCCGTAGAGGAAACAAATTTTTACGCCTTCTGTTTGACTGTTTGTCATATATTTGGTTTTATTTCCCAGGGATCAGTGAATTTTAACTCTGGAGTCCTCTATGCTAAGGATGCTCAGCTTAGAGATGATGAAATGTTCAGTAATGGTGAGTTTTTCACCTTCTCCTTCATTGTTTTGCTCATCTGAATAAAAAAAAAAAAAAAAAGGCAAGATTAAAGAAAAAGCAATAGTTTTATTATTTTTACCCTGTTATGTCTGTTTCCTCAGTATTTGCTGCAGCTCTGCTTACCCAAGGTTTGGGTAAAACAAGCTTTGGGTTCCCTCTGTCTCACTGGGAGTTGCCCAATTCAGTTGCATCTGGTGAAATTCACCCTGAGACCTTACAGAACCAGCTCCAACTACGTGAGAGCCATTTGCAGTTCTCTCCAGACACCTGGAGAATGGGCGACATTTCTGAGAATCCGGCGAGCGTGCTTCTATCAAAACTCAGTCTGTGAAATTCCTGGGGAAAACCCTTCTGTGTCCTGAAGGGTTCAAACTCTGGTGAGGATCCAGTTATCAGGTGCTCACCTGGATGGTTCCAGCTCTTAAAGTGAACACTTGTACTCTTGCCCTGTAGTTTACATCTATTGTATTTTTGTTATTTTGCAGGATTTTTTGTCTTTGCAAAATATTGTGCATTTCACTCTTTGGAACCTCTCAGATGGTTCTTTGGTGCAGCACCACCCCAGGGGACACTTGCCTGCTGTCCTGAAGGGGTTGGTGGCTAGAATTGTGAATCCTGGAGAGTTTATAAGTCTTCTGTCCCCAGGGAGGTGTCGTGCTTTGTTTACTTTTGTTCTGTTGGTTAGGCGCTGCTTCTCGTTGCAAGTACGAATTTCAAACTGCCCTGTTCTTATTTTAACTGTTTTCCTGGTTCTCTCCCTACGGCAGGGAAAGACTCTCGTATCCTTGTCATCGGGCTCGGTGCTGTCCAAGAAGATACAGAGACTAAAAAAATCATAAGAAGCAAAATATGACTGCAGGGAAAAGAAGCTGGAGAGAACAGAAGGTGATGTTGTTATCCTTACCCTGTATTAGAAACATCCGCTGTGCTTTGATGCTGGCAGCTGCCAGGGGCTTGTTAGCTCTTTGTAGGCAGGTGTAGGTGTTCACTTGTAGGTTTTTTCTCTGTTCAAGTCAATTCAAACTTTGCTAAGCTTATATTTGCAGATTACTCTCTAGCACAGTCCAGCATGACATTTTTGAATGTTGTAAAAATACCATGTTACTTGGAAATTGCTAATGAAGAGAAGATTTAGGGGAAAATAAGATTTCAGGGTTGGAAGATGTGAGAAGAATTTTGTGGGGACGTTAGACTGAAGTAAAGCACACTTGAAGCTGGACTGGCACGCTGGCAGGTCCCCTATTAAACAGTAGTGCTGACATTAGCCTGGGGGTTGCCCATTGTTTCTGTAGAAATCAATGTTTCCTGGTCTTCAGAGGTAAGCTGCTTTGAAAAGCTGGAAGGTGCAGCATGCTGACAATCCCCGTGCTTTGGATTAAAAGTAGATTTCAGAAGGGTCCTAAGCTTTTGTCTTTTCCTAGAAGTCGATGTAATCCTGTCGAGGAGTTTTTAATTCTCTGTTGCCATGTCATCCATCAGAGCCCTGTTGTACTAATCATCATACAAGTACAAAACAAAAAATCAGACCCTGTCCCAAGCACTTAGAGGCCAGAACACGATTTCCTCGGGCTGCCGTTTGTGTGCCATCGGTACTCACCACGAATTGAGCCCTCTGGCTCTGACAGAGCCCCTGGATGCTGACGGAAGGGGGCTGGTCACAGACCCTGGAGGTGCCTGTCCCCCAGGGAGGGAGAGGCCGAGGCAGTGTGGCCTGCAGGGAGGGTGTCGTCCCCAGAGAGCAGCCGGCGACTCCATGCCTGCCCGGGGCTGCGGGTGCCCCCTCGGGGTGGACGCCTGCCCTCAGGTTTCCCTCTGGGCACCCGGGGAGGGAACCAGGTCCATCCGTGTGGCAGCTGCAGGGCCTGCAGGCTCTGGGCCCTGGAGCCGAGTGAGCCTGAGCTGCTGCATGCTTGCTGTGAGCTTTGGGGTGAGCGTGCATCACTGCAGGCCTGGGATGGATTGAAATGCGCTGAGGAAAGCGGAGGGAGGGAGGGAAATGCTCTGTTAACATGTGCCAATTCTTCTGTCAGACTCATCACGGCGGGACAGCGTGAGGACTGAAAGTGTAAGAAGATGTGGAGGGAAACAGAGAATCTGACAGGAGCATCGGAGGGACGAGTGCAGGAATTTTGCTTTTTGCTTGGATGTAAACTCAGGAGTTGAGAGGAATTTGGGAGTGAGAAGGGACATCTCAGAAGGAGAAGAAGAAAAAGAGGTTGTTGTTGTTGTTACAGTCCTGGCAAAATCTTTTGTTCTAGCTAATAAAAGAAGTTAGTTTAAAAAACAAAAAGGAAAAAATGTAGTGTTTTTTTTTTCCTTCACTATGATATTCATTGGTGGTATATGGTGTGTTGTTTCATTTCTTGGTATTATTAACTCTGTGTAAATTGTTTTTTGAGTGAAGCTGACTTTCTGGATGGGTTGGTTTGTATTTGAGGCAGGATTAATTTCAGTAGGGTTCTTTCATAGATTTCTGATGGGTATTACTGGGATTTTGGTTTTGTTTACTGTATGTATGAACCTAGAGCTTTGGTAGGGCCAGCTGGGCTGCTGGAGTTTTGGGTGTGAATTTATTAGATGGCTTTTGTTAGATGCAGTTTTTAATTTTTGAAATGTTTTTCAATGTAGTGGTTTTAAGGTGGTTTTTAAGAATTCATTGTATTGCTTTATCTTGTTTGTAGTTGGTGTATGATAAGGGATGTGGTGTGAGTTCTTGAACATTATGGTTTTGGTGTTCCTAAGTTCTGATTTCTTTGTGGTTCAATAGCTTTTTTTATTTTTATTTTTTGGGACAGGGGCATTTATATGGTGGGTTTTTATAGGCAATATGTTTTTTAATTTAGGTAGTGATATTTTTTAATATTTTAATAGTTTAGGTTTTTTATTTTCATGGTTTTAATTATTTTTTTTAATTTTTTGAAATAACTTTTATAGATTACATGTTATTATTTGTGCATTAACATAAAGGTAGAGCTTTGGGGACTTTTTTTAGTAATGTTTAGGGTCAGTTGTGCAGTTTTGAGTCTAGTGCGTTGGTTTGATTTAATTTTTAATGGGTGTTTGTTTTTATTAGCAGTTGTGTCATTTTCAAGGTGTGTTTGAGTTTTTTGGGGTTTTTGAGATACTGGTTTAGGAGGAAGTTTATGATGAGCATGTGCGGAGGTTTTGGGCTACTTTATAGTGGGATTTAAAATTTATTTACAGTTAGGTTTATTTGAGTTTTTATTAGGGTTCAGTGACGTTGTGGGATATTTGTTCCGTTAGTAACAGAAATAGGTTTTGTTTTGCTGTGCTGCGATGGGATGGGCGTGTGCTGCGTGCCGGTGCTGACAAAGGTACAGTATTGTTGTGGCTCTGGTGCGTCGGGTTAATGAACTGACATGGTTTAATGTAGAGATGAAAATAGAAATAAATATACATTTAAAAATAAATATAACATTAGAGTGGTAAACATAAATATAGATAACAGATACATACATAAAACTATAATATATGGTATATAATTGTAACATGTTATCATATAGATAAATGATAGTCTATTTTATATATATATACACAAAGATATATAAATATAGATTGTAAATATAAAAATATTTAAATAGAGTTAAAGTAAATTGGGCAGTTTTATTAGGGTATAGGCTGGGGTTTTTAAATGATAGCAATAAAATATAAATTCAGATATACAAATATATATAGAAATACAAATATCTATACATATTTAATTTAAAGAAATATAAGTAAGAAAATATGTATAATACAGAAAATATATTTCTATGATTATATTAGAAGGTATTCCCTCTAATATAGATAAAATCTATGCATAAAATAAATAAAAATATCCATATAAATATCATTATAATTTTGAAAAATAAATTTACTTCGTAAATTTTAAATCTGGTTCAAATAAAGGGGTGTCCTTGGTTTTTATTTGGTTAGAGGCAGGAGTTTTATTTTAAATAATATAAGCAATATAGAAATGTGGATCTTAAGATAGAAATATATAATAAATATATAAAGAGAAATTGCTAAACTATGAATATAAATTTAAATATAAATATATGTAAGTAATATGAGGAGTTGTGGCATGGAATATAAATAACATTAAATGGCAATATAAATTATAAATGGGAATATAAATATAAAAATATGTAAATATCGTTTAAAAGAAATGGAATGTTTTGGCTTTTATTTAAGTAGAGGCAGGGTTTTTAATTTGAATATTATACGTGTTCCAGAAGTAAAAATCTTGACGCAGAAATATTTAATCCATATAAAAATATGAATAAAAAAATATAAAAAATATAAATACCTACTCGCATCGGATGTAATATAGAATATAAATTTATTTATAAATTGACATTGGTAAAGATAAATATATAAGTAAGCAATATACATTAATATACATTATAAATACAAATATGAATATAACAATTGAACATTAGGATAAAATCTATTTAAATATTTTTTAAAAGAAAGGGTTCGGTTTTTTTTTATTGTTGTGTTAGAGGCAGGGTTTTTATTTTAAATAGTATGAATGTAGATATTGTTATATATTTCTAAATATTGAGATATACAATCAAGATATAAATATATATATAAACACAAAATATAAATAAATACAAATAATAGGAAGTGATGTAATGAAGAATACAAATAACAGTATACATAAGTATACATTTTAAATGTAAATGTGAATATGAACCTGAAAAATAGAATTTTATAAAATATTTAAGTACAGTTTGGAAGAAAGGGGTTCTTTTTGGCTTTAATGTGGATGGAGGCAAAGGTTTTATTTTAAATAATCCAAGTGTTACCGAAGTAAAAATCGTAACAGAAATGTATACTTACTATGTGAAAATATTTATAAAAATATACAAATAAATTTAAGTTTTAGGGATATATGCAATATGGAATAGAAATGTATTTATAAAAAGAAATGTATAAATGGACAGTGTACATCAATATACGTTGTAAATAGAAATGTGAATATTAATATGAAAAAATATTTTAAAAAATATTTAAATATTTTTTTTAATAATTTTTTTTGTGTTGTGTTTTGTTTTGTTTTGTCTTTTATCCTATTAGATTAGAGGCAGACGGTTTTTTTCCCTCTTCCCGGTTGTTTTGGGGCATTTATTTCAGAGCAGTTTTCGGCGGGGGTCGCCCCTGTTCTTTTTTGCCGCCTTCGCTGCCGCAGCCCCGAGGCGCGCTGCGCCCCCGGCTGGGGCGGGCGGCAGTGCTGCCGCCTTGTGGGCAGAGCGCGGTACTGCAGCCGTGCAGCTAGAGGCGGCCAGCTTGGGAGTGGCGCGTGGGCGATGTCGCGGAGTTTTGTTTGACCTTCTCAGCATGGCGGCGAAAAGGGCGGGGAAGTGGAGGACCGTGTGGGTGTTTAACTGCACTGCCTGCACGGAATACCGACGTCATGGCGGCCCCGACGGATTTTTCTGTGGCGTTTCATGTGTACCCGAGACATGCTGTGGGCTCAGGGGCTCCGCGGGCGGGCGTATTTTGGCGGGTTTGTGAGAGGCATCTGGGTAAACGCCTCGCTGTGCCGGGGTCCTCTCACGTCCGCTTTCCCGCCCTGAGGGAGCCGAGCCGGGCCGAATAGTTCCGAAGAGCCGAAGAGTCGAGTGTGGCCGGAAAGAGCCGAGTTTCCCCGAAGAGCCGAGTGTGGCCGGAAAGAGCCGAGTTTCCCCGAAGAGCCGAGTGTGGCCGGAAAGAGCCGAGTTTCCCCGAAGAGCCGAGTGTGGCCGGAAAAAGCCGAGTTTCCCCGAAGAGCCGAGTGCGGCCGAAAACAGCCGTGTTTCACCGAAGAGCCGAGTGTGGCCGAAAACAGCCGAGTTGAGCCGAAGAGCCCAGTGCGGCCGAAAACAGCCGAGTTTACACCAAGAGCCGATGATAGCCGACTGGAACCGATAGCCGAGTGTAGCCGACTTGAGCCGCATTTAGACAATGTGCCGAATACGACCGAGTTTAGCCGAAGAGCCGAACTGAAACGAGTTTAGACCAAGAGCCGAACCACGCCGAATTCAGCCGAGTTTCATTAAACAGAACCGAACGACGCCGCAGCGCTCTGCATGCAGTGCGCCTGTGCAGACGGCAGGGATCGCTGTGCCTGCAGAGCGCCGGTGCACACGGCAGGGGGCGCTGTATAAAGTATAAAATATCAACTATCTATAAAAAGGAATAAAAGCTCTATGTCATGTGCAGCAGTAGAAAATTTCAGGCTCCCAGGGAATAAATCGTTTTCTTTAAATCATTTTCGTTTTGGAGGTTTTTTTACTCCCAGGTAGCCTGAAAGTTACTACTGCTGCTTTTTTATTCTAAAGCTAGAAAGGAAAACCAAGATTAGAAATGCAGGGAAAGAAAGAAAGAAAAAGAAAAAAAGAAAATAAGGAAAGGAAATGAAAGGAAAAAAGAAGGAAGGAGAGGAAGGAAGGAGAGGAAGGAAGGAGAGGAAGGAGAGGAAGGAGAGGAAGGAAGGAAGGAAGGAAGGAAGGAAGGAAGGAAGGAAGGAAGGAAGGAAGGAAGGAAGATAAGAAGATAAAAAAACCCAAAAACCAGGAGGGCAAGGAGAAACCTAGGGGGAAAAAAAATAGAAGAAGAAAAGAAAAGAAAAACCAACAAAAAAAAAAAAAAAAAACGAAGATGGGCAAGAAAAATCCCTGAAAACAGACCAGAGGAAAACCCCAAGATGGGCAAGAAAAAAAAATCGCAACAAAAAAACCAAGATGGCAAAGAAAAAATCCAGAAAAGGAAAACCCAGGAAAAAAAAAAAAAACCTGAAAAAAACCCCCAAGGGGGGCAAGGAAAAACCAGAAAAAACACCAAGATGGGCAAGAAGAAACGAAGAAAAAACCCCAAGAAGTGCCAGAAAAAAAGAGAGGCAATAAAGGCCACAAAAACTCAAGACAAAAGAAAACAAAACCAAGACATGCCAGAAAAAGGTACGAAAATGGTTCTGCCAGGTGCGATCAAGGTGAGCGGGTTCAGTTTCAGGTCCAGGGGATGAACAAGTGTCAGATTAGCTTGGGGCACTGCTGTGCAATGCAGCCGTGACAGGATTTATGTTTAAATATAGTTTAAATAAATTGGGGATTGTTTGGCTTTTATTGGGGTATGGGCTGGAGATTTCATAAAAAATATAAAACTAGAAATGCAAATATATCATATATATGTCGATATCAATAAATATTTAATACATATAAATATAAGTAAAAGAAATCTATTGTGTCAAAAGAATCTATATGTTATTATATAAAAAGGTATTCTCTCCAATATATATAATATCTATAAATATAACAAACGAAAATTACAAATATAGATGTGAATAGAATTATGACAAACAAAATTATTTTTAAACTTTTAAATGTGTTTTAAAGAAAGGGGTGTCTTTGCTTTTTATTTCGTTAGAGGCAGGGGTTTTATTTTAAATAATATAAGTACTATAGAAATGTAAATCGACATACAGAAATATATAATAAATATATAGAGATATAAAGATATAATACCAAACTATGAATAGAAATAGAAATCTATGCAAGTAACATGAAGAGATGCAATATATAATATAATTTTTATTATAGAGTAATATAAATTCTAAATATAAATGCGAATATAAATATGAAAAATATATGATGGGGGCTCGGAGCAGCCCAGGTGTGAGTGTGAGGATAATGGGGTCTCGGAGCAGCCCAGGTATGAGCTGTGAGGATGATGGGGGCTCGGAGCAGCCCAGGTGTGAGTGTGAGGATGATGAGGGGCCGGCTCCTGCCGGGGCGAGGCTGTTTTAGGGGGAGGCTTTGCCTCAGCTCCCTTTTGCACGGAGCTGCTGAGTGGAGGGGTTTATGGGGCGCTCCCGGCGCTGTCTCATGGAAGGACTGCGGGAGCTTCCCACAGGGTCGGGGGCACCACCTGGATCCGCGCTTGGGTACGTGGAGCATCGCTTAAAGGAGGCGCCGAGGGACGAATCTTTGTGCCGGGGAGCAGCAGCCGAACAGGTGAGCCCGTGTGGGTTTGGAGCGGGGAATTTTCTCCTTCCCCTTTGCAATTTCATCTTGCCAGTCCCTCCCCGGATCCCCAGGAACAAAAATGGAGCTTGCGAGGACAAAAGGGATTAAGGAGAAGGAAGCAGCTCCTCTTCTCTTATTGTCTGCGTTTGACCTGAGGGGATCCCTCTTGACTTGTGGTTTTAAGGGTGTTGATTGCAGGAAAAGCTGCCTTTTGCAGGCTGTTGGGGTATCCCGGGGGTGACAGGGAATCCCTGCGTTCTATTCTAAGGGGAATGGGAAAAGTATTCTTGTGGCATTATGGGTTTGATTTGAAGGCAGCCACCCCATTTGCACCACCCTCGGGTTTAAATGGCGGGGGCAGCCCTGGTGTCCCTCCTTTTCAAGGGTTTGAATGGAGGTCGAAATCGCCCTTTCCCATCAGTCGAAGGCTTTCATTTGGGGAGCGCCCCTACTTTTCTGCTCTTCTAGGGGGTGAAATTTTAGGGGAGAACACATTTCTTTGCCCTTGTTGAAGTGAGGTGCGCCCCGTCTGCGGTTTCGGGGTTGGTTGCGGGAAGCCGCAGCTCCGGCAGCGTTTGCAGGGCTGCAATGGGGCTGTGCCGCTGCATTGGAGGGCGCTCCTCGTGCCCGCGGCCCGGCCCGGAACGTTCCCGCTCGGGAGCGCTGCTGGCACGGCCCGGGCAGCTGCCGGGGCGCACGGGGGATTCGGCGCGGCCGGGCCGGCCGAGGGCGGCAGTGGCGGAGCTGCGCCGGTGCGAGCCGTGCGGAGCCGAGCGGAGCCGGGCCGGGCCGGCCAAGGGCGGCAGAGGCGGCGCGGGCGCTGCTGCGCCGGCCCGGGCGGTGCCGGCCGCTCCGTCCGCTCCGGGCGCGGGGCTCGGGCGCCGCCGGTAGCCCCGGGCCCGGTGCCGGCCCCGCCGGGCAGGGGCAGCGGGCGGGGCTCCCCGGGACGGCGCCGGCCCCGCGTACCGGAGCAGCCGCCGCAGGAGCCGCTTTCCTGCCGGGAGCCGCGCTCCGTCCGGGGCCGGCAGCGAGCGCGGGGTTCGGCCGCTCCAAGTTCGGCGGTGCCGTGGCTCGGAGGCGCTTTGGAGGCGTTGATGGCATCGCTGGGTTCGGTTTGCAGCGGGTGTCCGCTAAGGGATACGGTGTTCTTCCTGAGTGGGCACGGTTCTCGGTGCCGGTAGGGATGATAATGGTTTGTTTTGGATTGAGTTTTGTAGTCGGATATATATTTTTTTGCCGGGGTATTATGTTTAGAAGGGCGCGCAATGGTTTTTACGGGTCGTAGCGCGAAGCAGCGGTTCGCATTTTAATTCTGTTGCGGTGGCTTTTATTAGCGTGAGTGTGTAGTGTTTGTTTTGGGGGGCTTGGGGTAGCGTCCTGTCGTTCATAGCAGCGGGTTTTTAATCTCGATAATTGCATGTGTGTTTATCGTCTTCCAGGGCTTTTATTTGTTTGGTTTGTTTGATTGTAGTGTATGTTTTATGGTTACGGGTAATTTGGGGGACATTGTTTATGGTTACGTTTGTCTTTAGTCTTTGTGTTTGTTTCTAGGTGGTATTTTTATTTTGATAACTTGAGGCACTATGGGTTTATTCAGTGGGGAATAATTTTTTTGTTGCAGATTTATCTGTTTTTTGGTATTATTCTTGTTGTTGGTTTCTTTATTTTCCTTTGTTGTTGTTGTTGTTGTCTTTTAATGTATTTGCGTATTGTTTATCAGGGTTTTTTTTGGAAACATGGGTATTTATATGGTGGGTTTTTAAAGTATTTATTTATTTGGGTAGTTAATTTCTTAGTTTTTAGTGGTTGAGATGTTTTTCCATTTTGTTAATTAGTTCAGGTTTTAAAGTTATCTTTACAGAGGATTGTTTATTCTTTGAGTTAGTGTAGAGGTAGAATTTTGTTGTTTTTTATTTTTTTTTAGTAACGTCGTTCAGGGTGAGTGGCACTGTCTTGAGTTGAGTAGATTGGTTTGACTTTTTTTTAGTACTTTTTGTAATTTTCTGTGTGTGTTTCTATAGGATTTTCTTTTATTTTGGTTCCATTTTTCTGTCGTGATGAGAATTGTTATTGAAAAGAGTGTTCTTTGTTTTTTCGCTGACACTTGTTTGGGTGTTGGAGGTATCTTGATGTTTTTGGAAGATATTGGTGGGAATTTGATGCTGTTTGTTCTGTCATTTCATTTAGGAATTGGATTTTAAATATGCAATTATGACTCTAACTATATTGAAACAAAAGAAATAGATGTGTAGCAATGGGAATGGGCCAATTTTATTTTTATATATTCGGTCAATTTTTAAAATTTAACATGTAACATAAGTCATTATATGTTACAATAAGTTACTCTAATTTTAATAGAGTATTGTGTATGTTTATAGATATATGAATAGAGAATATAAATGTAAATACAACCCAAACAAAAATACAAATATATAAATGTATTGCAACTATATGCAGATATATCAAAAATTAATAATAAATTGTAAATGTAAAATAACATGAATTGTAAAGTATATAATACACGTAATACTGCATATATTTTATTAAATATATTATAGGAAATGGATATAAAATAGATATAAATATGTATGTGATATATGTATCTATCTATCTATATCTATCATTTGTTGTATATTATGATAAATATAAATATAAAAAAAATTTAGGTAGTTTAAAATAATGGATGGTTTTGTTTTTTCTTTGCCAAAGCAGGTGTTTTAGTGTAAAAATTACAAATACAAATAATATAAAGGTAGAAATATAAGTATAGAAATATATCATAAACACATTAAAGATTTATATAAAAATTAGAAATATAAGGAAAAATAAGTTGTAGCAGTAGATATGGTAAATAATTTAAAAAATAATTCCCGTATATTTTTTGAATAAGGTGCATATTATATATAGTTATTAATATAATGCATCAATATAAACTATAAATTTATATAAAATATCAACTATCTATAAGAAGGAATAAAAGCTCTGTGTCACGTGCAGCAGTAGAAAATTTCAGGCTCCCAGGGAATAAATAGTTTTCTTTAAATCATTTTCGTTTTGCAGAGTTTTTTTTTTACTCTCGGGTAGCCTGAAAGTTTCTACTGCTGCTTTTTTATTCTAAAGGTGGAAAGGTAAACCAAGATTAGAAATACAAGAAAGGGGAAAGGAAAGGGAAGGGAAAGGGAAAAGGAAAAGGGAAGGGAAGTGGTGAAAAACAGAGTGAAAAAAGTAAAAAGAGTTGGAAGGAAAAAGAGAGGGCATTCGGGAGGAGCGGTGCTGCCTCAGGTCCTTCCCCGCCCTGGGGCGAAGGACCCGTTTGATGCCCAGGAGGGAGTGCAGGTCCCGGTGGCTCCCGGGGGACGGAGCGGTGGCTGTCAGCCCGAGACTACAACTCCCGGCAGGCCGTGCTACCGACGCGGCGTGTGACGCAACGGCCGACGCGGCACATGAGTGGCTGGCGTGCCAGGCGGTCGCGCGGGGCTGTGCGCGCGCAGCTGCCGGCGCCTCTCCCGCGCGGGACAGCGACGCTGGAGGAGCGCAGCCTCCGTCTGGCCGCCCGCGCGGAGCTGAGCAGCGCGGAAGGAGCGTCCGCCCGGTTCCTCGGCCGCACACAGTGGTGCCGGGGGCGGGGGCGCTGCCGCCCGCCGATGGCGGAGGGCGAGGCGGTGCTTTGCTGCCGCGGGCCGGGAGCTGCAGGAGCCGCCCCGGGCGAGCGGCGCCGGGTGCTCCCGCGGTCCCGGTGGGGCGGCTGCCCTCGGGCTGGCGGAGGCGCCGGAGGAGCCCCCGAGCTGCAGCCGTCTCCCTCGGGCTGCTGCCGGTGCTGCGGGCGGAGGCGGCTCCGCCGCGTGTTGGGCGCTGCGAGCAGGGAGCGCTGCGGTATCGCCGGCATGACGGGGCTGCTGCCTGCGTTAGTGCTCGTGGCTCTTTGTGCCGTGACAGCGGATGGAGCGGCGCTGAGCGGGACACCCAGAGATGGCCGGGAGAATGCCCAGCGCAGGGAGCGGGCGGGCTGTGTGCTTCGGATGGCACAGGTGCGAGCTGCAAAGTCACCCCCCCTTCCGCCCCTGCCCTCCCGAGCCCCGGAGAAAATGCTTTCCAGCATTGTCGAGCTTCTGAAAGACAAAACTTGTGATTTGACACTAGCATCCAGAAAAGGTTTCTGTCTAGATTAGCAAATGCCTAAATTGTTCTTGGTTACATCCCATGACCGGTTTTAGGCAGTGACTTCATACTGCTTTTAGGATTTTCTTGTACACTGGTGAGAAAATAGGCAGGTCTGATAGTGGTTTCACTTTTTTTCTACTTCACGTTCCATAAGATTCTTTTATCCAAGCGATTGTTTTAAAATTCTACTGTAAGCGTTTGTGGTTCACTTTTTTTTTCTTTGCAGCACCCGGGCCTTTTTTTTTTTCTCTAAATCGGGAGTAAATATAGCTGAGTAAAATTACCTTGGTTATCTTCCTTCTTTTTAAACTTAATTGTTTTTATTAATAATTCTATCTGAATATGCAGAAAAAGTGAGTATGTCCTGTAATCTATGCTAGCTTTTCTCGTTTACAGGGTACTCACAAAATATGTCTCCCTTAGTGTCCCACAGAAACATTCTGGGTGCAATCTGAATTAAGGTATGTGTTTTCAAATAAGTAATCAGTTTAGATATTTGCCTGTGTACCTTTTCCTGTAATTCAGAGCTTGTGTTCTGTGGGTTTTATGATAAACCTGTAAAACATGTAAGAATGGTTTTGCAAGTCTGAATCGTTGAAGGCAGCAATAAGTGGATTTAAAGCCTGTTCTTGAGCAGACAAAGGGGAAAAGTGTGACTCTGATGCTGAACTTGTCATTTTTCATTTGACTTGCCTTTAATTATTGAAGAAGAGAGAGAACTAGGAAAAGAAATAGAATTGATTATTGAGCACTCCTAAAAAGCTCACCATGATTCTGTGTAGAGCCAAAGTGAAGGATGATGGAACAGAGCTCTGTGCATTAGAAGGAAATAAACCTGATGTCCACACAGAGTCTTACTAATTTCTGTTTTTAAAATGCAAAATAAGTTTAGGAAGTGTTGGAAGTTAGTATTTTGGGAAAGAAATGGCAGTTCCACAAAACATTCCATTCCATTTAAGAGAGGCCCTTGGACTGATTCATGTTGTAACTGCTGTCACTGCAATCAGTTGGTGGTTCAGCCTTGAAACGTGCACTTGGCCTTCTATAAAGCACTGTTTTGTTTGCCTTTCAGTGCTATGAGTCTTGATAAATTGGAGAAGTGCCCAAGAGAAATTCATCATCCTGAGATACAAAAGGTAGGAAGTGACTTTTTCTGGTTTGGTTCTTTTTCTTTATTGTTTTCTGGAAATAGAAGTAATTAAGTATAGATACTACTGGTTTGTTTCTTCCAGTAGCTGATAATACTAATACCAATAATAATAATAATAATAATAGTAAAGTAATACTACTTCAACTGTCTTTATTTATCCATTGAACTGGCCATTTTAAATCTAAACTTCTAAACACAAATCAAACCATCATCCTTGTAGAATCTTTAATAGGAGTGGGCTAAAGATCCTGGTTTTGTTGACAGGATTTATTGGTTCATGAACAGCAAGAGGTAAGTACAAGCCTAACTACCCTCTAGCTCACAGACCTGCCCGGTGAATAGAGCTTTGTTTTTTTGATGGGCTTGTGATGACTTTGAGATCAATTGCTCATTCATTACAGTAAAAAAAAAAAAATTGTTTTGAACATGACAGCAAAAATAACTTTAAGCACAACTTAATAATAATAATAGATCACCAATTTTAGTTAATAATTTTATGCTATACTCTTGGGTGAGGGAAGACTCGGACACTCAATATGAGATCAGCAAGCTATGTTTATTGCAGAGAGTATCAGACACTTATACAGCACATAATAAGCTTATGAATATTCTGTAAGCCAAGCGATCTATTGGTTAAACTATACCATCAACTCTTCCTCATTCCTTTGGGCCTACATTCCCTATTTCCCACGTCTCTCTGTCTACTTGTTATCCTACCCAGCTAGGCCCAGGCACACGCTATCTTGCAGGTGCAAAACTCAAAAATACCTGTGTTCGGTACTTTCCCAGCTCCTGGTCGGCTAACGAGCGAATGTCTGCGTGACCTCTGTCATGGAGCCATTTCTCCACACTATACTATCAAAGTTTAAAGGTAAATTATTATATATTAGGAGATGGTGTAAAGTGTATGTTGTAATGTGTAGGATATATACAAAGATACGTACTTGAAAGTCCGTAGAGGAAACAAATTTTTACGCCTTCTGTTTGACTGTTTGTCATATATTTGGTTTTATTTCCCAGGGATCAGTGAATTTTAACTCTGGAGTCCTCTATGCTAAGGATGCTCAGCTTAGAGATGATGAAATGTTCAGTAATGGTGAGTTTTTCACCTTCTCCTTCATTGTTTTGCTCATCTGAATAAAAAAAAAAAAAAAAGGCAAGATTAAAGAAAAAGCAATAGTTTTATTATTTTTACCCTGTTATGTCTGTTTCCTCAGTATTTGCTGCAGCTCTGCTTACCCAAGGTTTGGGTAAAACAAGCTTTGGGTTCCCTCTGTCTCACTGGGAGTTGCCCAATTCAGTTGCATCTGGTGAAATTCACCCTGAGACCTTACAGAACCAGCTCCAACTACGTGAGAGCCATTTGCAGTTCTCTCCAGACACCTGGAGAATGGGCGACATTTCTGAGAATCCGGCGAGCGTGCTTCTATCAAAACTCAGTCTGTGAAATTCCTGGGGAAAACCCTTCTGTGTCCTGAAGGGTTCAAACTCTGGTGAGGATCCAGTTATCAGGTGCTCACCTGGATGGTTCCAGCTCTTAAAGTGAACACTTGTACTCTTGCCCTGTAGTTTACATCTATTGTATTTTTGTTATTTTGCAGGATTTTTTGTCTTTGCAAAATATTGTGCATTTCACTCTTTGGAACCTCTCAGATGGTTCTTTGGTGCAGCACCACCCCAGGGGACACTTGCCTGCTGTCCTGAAGGGGTTGGTGGCTAGAATTGTGAATCCTGGAGAGTTTATAAGTCTTCTGTCCCCAGGGAGGTGTCGTGCTTTGTTTACTTTTGTTCTGTTGGTTAGGCGCTGCTTCTCGTTGCAAGTACGAATTTCAAACTGCCCTGTTCTTATTTTAACTGTTTTCCTGGTTCTCTCCCTACGGCAGGGAAAGACTCTCGTATCCTTGTCATCGGGCTCGGTGCTGTCCAAGAAGATACAGAGACTAAAAAAATCATAAGAAGCAAAATATGACTGCAGGGAAAAGAAGCTGGAGAGAACAGAAGGTGATGTTGTTATCCTTACCCTGTATTAGAAACATCCGCTGTGCTTTGATGCTGGCAGCTGCCAGGGGCTTGTTAGCTCTTTGTAGGCAGGTGTAGGTGTTCACTTGTAGGTTTTTTCTCTGTTCAAGTCAATTCAAACTTTGCTAAGCTTATATTTGCAGATTACTCTCTAGCACAGTCCAGCATGACATTTTTGAATGTTGTAAAAATACCATGTTACTTGGAAATTGCTAATGAAGAGAAGATTTAGGGGAAAATAAGATTTCAGGGTTGGAAGATGTGAGAAGAATTTTGTGGGGACGTTAGACTGAAGTAAAGCACACTTGAAGCTGGACTGGCACGCTGGCAGGTCCCCTATTAAACAGTAGTGCTGACATTAGCCTGGGGGTTGCCCATTGTTTCTGTAGAAATCAATGTTTCCTGGTCTTCAGAGGTAAGCTGCTTTGAAAAGCTGGAAGGTGCAGCATGCTGACAATCCCCGTGCTTTGGATTAAAAGTAGATTTCAGAAGGGTCCTAAGCTTTTGTCTTTTCCTAGAAGTCGATGTAATCCTGTCGAGGAGTTTTTAATTCTCTGTTGCCATGTCATCCATCAGAGCCCTGTTGTACTAATCATCATACAAGTACAAAACAAAAAATCAGACCCTGTCCCAAGCACTTAGAGGCCAGAACACGATTTCCTCGGGCTGCCGTTTGTGTGCCATCGGTACTCACCACGAATTGAGCCCTCTGGCTCTGACAGAGCCCCTGGATGCTGACGGAAGGGGGCTGGTCACAGACCCTGGAGGTGCCTGTCCCCCAGGGAGGGAGAGGACGAGGCAGTGTGGCCTGCAGGGAGGGTGTCGTCCCCAGAGAGCAGCCGGCGACTCCATGCCTGCCCGGGGCTGCGGGTGCCCCCTCGGGGTGGACGCCTGCCCTCAGGTTTCCCTCTGGGCACCCGGGGAGGGAACCAGGTCCATCCGTGTGGCAGCTGCAGGGCCTGCAGGCTCTGGGCCCTGGAGCCGAGTGAGCCTGAGCTGCTGCATGCTTGCTGTGAGCTTTGGGGTGAGCGTGCATCACTGCAGGCCTGGGATGGATTGAAATGCGCTGAGGAAAGCAGAGGGAGGGAGGGAAATGCTCTGTTAACATGTGCCAATTCTTCTGTCAGACTCATCACGGCGGGACAGCGTGAGGACTGAAAGTGTAAGAAGATGTGGAGGGAAACAGAGAATCTGACAGGAGCATCGGAGGGACGAGTGCAGGAATTTTGCTTTTTGCTTGGATGTAAACTCAGGAGTTGAGAGGAATTTGGGAGTGAGAAGGGACATCTCAGAAGGAGAAGAAGAAAAAGAGGTTGTTGTTGTTGTTACAGTCCTGGCAAAATCTTTTGTTCTAGCTAATAAAAGAAGTTAGTTTAAAAAACAAAAAGGAAAAAATGTAGTGTTTTTTTTTTTCCTTCACTATGATATTCATTGGTGGTATATGGTGTGTTGTTTCATTTCTTGGTATTATTAACTCTGTGTAAATTGTTTTTTGAGTGAAGCTGACTTTCTGGATGGGTTGGTTTGTATTTGAGGCAGGATTAATTTCAGTAGGGTTCTTTCATAGATTTCTGATGGGTATTACTGGGATTTTGGTTTTGTTTACTGTATGTATGAACCTAGAGCTTTGGTAGGGCCAGCTGGGCTGCTGGAGTTTTGGGTGTGAATTTATTAGATGGCTTTTGTTAGATGCAGTTTTTAATTTTTGAAATGTTTTTCAATGTAGTGGTTTTAAGGTGGTTTTTAAGAATTCATTGTATTGCTTTATCTTGTTTGTAGTTGGTGTATGATAAGGGATGTGGTGTGAGTTCTTGAACATTATGGTTTTGGTGTTCCTAAGTTCTGATTTCTTTGTGGTTCAATAGCTTTTTTTATTTTTATTTTTTGGGACAGGGGCATTTATATGGTGGGTTTTTATAGGCAATATGTTTTTTAATTTAGGTAGTGATATTTTTTAATATTTTAATAGTTTAGGTTTTTTATTTTCATGGTTTTAATTATTTTTTTTAATTTTTTGAAATAACTTTTATAGATTACATGTTATTATTTGTGCATTAACATAAAGGTAGAGCTTTGGGGACTTTTTTTAGTAATGTTTAGGGTCAGTTGTGCAGTTTTGAGTCTAGTGCGTTGGTTTGATTTAATTTTTAATGGGTGTTTGTTTTTATTAGCAGTTGTGTCATTTTCAAGGTGTGTTTGAGTTTTTTGGGGTTTTTGAGATACTGGTTTAGGAGGAAGTTTATGATGAGCATGTGCGGAGGTTTTGGGCTACTTTATAGTGGGATTTAAAATTTATTTACAGTTAGGTTTATTTGAGTTTTTATTAGGGTTCAGTGACGTTGTGGGATATTTGTTCCGTTAGTAACAGAAATAGGTTTTGTTTTGCTGTGCTGCGATGGGATGGGCGTGTGCTGCGTGCCGGTGCTGACAAAGGTACAGTATTGTTGTGGCTCTGGTGCGTCGGGTTAATGAACTGACATGGTTTAATGTAGAGATGAAAATAGAAATAAATATACATTTAAAAATAAATATAACATTAGAGTGGTAAACATAAATATAGATAACAGATACATACATAAAACTATAATATATGGTATATAATTGTAACATGTTATCATATAGATAAATGATAGTCTATTTTATATATATATACACAAAGATATATAAATATAGATTGTAAATATAAAAATATTTAAATAGAGTTAAAGTAAATTGGGCAGTTTTATTAGGGTATAGGCTGGGGTTTTTAAATGATAGCAATAAAATATAAATTCAGATATACAAATATATATAGAAATACAAATATCTATACATATTTAATTTAAACAAATATAAGTAAGAAAATATGTATAATACAGAAAATATATTTCTATGATTATATTAGAAGGTATTCCCTCTAATATAGATAAAATCTATGCATAAAATAAATAAAAATATCCATATAAATATCATTATAATTTTGAAAAATAAATTTACTTCGTAAATTTTAAATCTGGTTCAAATAAAGGGGTGTCCTTGGTTTTTATTTGGTTAGAGGCAGGAGTTTTATTTTAAATAATATAAGCAATATAGAAATGTGGATCTTAAGATAGAAATATATAATAAATATATAAAGAGAAATTGCTAAACTATGAATAGAAATTTAAATATAAATATATGTAAGTAATATGAGGAGTTGTGGCATGGAATATAAATAACATTAAATGGCAATATAAATTATAAATGGGAATATAAATATAAAAATATGTAAATATCGTTTAAAAGAAATGGAATGTTTTGGCTTTTATTTAAGTAGAGGCAGGGTTTTTAATTTGAATATTATACGTGTTCCAGAAGTAAAAATCTTGACGCAGAAATATTTAATCCATATAAAAATATGAATAAAAAAATATAAAAAATATAAATACCTACTCGCATCGGATGTAATATAGAATATAAATTTATTTATAAATTGACATTGGTAAAGATAAATATATAAGTAAGCAATATACATTAATATACATTATAAATACAAATATGAATATAACAATTGAACATTAGGATAAAATCTATTTAAATATTTTTTAAAAGAAAGGGTTCGGTTTTTTTTTATTGTTGTGTTAGAGGCAGGGTTTTTATTTTAAATAGTATGAATGTAGATATTGTTATATATTTCTAAATATTGAGATATACAATCAAGATATAAATATATATATAAACACAAAATATAAATAAATACAAATAATAGGAAGTGATGTAATGAAGAATACAAATAACAGTATACATAAGTATACATTTTAAATGTAAATGTGAATATGAACCTGAAAAATAGAATTTTATAAAATATTTAAGTACAGTTTGGAAGAAAGGGGTTCTTTTTGGCTTTAATGTGGATGGAGGCAAAGGTTTTATTTTAAATAATCCAAGTGTTACCGAAGTAAAAATCGTAACAGAAATGTATACTTACTATGTGAAAATATTTATAAAAATATACAAATAAATTTAAGTTTTAGGGATATATGCAATATGGAATAGAAATGTATTTATAAAAAGAAATGTATAAATGGACAGTGTACATCAATATACGTTGTAAATAGAAATGTGAATATTAATATGAAAAAATATTTTAAAAAATATTTAAATATTTTTTTTAATAATTTTTTTGTGTTGTGTTTTGTTTTGTTTTGTCTTTTATCCTATTAGATTAGAGGCAGACGGTTTTTTTCCCTCTTCCCGGTTGTTTTGGGGCATTTATTTCAGAGCAGTTTTCGGCGGGGGTCGCCCCTGTTCTTTTTTGCCGCCTTCGCTGCCGCAGCCCCGAGGCGCGCTGCGCCCCCGGCTGGGGCGGGCGGCAGTGCTGCCGCCTTGTGGGCAGAGCGCGGTACTGCAGCCGTGCAGCTAGAGGCGGCCAGCTTGGGAGTGGCGCGTGGGCGATGTCGCGGAGTTTTGTTTGACCTTCTCAGCATGGCGGCGAAAAGGGCGGGGAAGTGGAGGACCGTGTGGGTGTTTAACTGCACTGCCTGCACGGAATACCGACGTCATGGCGGCCCCGACGGATTTTTCTGTGGCGTTTCATGTGTACCCGAGACATGCTGTGGGCTCAGGGGCTCCGCGGGCGGGCGTATTTTGGCGGGTTTGTGAGAGGCATCTGGGTAAACGCCTCGCTGTGCCGGGGTCCTCTCACGTCCGCTTTCCCGCCCTGAGGGAGCCGAGCCGGGCCGAATAGTTCCGAAGAGCCGAAGAGTCGAGTGTGGCCGGAAAGAGCCGAGTTTCCCCGAAGAGCCGAGTGTGGCCGGAAAGAGCCGAGTTTCCCCGAAGAGCCGAGTGTGGCCGGAAAGAGCCGAGTTTCCCCGAAGAGCCGAGTGTGGCCGGAAAAAGCCGAGTTTCCCCGAAGAGCCGAGTGCGGCCGAAAACAGCCGTGTTTCACCGAAGAGCCGAGTGTGGCCGAAAACAGCCGAGTTGAGCCGAAGAGCCCAGTGCGGCCGAAAACAGCCGAGTTTACACCAAGAGCCGATGATAGCCGACTGGAACCGATAGCCGAGTGTAGCCGACTTGAGCCGCATTTAGACAATGTGCCGAATACGACCGAGTTTAGCCGAAGAGCCGAACTGAAACGAGTTTAGACCAAGAGCCGAACCACGCCGAATTCAGCCGAGTTTCATTAAACAGAACCGAACGACGCCGCAGCGCTCTGCATGCAGTGCGCCTGTGCAGACGGCAGGGATCGCTGTGCCTGCAGAGCGCCGGTGCACACGGCAGGGGGCGCTGTATAAAGTATAAAATATCAACTATCTATAAAAAGGAATAAAAGCTCTATGTCATGTGCAGCAGTAGAAAATTTCAGGCTCCCAGGGAATAAATCGTTTTCTTTAAATCATTTTCGTTTTGGAGGTTTTTTTACTCCCAGGTAGCCTGAAAGTTACTACTGCTGCTTTTTTATTCTAAAGCTAGAAAGGAAAACCAAGATTAGAAATGCAGGGAAAGAAAGAAAGAAAAAGAAAAAAAGAAAATAAGGAAAGGAAATGAAAGGAAAAAAGAAGGAAGGAGAGGAAGGAAGGAGAGGAAGGAAGGAGAGGAAGGAAGGAGAGGAAGGAGAGGAAGGAGAGGAAGGAAGGAAGGAAGGAAGGAAGGAAGGAAGGAAGGAAGGAAGGAAGGAAGGAAGGAAGGAAGGAAGGAAGGAAGGAAGGAAGGAAGGAAGGAAGGAAGGAAGGAAGGAAGATAAGAAGATAAAAAAACCCAAAAACCAGGAGGGCAAGGAGAAACCTAGGGGGAAAAAAAATAGAAGAAGAAAAGAAAAGAAAAACCAACAAAAAAAAAAAAAAAAACGAAGATGGGCAAGAAAAATCCCTGAAAACAGACCAGAGGAAAACCCCAAGATGGGCAAGAAAAAAAAATCGCAACAAAAAAACCAAGATGGCAAAGAAAAAATCCAGAAAAGGAAAACCCAGGAAAAAAAAAAAAAAACTGAAAAAAACCCCCAAGGGGGGCAAGGAAAAACCAGAAAAAACACCAAGATGGGCAAGAAGAAACGAAGAAAAAACCCCAAGAAGTGCCAGAAAAAAAGAGAGGCAATAAAGGCCACAAAAACTCAAGACAAAAGAAAACAAAACCAAGACATGCCAGAAAAAGGTACGAAAATGGTTCTGCCAGGTGCGATCAAGGTGAGCGGGTTCAGTTTCAGGTCCAGGGGATGAACAAGTGTCAGATTAGCTTGGGGCACTGCTGTGCAATGCAGCCGTGACAGGATTTATGTTTAAATATAGTTTAAATAAATTGGGGATTGTTTGGCTTTTATTGGGGTATGGGCTGGAGATTTCATAAAAAATATAAAACTAGAAATGCAAATATATCATATATATGTCGATATCAATAAATATTTAATACATATAAATATAAGTAAAAGAAATCTATTGTGTCAAAAGAATCTATATGTTATTATATAAAAAGGTATTCTCTCCAATATATATAATATCTATAAATATAACAAACGAAAATTACAAATATAGATGTGAATAGAATTATGACAAACAAAATTATTTTTAAACTTTTAAATGTGTTTTAAAGAAAGGGGTGTCTTTGCTTTTTATTTCGTTAGAGGCAGGGGTTTTATTTTAAATAATATAAGTACTATAGAAATGTAAATCGACATACAGAAATATATAATAAATATATAGAGATATAAAGATATAATACCAAACTATGAATAGAAATAGAAATCTATGCAAGTAACATGAAGAGATGCAATATATAATATAATTTTTATTATAGAGTAATATAAATTCTAAATATAAATGCGAATATAAATATGAAAAATATATGATGGGGGCTCGGAGCAGCCCAGGTGTGAGTGTGAGGATAATGGGGTCTCGGAGCAGCCCAGGTATGAGCTGTGAGGATGATGGGGGCTCGGAGCAGCCCAGGTGTGAGTGTGAGGATGATGAGGGGCCGGCTCCTGCCGGGGCGAGGCTGTTTTAGGGGGAGGCTTTGCCTCAGCTCCCTTTTGCACGGAGCTGCTGAGTGGAGGGGTTTATGGGGCGCTCCCGGCGCTGTCTCATGGAAGGACTGCGGGAGCTTCCCACAGGGTCGGGGGCACCACCTGGATCCGCGCTTGGGTACGTGGAGCATCGCTTAAAGGAGGCGCCGAGGGACGAATCTTTGTGCCGGGGAGCAGCAGCCGAACAGGTGAGCCCGTGTGGGTTTGGAGCGGGGAATTTTCTCCTTCCCCTTTGCAATTTCATCTTGCCAGTCCCTCCCCGGATCCCCAGGAACAAAAATGGAGCTTGCGAGGACAAAAGGGATTAAGGAGAAGGAAGCAGCTCCTCTTCTCTTATTGTCTGCGTTTGACCTGAGGGGATCCCTCTTGACTTGTGGTTTTAAGGGTGTTGATTGCAGGAAAAGCTGCCTTTTGCAGGCTGTTGGGGTATCCCGGGGGTGACAGGGAATCCCTGCGTTCTATTCTAAGGGGAATGGGAAAAGTATTCTTGTGGCATTATGGGTTTGATTTGAAGGCAGCCACCCCATTTGCACCACCCTCGGGTTTAAATGGCGGGGGCAGCCCTGGTGTCCCTCCTTTTCAAGGGTTTGAATGGAGGTCGAAATCGCCCTTTCCCATCAGTCGAAGGCTTTCATTTGGGGAGCGCCCCTACTTTTCTGCTCTTCTAGGGGGTGAAATTTTAGGGGAGAACACATTTCTTTGCCCTTGTTGAAGTGAGGTGCGCCCCGTCTGCGGTTTCGGGGTTGGTTGCGGGAAGCCGCAGCTCCGGCAGCGTTTGCAGGGCTGCAATGGGGCTGTGCCGCTGCATTGGAGGGCGCTCCTCGTGCCCGCGGCCCGGCCCGGAACGTTCCCGCTCGGGAGCGCTGCTGGCACGGCCCGGGCAGCTGCCGGGGCGCACGGGGGATTCGGCGCGGCCGGGCCGGCCGAGGGCGGCAGTGGCGGAGCCGCGCCGGTGCGAGCCGTGCGGAGCCGAGCGGAGCCGGGCCGGGCCGGCCAAGGGCGGCAGAGGCGGCGCGGGCGCTGCTGCGCCGGCCCGGGCGGTGCCGGCCGCTCCGTCCGCTCCGGGCGCGGGGCTCGGGCGCCGCCGGTAGCCCCGGGCCCGGTGCCGGCCCCGCCGGGCAGGGGCAGCGGGCGGGGCTCCCCGGGGCGGCGCCGGCCCCGCGTGCCGGAGCAGCCGCCACAGGAGCCGCTTTCCTGCCGGGAGCCGCGCTCCGTCCGGGGCCGGCAGCGAGCGCGGGGTTCGGCCGCTCCAAGTTCGGCGGTGCCGTGGCTCGGAGGCGCTTTGGAGGCGTTGATGGCATCGCTGGGTTCGGTTTGCAGCGGGTGTCCGCTAAGGGATATGGTGTTCTTCCTGAGCGGCACGGTTCTCGGTGCCGGTAGAGATGATAAAGGTTCGTTTCGGATTGGGTTTTGTAGTCGGATATGAAATAAACAGGGCCAGGAGACTTCTTCTGCTGTGTAATGCCTTAATTAAAAAGTGATCAGCTCAGGATTGGGCGGCTCGACGGGTCTGCAGCGTCCGTCGTCTCCCAGGGCGACTCAGAGGAGGAGGATATGCGCAGCTCTGTCCACCAGGGGCAGAGCTGGGGATCAGATCCTCTTGGGAGCCTTTTTGGGTCTCCTGATCCCATAAGATGGTGTCAGATGTTGGTTTCTCTCACTCAGTCGGCCTGGTCTCAGCTCCGGGGTCAACTCCCATGGTCAGGGCGAGAGGGTCCGAAGGTGTTCTGCGTCTCTGCAGGCTCAGCACTCGGTTCCTCACGTCCAGACATCACTCTAGTCTCTCAACTCTTAGGTGGCTCGTTGTTTTTGGGGTTTCTCCATGAGTTTGGAGATGGGGGTCTCACAAAGCATTCTGGTCTTGCGAGTCACTTTGCATAACCCCCCCCCCCACCTTCTCAGGTGTCTTCACTATTCTGGGAAAGGTACAACTTAGCTTCGGGCAAGGTCCCCACCCAGGAGAAGGGCCATTACCTCGCCCCGGCCAGGGCTTTTACTAATACAAAAACAACCATTAACGACAACGACCCGTGATTACAATAACAAAACACACAGAACTTGGGCAGGGCCAGTGGTCTGGCTGCCTTTTTGAAACTTTTTCTCATAAAAAATATTAACCGAGTTTTTGTTCATAACAGGATATATATTTTTTTGCCGGGGTATTATGTTTAGAAGGGCGCGCAATGGTTTTTACGGGTCGTAGCGCGAAGCAGCGGTTCGCATTTTAATTCTGTTGCGGTGGCTTTTATTAGCGTGAGTGTGTAGTGTTTGTTTTGGGGGGCTTGGGGTAGCGTCCTGTCGTTCATAGCAGCGGGTTTTTAATCTCGATAATTGCATGTGTGTTTATCGTCTTCCAGGGCTTTTATTTGTTTGGTTTGTTTGATTGTAGTGTATGTTTTATGGTTACGGGTAATTTGGGGGACATTGTTTATGGTTACGTTTGTCTTTAGTCTTTGTGTTTGTTTCTAGGTGGTATTTTTATTTTGATAACTTGAGGCACTATGGGTTTATTCAGTGGGGAATAATTTTTTTGTTGCAGATTTATCTGTTTTTTGGTATTATTCTTGTTGTTGGTTTCTTTATTTTCCTTTGTTGTTGTTGTTGTTGTCTTTTAATGTATTTGCGTATTGTTTATCAGGGTTTTTTTTGGAAACATGGGTATTTATATGGTGGGTTTTTAAAGTATTTATTTATTTGGGTAGTTAATTTCTTAGTTTTTAGTGGTTGAGATGTTTATCCATTTTGTTAATTAGTTCAGGTTTTAAAGTTATCTTTACAGAGGATTGTTTATTCTTTGAGTTAGTGTAGAGGTAGAATTTTGTTGTTTTTTATTTTTTTTTAGTAACGTCGTTCAGGGTGAGTGGCACTGTCTTGAGTTGAGTAGATTGGTTTGACTTTTTTTTAGTACTTTTTGTAATTTTCTGTGTGTGTTTCTATAGGATTTTCTTTTATTTTGGTTCCATTTTTCTGTCGTGATGAGAATTGTTATTGAAAAGAGTGTTCTTTGTTTTTTCGCTGACACTTGTTTGGGTGTTGGAGGTATCTTGATGTTTTTGGAAGATATTGGTGGGAATTTGATGCTGTTTGTTCTGTCATTTCATTTAGGAATTGGATTTTAAATATGCAATTATGACTCTAACTATATTGAAACAAAAGAAATAGATGTGTAGCAATGGGAATGGGCCAATTTTATTTTTATATATTCGGTCAATTTTTAATATTTAACATGTAACATAAGTCATTATATGTTACAATAAGTTACTCTAATTTTAATAGAGTATTGTGTATGTTTATAGATATATGAATAGAGAATATAAATGTAAATACAACCCAAACAAAAATACAAATATATAAATGTATTGCAACTATATGCAGATATATCAAAAATTAATAATAAATTGTAAATGTAAAATAACATGAATTGTAAAGTATATAATACACGTAATACTGCATATATTTTATTAAATATATTATAGGAAATGGATATAAAATAGATATAAATATGTATGTGATATATGTATCTATCTATCTATATCTATCATTTGTTGTATATTATGATAAATATAAATATAAAAAAAATTTAGGTAGTTTAAAATAATGGATGGTTTTGTTTTTTCTTTGCCAAAGCAGGTGTTTTAGTGTAAAAATTACAAATACAAATAATATAAAGGTAGAAATATAAGTATAGAAATATATCATAAACACATTAAAGATTTATATAAAAATTAGAAATATAAGGAAAAATAAGTTGTAGCAGTAGATATGGTAAATAATTTAAAAAATAATTCCCGTATATTTTTTGAATAAGGTGCATATTATATATAGTTATTAATATAATGCATCAATATAAACTATAAATTTATATAAAATATCAACTATCTATAAGAAGGAATAAAAGCTCTGTGTCACGTGCAGCAGTAGAAAATTTCAGGCTCCCAGGGAATAAATAGTTTTCTTTAAATCATTTTCGTTTTGCAGAGTTTTTTTTTTACTCTCGGGTAGCCTGAAAGTTTCTACTGCTGCTTTTTTATTCTAAAGGTGGAAAGGTAAACCAAGATTAGAAATACAAGAAAGGGGAAAGGAAAGGGAAGGGAAAGGGAAAAGGAAAAGGGAAGGGAAGTGGTGAAAAACAGAGTGAAAAAAGTAAAAAGAGTTGGAAGGAAAAAGAGAGGGCATTCGGGAGGAGCGGTGCTGCCTCAGGTCCTTCCCCGCCCTGGGGCGAAGGACCCGTTTGATGCCCAGGAGGGAGTGCAGGTCCCGGTGGCTCCCGGGGGACGGAGCGGTGGCTGTCAGCCCGAGACTACAACTCCCGGCAGGCCGTGCTACCGACGCGGCGTGTGACGCAACGGCCGACGCGGCACATGAGTGGCTGGCGTGCCAGGCGGTCGCGCGGGGCTGTGCGCGCGCAGCTGCCGGCGCCTCTCCCGCGCGGGACAGCGACGCTGGAGGGGCGCAGCCTCCGTCTGGCCGCCCGCGCGGAGCTGAGCAGCGCGGAAGGAGCGTCCGCCCGGTTCCTCGGCCGCACACAGTGGTGCCGGGGGCGGGGGCGCTGCCGCCCGCCGATGGCGGAGGGCGAGGCGGTGCTTTGCTGCCGCGGGCCGGGAGCTGCAGGAGCCGCCCCGGGCGAGCGGCGCCGGGTGCTCCCGCGGTCCCGGTGGGGCGGCTGCCCTCGGGCTGGCGGAGGCGCCGGAGGAGCCCCCGAGCTGCAGCCGTCTCCCTCGGGCTGCTGCCGGTGCTGCGGGCGGAGGCGGCTCCGCCGCGTGTTGGGCGCTGCGAGCAGGGAGCGCTGCGGTATCGCCGGCATGACGGGGCTGCTGCCTGCGTTAGTGCTCGTGGCTCTTTGTGCCGTGACAGCGGATGGAGCGGCGCTGAGCGGGACACCCAGAGATGGCCGGGAGAATGCCCAGCGCAGGGAGCGGGCGGGCTGTGTGCTTCGGATGGCACAGGTGCGAGCTGCAAAGTCACCCCCCCTTCCGCCCCTGCCCTCCCGAGCCCCGGAGAAAATGCTTTCCAGCATTGTCGAGCTTCTGAAAGACAAAACTTGTGATTTGACACTAGCATCCAGAAAAGGTTTCTGTCTAGATTAGCAAATGCCTAAATTGTTCTTGGTTACATCCCATGACCGGTTTTAGGCAGTGACTTCATACTGCTTTTAGGATTTTCTTGTACACTGGTGAGAAAATAGGCAGGTCTGATAGTGGTTTCACTTTTTTTCTACTTCACGTTCCATAAGATTCTTTTATCCAAGCGATTGTTTTAAAATTCTACTGTAAGCGTTTGTGGTTCACTTTTTTTTTCTTTGCAGCACCCGGGCCTTTTTTTTTTTCTCTAAATCGGGAGTAAATATAGCTGAGTAAAATTACCTTGGTTATCTTCCTTCTTTTTAAACTTAATTGTTTTTATTAATAATTCTATCTGAATATGCAGAAAAAGTGAGTATGTCCTGTAATCTATGCTAGCTTTTCTCGTTTACAGGGTACTCACAAAATATGTCTCCCTTAGTGTCCCACAGAAACATTCTGGGTGCAATCTGAATTAAGGTATGTGTTTTCAAATAAGTAATCAGTTTAGATATTTGCCTGTGTACCTTTTCCTGTAATTCAGAGCTTGTGTTCTGTGGGTTTTATGATAAACCTGTAAAACATGTAAGAATGGTTTTGCAAGTCTGAATCGTTGAAGGCAGCAATAAGTGGATTTAAAGCCTGTTCTTGAGCAGACAAAGGGGAAAAGTGTGACTCTGATGCTGAACTTGTCATTTTTCATTTGACTTGCCTTTAATTATTGAAGAAGAGAGAGAACTAGGAAAAGAAATAGAATTGATTATTGAGCACTCCTAAAAAGCTCACCATGATTCTGTGTAGAGCCAAAGTGAAGGATGATGGAACAGAGCTCTGTGCATTAGAAGGAAATAAACCTGATGTCCACACAGAGTCTTACTAATTTCTGTTTTTAAAATGCAAAATAAGTTTAGGAAGTGTTGGAAGTTAGTATTTTGGGAAAGAAATGGCAGTTCCACAAAACATTCCATTCCATTTAAGAGAGGCCCTTGGACTGATTCATGTTGTAACTGCTGTCACTGCAATCAGTTGGTGGTTCAGCCTTGAAACGTGCACTTGGCCTTCTATAAAGCACTGTTTTGTTTGCCTTTCAGTGCTATGAGTCTTGATAAATTGGAGAAGTGCCCAAGAGAAATTCATCATCCTGAGATACAAAAGGTAGGAAGTGACTTTTTCTGGTTTGGTTCTTTTTCTTTATTGTTTTCTGGAAATAGAAGTAATTAAGTATAGATACTACTGGTTTGTTTCTTCCAGTAGCTGATAATACTAATACCAATAATAATAATAATAATAATAGTAAAGTAATACTACTTCAACTGTCTTTATTTATCCATTGAACTGGCCATTTTAAATCTAAACTTCTAAACACAAATCAAACCATCATCCTTGTAGAATCTTTAATAGGAGTGGGCTAAAGATCCTGGTTTTGTTGACAGGATTTATTGGTTCATGAACAGCAAGAGGTAAGTACAAGCCTAACTACCCTCTAGCTCACAGACCTGCCCGGTGAATAGAGCTTTGTTTTTTTGATGGGCTTGTGATGACTTTGAGATCAATTGCTCATTCATTACAGTAAAAAAAAAAAAATTGTTTTGAACATGACAGCAAAAATAACTTTAAGCACAACTTAATAATAATAATAGATCACCAATTTTAGTTAATAATTTTATGCTATACTCTTGGGTGAGGGAAGACTCGGACACTCAATATGAGATCAGCAAGCTATGTTTATTGCAGAGAGTATCAGACACTTATACAGCACATAATAAGCTTATGAATATTCTGTAAGCCAAGCGATCTATTGGTTAAACTATACCATCAACTCTTCCTCATTCCTTTGGGCCTACATTCCCTATTTCCCACGTCTCTCTGTCTACTTGTTATCCTACCCAGCTAGGCCCAGGCACACGCTATCTTGCAGGTGCAAAACTCAAAAATACCTGTGTTCGGTACTTTCCCAGCTCCTGGTCGGCTAACGAGCGAATGTCTGCGTGACCTCTGTCATGGAGCCATTTCTCCACACTATACTATCAAAGTTTAAAGGTAAATTATTATATATTAGGAGATGGTGTAAAGTGTATGTTGTAATGTGTAGGATATATACAAAGATACGTACTTGAAAGTCCGTAGAGGAAACAAATTTTTACGCCTTCTGTTTGACTGTTTGTCATATATTTGGTTTTATTTCCCAGGGATCAGTGAATTTTAACTCTGGAGTCCTCTATGCTAAGGATGCTCAGCTTAGAGATGATGAAATGTTCAGTAATGGTGAGTTTTTCACCTTCTCCTTCATTGTTTTGCTCATCTGAATAAAAAAAAAAAAAAAAAGGCAAGATTAAAGAAAAAGCAATAGTTTTATTATTTTTACCCTGTTATGTCTGTTTCCTCAGTATTTGCTGCAGCTCTGCTTACCCAAGGTTTGGGTAAAACAAGCTTTGGGTTCCCTCTGTCTCACTGGGAGTTGCCCAATTCAGTTGCATCTGGTGAAATTCACCCTGAGACCTTACAGAACCAGCTCCAACTACGTGAGAGCCATTTGCAGTTCTCTCCAGACACCTGGAGAATGGGCGACATTTCTGAGAATCCGGCGAGCGTGCTTCTATCAAAACTCAGTCTGTGAAATTCCTGGGGAAAACCCTTCTGTGTCCTGAAGGGTTCAAACTCTGGTGAGGATCCAGTTATCAGGTGCTCACCTGGATGGTTCCAGCTCTTAAAGTGAACACTTGTACTCTTGCCCTGTAGTTTACATCTATTGTATTTTTGTTATTTTGCAGGATTTTTTGTCTTTGCAAAATATTGTGCATTTCACTCTTTGGAACCTCTCAGATGGTTCTTTGGTGCAGCACCACCCCAGGGGACACTTGCCTGCTGTCCTGAAGGGGTTGGTGGCTAGAATTGTGAATCCTGGAGAGTTTATAAGTCTTCTGTCCCCAGGGAGGTGTCGTGCTTTGTTTACTTTTGTTCTGTTGGTTAGGCGCTGCTTCTCGTTGCAAGTACGAATTTCAAACTGCCCTGTTCTTATTTTAACTGTTTTCCTGGTTCTCTCCCTACGGCAGGGAAAGACTCTCGTATCCTTGTCATCGGGCTCGGTGCTGTCCAAGAAGATACAGAGACTAAAAAAATCATAAGAAGCAAAATATGACTGCAGGGAAAAGAAGCTGGAGAGAACAGAAGGTGATGTTGTTATCCTTACCCTGTATTAGAAACATCCGCTGTGCTTTGATGCTGGCAGCTGCCAGGGGCTTGTTAGCTCTTTGTAGGCAGGTGTAGGTGTTCACTTGTAGGTTTTTTCTCTGTTCAAGTCAATTCAAACTTTGCTAAGCTTATATTTGCAGATTACTCTCTAGCACAGTCCAGCATGACATTTTTGAATGTTGTAAAAATACCATGTTACTTGGAAATTGCTAATGAAGAGAAGATTTAGGGGAAAATAAGATTTCAGGGTTGGAAGATGTGAGAAGAATTTTGTGGGGACGTTAGACTGAAGTAAAGCACACTTGAAGCTGGACTGGCACGCTGGCAGGTCCCCTATTAAACAGTAGTGCTGACATTAGCCTGGGGGTTGCCCATTGTTTCTGTAGAAATCAATGTTTCCTGGTCTTCAGAGGTAAGCTGCTTTGAAAAGCTGGAAGGTGCAGCATGCTGACAATCCCCGTGCTTTGGATTAAAAGTAGATTTCAGAAGGGTCCTAAGCTTTTGTCTTTTCCTAGAAGTCGATGTAATCCTGTCGAGGAGTTTTTAATTCTCTGTTGCCATGTCATCCATCAGAGCCCTGTTGTACTAATCATCATACAAGTACAAAACAAAAAATCAGACCCTGTCCCAAGCACTTAGAGGCCAGAACACGATTTCCTCGGGCTGCCGTTTGTGTGCCATCGGTACTCACCACGAATTGAGCCCTCTGGCTCTGACAGAGCCCCTGGATGCTGACGGAAGGGGGCTGGTCACAGACCCTGGAGGTGCCTGTCCCCCAGGGAGGGAGAGGCCGAGGCAGTGTGGCCTGCAGGGAGGGTGTCGTCCCCAGAGAGCAGCCGGCGACTCCATGCCTGCCCGGGGCTGCGGGTGCCCCCTCGGGGTGGACGCCTGCCCTCAGGTTTCCCTCTGGGCACCCGGGGAGGGAACCAGGTCCATCCGTGTGGCAGCTGCAGGGCCTGCAGGCTCTGGGCCCTGGAGCCGAGTGAGCCTGAGCTGCTGCATGCTTGCTGTGAGCTTTGGGGTGAGCGTGCATCACTGCAGGCCTGGGATGGATTGAAATGCGCTGAGGAAAGCGGAGGGAGGGAGGGAAATGCTCTGTTAACATGTGCCAATTCTTCTGTCAGACTCATCACGGCGGGACAGCGTGAGGACTGAAAGTGTAAGAAGATGTGGAGGGAAACAGAGAATCTGACAGGAGCATCGGAGGGACGAGTGCAGGAATTTTGCTTTTTGCTTGGATGTAAACTCAGGAGTTGAGAGGAATTTGGGAGTGAGAAGGGACATCTCAGAAGGAGAAGAAGAAAAAGAGGTTGTTGTTGTTGTTACAGTCCTGGCAAAATCTTTTGTTCTAGCTAATAAAAGAAGTTAGTTTAAAAAACAAAAAGGAAAAAATGTAGTGTTTTTTTTTTCCTTCACTATGATATTCATTGGTGGTATATGGTGTGTTGTTTCATTTCTTGGTATTATTAACTCTGTGTAAATTGTTTTTTGAGTGAAGCTGACTTTCTGGATGGGTTGGTTTGTATTTGAGGCAGGATTAATTTCAGTAGGGTTCTTTCATAGATTTCTGATGGGTATTACTGGGATTTTGGTTTTGTTTACTGTATGTATGAACCTAGAGCTTTGGTAGGGCCAGCTGGGCTGCTGGAGTTTTGGGTGTGAATTTATTAGATGGCTTTTGTTAGATGCAGTTTTTAATTTTTGAAATGTTTTTCAATGTAGTGGTTTTAAGGTGGTTTTTAAGAATTCATTGTATTGCTTTATCTTGTTTGTAGTTGGTGTATGATAAGGGATGTGGTGTGAGTTCTTGAACATTATGGTTTTGGTGTTCCTAAGTTCTGATTTCTTTGTGGTTCAATAGCTTTTTTTATTTTTATTTTTTGGGACAGGGGCATTTATATGGTGGGTTTTTATAGGCAATATGTTTTTTAATTTAGGTAGTGATATTTTTTAATATTTTAATAGTTTAGGTTTTTTATTTTCATGGTTTTAATTATTTTTTTTAATTTTTTGAAATAACTTTTATAGATTACATGTTATTATTTGTGCATTAACATAAAGGTAGAGCTTTGGGGACTTTTTTTAGTAATGTTTAGGGTCAGTTGTGCAGTTTTGAGTCTAGTGCGTTGGTTTGATTTAATTTTTAATGGGTGTTTGTTTTTATTAGCAGTTGTGTCATTTTCAAGGTGTGTTTGAGTTTTTTGGGGTTTTTGAGATACTGGTTTAGGAGGAAGTTTATGATGAGCATGTGCGGAGGTTTTGGGCTACTTTATAGTGGGATTTAAAATTTATTTACAGTTAGGTTTATTTGAGTTTTTATTAGGGTTCAGTGACGTTGTGGGATATTTGTTCCGTTAGTAACAGAAATAGGTTTTGTTTTGCTGTGCTGCGATGGGATGGGCGTGTGCTGCGTGCCGGTGCTGACAAAGGTACAGTATTGTTGTGGCTCTGGTGCGTCGGGTTAATGAACTGACATGGTTTAATGTAGAGATGAAAATAGAAATAAATATACATTTAAAAATAAATATAACATTAGAGTGGTAAACATAAATATAGATAACAGATACATACATAAAACTATAATATATGGTATATAATTGTAACATGTTATCATATAGATAAATGATAGTCTATTTTATATATATATACACAAAGATATATAAATATAGATTGTAAATATAAAAATATTTAAATAGAGTTAAAGTAAATTGGGCAGTTTTATTAGGGTATAGGCTGGGGTTTTTAAATGATAGCAATAAAATATAAATTCAGATATACAAATATATATAGAAATACAAATATCTATACATATTTAATTTAAAGAAATATAAGTAAGAAAATATGTATAATACAGAAAATATATTTCTATGATTATATTAGAAGGTATTCCCTCTAATATAGATAAAATCTATGCATAAAATAAATAAAAATATCCATATAAATATCATTATAATTTTGAAAAATAAATTTACTTCGTAAATTTTAAATCTGGTTCAAATAAAGGGGTGTCCTTGGTTTTTATTTGGTTAGAGGCAGGAGTTTTATTTTAAATAATATAAGCAATATAGAAATGTGGATCTTAAGATAGAAATATATAATAAATATATAAAGAGAAATTGCTAAACTATGAATATAAATTTAAATATAAATATATGTAAGTAATATGAGGAGTTGTGGCATGGAATATAAATAACATTAAATGGCAATATAAATTATAAATGGGAATATAAATATAAAAATATGTAAATATCGTTTAAAAGAAATGGAATGTTTTGGCTTTTATTTAAGTAGAGGCAGGGTTTTTAATTTGAATATTATACGTGTTCCAGAAGTAAAAATCTTGACGCAGAAATATTTAATCCATATAAAAATATGAATAAAAAAATATAAAAAATATAAATACCTACTCGCATCGGATGTAATATAGAATATAAATTTATTTATAAATTGACATTGGTAAAGATAAATATATAAGTAAGCAATATACATTAATATACATTATAAATACAAATATGAATATAACAATTGAACATTAGGATAAAATCTATTTAAATATTTTTTAAAAGAAAGGGTTCGGTTTTTTTTTATTGTTGTGTTAGAGGCAGGGTTTTTATTTTAAATAGTATGAATGTAGATATTGTTATATATTTCTAAATATTGAGATATACAATCAAGATATAAATATATATATAAACACAAAATATAAATAAATACAAATAATAGGAAGTGATGTAATGAAGAATACAAATAACAGTATACATAAGTATACATTTTAAATGTAAATGTGAATATGAACCTGAAAAATAGAATTTTATAAAATATTTAAGTACAGTTTGGAAGAAAGGGGTTCTTTTTGGCTTTAATGTGGATGGAGGCAAAGGTTTTATTTTAAATAATCCAAGTGTTACCGAAGTAAAAATCGTAACAGAAATGTATACTTACTATGTGAAAATATTTATAAAAATATACAAATAAATTTAAGTTTTAGGGATATATGCAATATGGAATAGAAATGTATTTATAAAAAGAAATGTATAAATGGACAGTGTACATCAATATACGTTGTAAATAGAAATGTGAATATTAATATGAAAAAATATTTTAAAAAATATTTAAATATTTTTTTTAATAATTTTTTTTGTGTTGTGTTTTGTTTTGTTTTGTCTTTTATCCTATTAGATTAGAGGCAGACGGTTTTTTTCCCTCTTCCCGGTTGTTTTGGGGCATTTATTTCAGAGCAGTTTTCGGCGGGGGTCGCCCCTGTTCTTTTTTGCCGCCTTCGCTGCCGCAGCCCCGAGGCGCGCTGCGCCCCCGGCTGGGGCGGGCGGCAGTGCTGCCGCCTTGTGGGCAGAGCGCGGTACTGCAGCCGTGCAGCTAGAGGCGGCCAGCTTGGGAGTGGCGCGTGGGCGATGTCGCGGAGTTTTGTTTGACCTTCTCAGCATGGCGGCGAAAAGGGCGGGGAAGTGGAGGACCGTGTGGGTGTTTAACTGCACTGCCTGCACGGAATACCGACGTCATGGCGGCCCCGACGGATTTTTCTGTGGCGTTTCATGTGTACCCGAGACATGCTGTGGGCTCAGGGGCTCCGCGGGCGGGCGTATTTTGGCGGGTTTGTGAGAGGCATCTGGGTAAACGCCTCGCTGTGCCGGGGTCCTCTCACGTCCGCTTTCCCGCCCTGAGGGAGCCGAGCCGGGCCGAATAGTTCCGAAGAGCCGAAGAGTCGAGTGTGGCCGGAAAGAGCCGAGTTTCCCCGAAGAGCCGAGTGTGGCCGGAAAGAGCCGAGTTTCCCCGAAGAGCCGAGTGTGGCCGGAAAGAGCCGAGTTTCCCCGAAGAGCCGAGTGTGGCCGGAAAGAGCCGAGTTTCCCCGAAGAGCCGAGTGCGGCCGAAAACAGCCGTGTTTCACCGAAGAGCCGAGTGTGGCCGAAAACAGCCGAGTTGAGCCGAAGAGCCCAGTGCGGCCGAAAACAGCCGAGTTTACACCAAGAGCCGATGATAGCCGACTGGAACCGATAGCCGAGTGTAGCCGACTTGAGCCGCATTTAGACAATGTGCCGAATACGACCGAGTTTAGCCGAAGAGCCGAACTGAAACGAGTTTAGACCAAGAGCCGAACCACGCCGAATTCAGCCGAGTTTCATTAAACAGAACCGAACGACGCCGCAGCGCTCTGCATGCAGTGCGCCTGTGCAGACGGCAGGGATCGCTGTGCCTGCAGAGCGCCGGTGCACACGGCAGGGGGCGCTGTATAAAGTATAAAATATCAACTATCTATAAAAAGGAATAAAAGCTCTATGTCATGTGCAGCAGTAGAAAATTTCAGGCTCCCAGGGAATAAATCGTTTTCTTTAAATCATTTTCGTTTTGGAGGTTTTTTTACTCCCAGGTAGCCTGAAAGTTACTACTGCTGCTTTTTTATTCTAAAGCTAGAAAGGAAAACCAAGATTAGAAATGCAGGGAAAGAAAGAAAGAAAAAGAAAAAAAGAAAATAAGGAAAGGAAATGAAAGGAAAAAAGAAGGAAGGAGAGGAAGGAAGGAGAGGAAGGAAGGAGAGGAAGGAGAGGAAGGAGAGGAAGGAAGGAAGGAAGGAAGGAAGGAAGGAAGGAAGGAAGGAAGGAAGGAAGGAAGGAAGATAAGAAGATAAAAAAACCCAAAAACCAGGAGGGCAAGGAGAAACCTAGGGGGAAAAAAAATAGAAGAAGAAAAGAAAAGAAAAACCAACAAAAAAAAAAAAAAAAAACGAAGATGGGCAAGAAAAATCCCTGAAAACAGACCAGAGGAAAACCCCAAGATGGGCAAGAAAAAAAAATCGCAACAAAAAAACCAAGATGGCAAAGAAAAAATCCAGAAAAGGAAAACCCAGGAAAAAAAAAAAAAACCTGAAAAAAACCCCCAAGGGGGGCAAGGAAAAACCAGAAAAAACACCAAGATGGGCAAGAAGAAACGAAGAAAAAACCCCAAGAAGTGCCAGAAAAAAAGAGAGGCAATAAAGGCCACAAAAACTCAAGACAAAAGAAAACAAAACCAAGACATGCCAGAAAAAGGTACGAAAATGGTTCTGCCAGGTGCGATCAAGGTGAGCGGGTTCAGTTTCAGGTCCAGGGGATGAACAAGTGTCAGATTAGCTTGGGGCACTGCTGTGCAATGCAGCCGTGACAGGATTTATGTTTAAATATAGTTTAAATAAATTGGGGATTGTTTGGCTTTTATTGGGGTATGGGCTGGAGATTTCATAAAAAATATAAAACTAGAAATGCAAATATATCATATATATGTCGATATCAATAAATATTTAATACATATAAATATAAGTAAAAGAAATCTATTGTGTCAAAAGAATCTATATGTTATTATATAAAAAGGTATTCTCTCCAATATATATAATATCTATAAATATAACAAACGAAAATTACAAATATAGATGTGAATAGAATTATGACAAACAAAATTATTTTTAAACTTTTAAATGTGTTTTAAAGAAAGGGGTGTCTTTGCTTTTTATTTCGTTAGAGGCAGGGGTTTTATTTTAAATAATATAAGTACTATAGAAATGTAAATCGACATACAGAAATATATAATAAATATATAGAGATATAAAGATATAATACCAAACTATGAATAGAAATAGAAATCTATGCAAGTAACATGAAGAGATGCAATATATAATATAATTTTTATTATAGAGTAATATAAATTCTAAATATAAATGCGAATATAAATATGAAAAATATATGATGGGGGCTCGGAGCAGCCCAGGTGTGAGTGTGAGGATAATGGGGTCTCGGAGCAGCCCAGGTATGAGCTGTGAGGATGATGGGGGCTCGGAGCAGCCCAGGTGTGAGTGTGAGGATGATGAGGGGCCGGCTCCTGCCGGGGCGAGGCTGTTTTAGGGGGAGGCTTTGCCTCAGCTCCCTTTTGCACGGAGCTGCTGAGTGGAGGGGTTTATGGGGCGCTCCCGGCGCTGTCTCATGGAAGGACTGCGGGAGCTTCCCACAGGGTCGGGGGCACCACCTGGATCCGCGCTTGGGTACGTGGAGCATCGCTTAAAGGAGGCGCCGAGGGACGAATCTTTGTGCCGGGGAGCAGCAGCCGAACAGGTGAGCCCGTGTGGGTTTGGAGCGGGGAATTTTCTCCTTCCCCTTTGCAATTTCATCTTGCCAGTCCCTCCCCGGATCCCCAGGAACAAAAATGGAGCTTGCGAGGACAAAAGGGATTAAGGAGAAGGAAGCAGCTCCTCTTCTCTTATTGTCTGCGTTTGACCTGAGGGGATCCCTCTTGACTTGTGGTTTTAAGGGTGTTGATTGCAGGAAAAGCTGCCTTTTGCAGGCTGTTGGGGTATCCCGGGGGTGACAGGGAATCCCTGCGTTCTATTCTAAGGGGAATGGGAAAAGTATTCTTGTGGCATTATGGGTTTGATTTGAAGGCAGCCACCCCATTTGCACCACCCTCGGGTTTAAATGGCGGGGGCAGCCCTGGTGTCCCTCCTTTTCAAGGGTTTGAATGGAGGTCGAAATCGCCCTTTCCCATCAGTCGAAGGCTTTCATTTGGGGAGCGCCCCTACTTTTCTGCTCTTCTAGGGGGTGAAATTTTAGGGGAGAACACATTTCTTTGCCCTTGTTGAAGTGAGGTGCGCCCCGTCTGCGGTTTCGGGGTTGGTTGCGGGAAGCCGCAGCTCCGGCAGCGTTTGCAGGGCTGCAATGGGGCTGTGCCGCTGCATTGGAGGGCGCTCCTCGTGCCCGCGGCCCGGCCCGGAACGTTCCCGCTCGGGAGCGCTGCTGGCACGGCCCGGGCAGCTGCCGGGGCGCACGGGGGATTCGGCGCGGCCGGGCCGGCCGAGGGCGGCAGTGGCGGAGCTGCGCCGGTGCGAGCCGTGCGGAGCCGAGCGGAGCCGGGCCGGGCCGGCCAAGGGCGGCAGAGGCGGCGCGGGCGCTGCTGCGCCGGCCCGGGCGGTGCCGGCCGCTCCGTCCGCTCCGGGCGCGGGGCTCGGGCGCCGCCGGTAGCCCCGGGCCCGGTGCCGGCCCCGCCGGGCAGGGGCAGCGGGCGGGGCTCCCCGGGACGGCGCCGGCCCCGCGTACCGGAGCAGCCGCCGCAGGAGCCGCTTTCCTGCCGGGAGCCGCGCTCCGTCCGGGGCCGGCAGCGAGCGCGGGGTTCGGCCGCTCCAAGTTCGGCGGTGCCGTGGCTCGGAGGCGCTTTGGAGGCGTTGATGGCATCGCTGGGTTCGGTTTGCAGCGGGTGTCCGCTAAGGGATACGGTGTTCTTCCTGAGTGGGCACGGTTCTCGGTGCCGGTAGGGATGATAATGGTTTGTTTTGGATTGAGTTTTGTAGTCGGATATATATTTTTTTGCCGGGGTATTATGTTTAGAAGGGCGCGCAATGGTTTTTACGGGTCGTAGCGCGAAGCAGCGGTTCGCATTTTAATTCTGTTGCGGTGGCTTTTATTAGCGTGAGTGTGTAGTGTTTGTTTTGGGGGGCTTGGGGTAGCGTCCTGTCGTTCATAGCAGCGGGTTTTTAATCTCGATAATTGCATGTGTGTTTATCGTCTTCCAGGGCTTTTATTTGTTTGGTTTGTTTGATTGTAGTGTATGTTTTATGGTTACGGGTAATTTGGGGGACATTGTTTATGGTTACGTTTGTCTTTAGTCTTTGTGTTTGTTTCTAGGTGGTATTTTTATTTTGATAACTTGAGGCACTATGGGTTTATTCAGTGGGGAATAATTTTTTTGTTGCAGATTTATCTGTTTTTTGGTATTATTCTTGTTGTTGGTTTCTTTATTTTCCTTTGTTGTTGTTGTTGTTGTCTTTTAATGTATTTGCGTATTGTTTATCAGGGTTTTTTTTGGAAACATGGGTATTTATATGGTGGGTTTTTAAAGTATTTATTTATTTGGGTAGTTAATTTCTTAGTTTTTAGTGGTTGAGATGTTTTTCCATTTTGTTAATTAGTTCAGGTTTTAAAGTTATCTTTACAGAGGATTGTTTATTCTTTGAGTTAGTGTAGAGGTAGAATTTTGTTGTTTTTTATTTTTTTTTAGTAACGTCGTTCAGGGTGAGTGGCACTGTCTTGAGTTGAGTAGATTGGTTTGACTTTTTTTTAGTACTTTTTGTAATTTTCTGTGTGTGTTTCTATAGGATTTTCTTTTATTTTGGTTCCATTTTTCTGTCGTGATGAGAATTGTTATTGAAAAGAGTGTTCTTTGTTTTTTCGCTGACACTTGTTTGGGTGTTGGAGGTATCTTGATGTTTTTGGAAGATATTGGTGGGAATTTGATGCTGTTTGTTCTGTCATTTCATTTAGGAATTGGATTTTAAATATGCAATTATGACTCTAACTATATTGAAACAAAAGAAATAGATGTGTAGCAATGGGAATGGGCCAATTTTATTTTTATATATTCGGTCAATTTTTAAAATTTAACATGTAACATAAGTCATTATATGTTACAATAAGTTACTCTAATTTTAATAGAGTATTGTGTATGTTTATAGATATATGAATAGAGAATATAAATGTAAATACAACCCAAACAAAAATACAAATATATAAATGTATTGCAACTATATGCAGATATATCAAAAATTAATAATAAATTGTAAATGTAAAATAACATGAATTGTAAAGTATATAATACACGTAATACTGCATATATTTTATTAAATATATTATAGGAAATGGATATAAAATAGATATAAATATGTATGTGATATATGTATCTATCTATCTATATCTATCATTTGTTGTATATTATGATAAATATAAATATAAAAAAAATTTAGGTAGTTTAAAATAATGGATGGTTTTGTTTTTTCTTTGCCAAAGCAGGTGTTTTAGTGTAAAAATTACAAATACAAATAATATAAAGGTAGAAATATAAGTATAGAAATATATCATAAACACATTAAAGATTTATATAAAAATTAGAAATATAAGGAAAAATAAGTTGTAGCAGTAGATATGGTAAATAATTTAAAAAATAATTCCCGTATATTTTTTGAATAAGGTGCATATTATATATAGTTATTAATATAATGCATCAATATAAACTATAAATTTATATAAAATATCAACTATCTATAAGAAGGAATAAAAGCTCTGTGTCACGTGCAGCAGTAGAAAATTTCAGGCTCCCAGGGAATAAATAGTTTTCTTTAAATCATTTTCGTTTTGCAGAGTTTTTTTTTTACTCTCGGGTAGCCTGAAAGTTTCTACTGCTGCTTTTTTATTCTAAAGGTGGAAAGGTAAACCAAGATTAGAAATACAAGAAAGGGGAAAGGAAAGGGAAGGGAAAGGGAAAAGGAAAAGGGAAGGGAAGTGGTGAAAAACAGAGTGAAAAAAGTAAAAAGAGTTGGAAGGAAAAAGAGAGGGCATTCGGGAGGAGCGGTGCTGCCTCAGGTCCTTCCCCGCCCTGGGGCGAAGGACCCGTTTGATGCCCAGGAGGGAGTGCAGGTCCCGGTGGCTCCCGGGGGACGGAGCGGTGGCTGTCAGCCCGAGACTACAACTCCCGGCAGGCCGTGCTACCGACGCGGCGTGTGACGCAACGGCCGACGCGGCACATGAGTGGCTGGCGTGCCAGGCGGTCGCGCGGGGCTGTGCGCGCGCAGCTGCCGGCGCCTCTCCCGCGCGGGACAGCGACGCTGGAGGAGCGCAGCCTCCGTCTGGCCGCCCGCGCGGAGCTGAGCAGCGCGGAAGGAGCGTCCGCCCGGTTCCTCGGCCGCACACAGTGGTGCCGGGGGCGGGGGCGCTGCCGCCCGCCGATGGCGGAGGGCGAGGCGGTGCTTTGCTGCCGCGGGCCGGGAGCTGCAGGAGCCGCCCCGGGCGAGCGGCGCCGGGTGCTCCCGCGGTCCCGGTGGGGCGGCTGCCCTCGGGCTGGCGGAGGCGCCGGAGGAGCCCCCGAGCTGCAGCCGTCTCCCTCGGGCTGCTGCCGGTGCTGCGGGCGGAGGCGGCTCCGCCGCGTGTTGGGCGCTGCGAGCAGGGAGCGCTGCGGTATCGCCGGCATGACGGGGCTGCTGCCTGCGTTAGTGCTCGTGGCTCTTTGTGCCGTGACAGCGGATGGAGCGGCGCTGAGCGGGACACCCAGAGATGGCCGGGAGAATGCCCAGCGCAGGGAGCGGGCGGGCTGTGTGCTTCGGATGGCACAGGTGCGAGCTGCAAAGTCACCCCCCCTTCCGCCCCTGCCCTCCCGAGCCCCGGAGAAAATGCTTTCCAGCATTGTCGAGCTTCTGAAAGACAAAACTTGTGATTTGACACTAGCATCCAGAAAAGGTTTCTGTCTAGATTAGCAAATGCCTAAATTGTTCTTGGTTACATCCCATGACCGGTTTTAGGCAGTGACTTCATACTGCTTTTAGGATTTTCTTGTACACTGGTGAGAAAATAGGCAGGTCTGATAGTGGTTTCACTTTTTTTCTACTTCACGTTCCATAAGATTCTTTTATCCAAGCGATTGTTTTAAAATTCTACTGTAAGCGTTTGTGGTTCACTTTTTTTTTCTTTGCAGCACCCGGGCCTTTTTTTTTTTCTCTAAATCGGGAGTAAATATAGCTGAGTAAAATTACCTTGGTTATCTTCCTTCTTTTTAAACTTAATTGTTTTTATTAATAATTCTATCTGAATATGCAGAAAAAGTGAGTATGTCCTGTAATCTATGCTAGCTTTTCTCGTTTACAGGGTACTCACAAAATATGTCTCCCTTAGTGTCCCACAGAAACATTCTGGGTGCAATCTGAATTAAGGTATGTGTTTTCAAATAAGTAATCAGTTTAGATATTTGCCTGTGTACCTTTTCCTGTAATTCAGAGCTTGTGTTCTGTGGGTTTTATGATAAACCTGTAAAACATGTAAGAATGGTTTTGCAAGTCTGAATCGTTGAAGGCAGCAATAAGTGGATTTAAAGCCTGTTCTTGAGCAGACAAAGGGGAAAAGTGTGACTCTGATGCTGAACTTGTCATTTTTCATTTGACTTGCCTTTAATTATTGAAGAAGAGAGAGAACTAGGAAAAGAAATAGAATTGATTATTGAGCACTCCTAAAAAGCTCACCATGATTCTGTGTAGAGCCAAAGTGAAGGATGATGGAACAGAGCTCTGTGCATTAGAAGGAAATAAACCTGATGTCCACACAGAGTCTTACTAATTTCTGTTTTTAAAATGCAAAATAAGTTTAGGAAGTGTTGGAAGTTAGTATTTTGGGAAAGAAATGGCAGTTCCACAAAACATTCCATTCCATTTAAGAGAGGCCCTTGGACTGATTCATGTTGTAACTGCTGTCACTGCAATCAGTTGGTGGTTCAGCCTTGAAACGTGCACTTGGCCTTCTATAAAGCACTGTTTTGTTTGCCTTTCAGTGCTATGAGTCTTGATAAATTGGAGAAGTGCCCAAGAGAAATTCATCATCCTGAGATACAAAAGGTAGGAAGTGACTTTTTCTGGTTTGGTTCTTTTTCTTTATTGTTTTCTGGAAATAGAAGTAATTAAGTATAGATACTACTGGTTTGTTTCTTCCAGTAGCTGATAATACTAATACCAATAATAATAATAATAATAATAGTAAAGTAATACTACTTCAACTGTCTTTATTTATCCATTGAACTGGCCATTTTAAATCTAAACTTCTAAACACAAATCAAACCATCATCCTTGTAGAATCTTTAATAGGAGTGGGCTAAAGATCCTGGTTTTGTTGACAGGATTTATTGGTTCATGAACAGCAAGAGGTAAGTACAAGCCTAACTACCCTCTAGCTCACAGACCTGCCCGGTGAATAGAGCTTTGTTTTTTTGATGGGCTTGTGATGACTTTGAGATCAATTGCTCATTCATTACAGTAAAAAAAAAAAAATTGTTTTGAACATGACAGCAAAAATAACTTTAAGCACAACTTAATAATAATAATAGATCACCAATTTTAGTTAATAATTTTATGCTATACTCTTGGGTGAGGGAAGACTCGGACACTCAATATGAGATCAGCAAGCTATGTTTATTGCAGAGAGTATCAGACACTTATACAGCACATAATAAGCTTATGAATATTCTGTAAGCCAAGCGATCTATTGGTTAAACTATACCATCAACTCTTCCTCATTCCTTTGGGCCTACATTCCCTATTTCCCACGTCTCTCTGTCTACTTGTTATCCTACCCAGCTAGGCCCAGGCACACGCTATCTTGCAGGTGCAAAACTCAAAAATACCTGTGTTCGGTACTTTCCCAGCTCCTGGTCGGCTAACGAGCGAATGTCTGCGTGACCTCTGTCATGGAGCCATTTCTCCACACTATACTATCAAAGTTTAAAGGTAAATTATTATATATTAGGAGATGGTGTAAAGTGTATGTTGTAATGTGTAGGATATATACAAAGATACGTACTTGAAAGTCCGTAGAGGAAACAAATTTTTACGCCTTCTGTTTGACTGTTTGTCATATATTTGGTTTTATTTCCCAGGGATCAGTGAATTTTAACTCTGGAGTCCTCTATGCTAAGGATGCTCAGCTTAGAGATGATGAAATGTTCAGTAATGGTGAGTTTTTCACCTTCTCCTTCATTGTTTTGCTCATCTGAATAAAAAAAAAAAAAAAAGGCAAGATTAAAGAAAAAGCAATAGTTTTATTATTTTTACCCTGTTATGTCTGTTTCCTCAGTATTTGCTGCAGCTCTGCTTACCCAAGGTTTGGGTAAAACAAGCTTTGGGTTCCCTCTGTCTCACTGGGAGTTGCCCAATTCAGTTGCATCTGGTGAAATTCACCCTGAGACCTTACAGAACCAGCTCCAACTACGTGAGAGCCATTTGCAGTTCTCTCCAGACACCTGGAGAATGGGCGACATTTCTGAGAATCCGGCGAGCGTGCTTCTATCAAAACTCAGTCTGTGAAATTCCTGGGGAAAACCCTTCTGTGTCCTGAAGGGTTCAAACTCTGGTGAGGATCCAGTTATCAGGTGCTCACCTGGATGGTTCCAGCTCTTAAAGTGAACACTTGTACTCTTGCCCTGTAGTTTACATCTATTGTATTTTTGTTATTTTGCAGGATTTTTTGTCTTTGCAAAATATTGTGCATTTCACTCTTTGGAACCTCTCAGATGGTTCTTTGGTGCAGCACCACCCCAGGGGACACTTGCCTGCTGTCCTGAAGGGGTTGGTGGCTAGAATTGTGAATCCTGGAGAGTTTATAAGTCTTCTGTCCCCAGGGAGGTGTCGTGCTTTGTTTACTTTTGTTCTGTTGGTTAGGCGCTGCTTCTCGTTGCAAGTACGAATTTCAAACTGCCCTGTTCTTATTTTAACTGTTTTCCTGGTTCTCTCCCTACGGCAGGGAAAGACTCTCGTATCCTTGTCATCGGGCTCGGTGCTGTCCAAGAAGATACAGAGACTAAAAAAATCATAAGAAGCAAAATATGACTGCAGGGAAAAGAAGCTGGAGAGAACAGAAGGTGATGTTGTTATCCTTACCCTGTATTAGAAACATCCGCTGTGCTTTGATGCTGGCAGCTGCCAGGGGCTTGTTAGCTCTTTGTAGGCAGGTGTAGGTGTTCACTTGTAGGTTTTTTCTCTGTTCAAGTCAATTCAAACTTTGCTAAGCTTATATTTGCAGATTACTCTCTAGCACAGTCCAGCATGACATTTTTGAATGTTGTAAAAATACCATGTTACTTGGAAATTGCTAATGAAGAGAAGATTTAGGGGAAAATAAGATTTCAGGGTTGGAAGATGTGAGAAGAATTTTGTGGGGACGTTAGACTGAAGTAAAGCACACTTGAAGCTGGACTGGCACGCTGGCAGGTCCCCTATTAAACAGTAGTGCTGACATTAGCCTGGGGGTTGCCCATTGTTTCTGTAGAAATCAATGTTTCCTGGTCTTCAGAGGTAAGCTGCTTTGAAAAGCTGGAAGGTGCAGCATGCTGACAATCCCCGTGCTTTGGATTAAAAGTAGATTTCAGAAGGGTCCTAAGCTTTTGTCTTTTCCTAGAAGTCGATGTAATCCTGTCGAGGAGTTTTTAATTCTCTGTTGCCATGTCATCCATCAGAGCCCTGTTGTACTAATCATCATACAAGTACAAAACAAAAAATCAGACCCTGTCCCAAGCACTTAGAGGCCAGAACACGATTTCCTCGGGCTGCCGTTTGTGTGCCATCGGTACTCACCACGAATTGAGCCCTCTGGCTCTGACAGAGCCCCTGGATGCTGACGGAAGGGGGCTGGTCACAGACCCTGGAGGTGCCTGTCCCCCAGGGAGGGAGAGGACGAGGCAGTGTGGCCTGCAGGGAGGGTGTCGTCCCCAGAGAGCAGCCGGCGACTCCATGCCTGCCCGGGGCTGCGGGTGCCCCCTCGGGGTGGACGCCTGCCCTCAGGTTTCCCTCTGGGCACCCGGGGAGGGAACCAGGTCCATCCGTGTGGCAGCTGCAGGGCCTGCAGGCTCTGGGCCCTGGAGCCGAGTGAGCCTGAGCTGCTGCATGCTTGCTGTGAGCTTTGGGGTGAGCGTGCATCACTGCAGGCCTGGGATGGATTGAAATGCGCTGAGGAAAGCAGAGGGAGGGAGGGAAATGCTCTGTTAACATGTGCCAATTCTTCTGTCAGACTCATCACGGCGGGACAGCGTGAGGACTGAAAGTGTAAGAAGATGTGGAGGGAAACAGAGAATCTGACAGGAGCATCGGAGGGACGAGTGCAGGAATTTTGCTTTTTGCTTGGATGTAAACTCAGGAGTTGAGAGGAATTTGGGAGTGAGAAGGGACATCTCAGAAGGAGAAGAAGAAAAAGAGGTTGTTGTTGTTGTTACAGTCCTGGCAAAATCTTTTGTTCTAGCTAATAAAAGAAGTTAGTTTAAAAAACAAAAAGGAAAAAATGTAGTGTTTTTTTTTTTCCTTCACTATGATATTCATTGGTGGTATATGGTGTGTTGTTTCATTTCTTGGTATTATTAACTCTGTGTAAATTGTTTTTTGAGTGAAGCTGACTTTCTGGATGGGTTGGTTTGTATTTGAGGCAGGATTAATTTCAGTAGGGTTCTTTCATAGATTTCTGATGGGTATTACTGGGATTTTGGTTTTGTTTACTGTATGTATGAACCTAGAGCTTTGGTAGGGCCAGCTGGGCTGCTGGAGTTTTGGGTGTGAATTTATTAGATGGCTTTTGTTAGATGCAGTTTTTAATTTTTGAAATGTTTTTCAATGTAGTGGTTTTAAGGTGGTTTTTAAGAATTCATTGTATTGCTTTATCTTGTTTGTAGTTGGTGTATGATAAGGGATGTGGTGTGAGTTCTTGAACATTATGGTTTTGGTGTTCCTAAGTTCTGATTTCTTTGTGGTTCAATAGCTTTTTTTATTTTTATTTTTTGGGACAGGGGCATTTATATGGTGGGTTTTTATAGGCAATATGTTTTTTAATTTAGGTAGTGATATTTTTTAATATTTTAATAGTTTAGGTTTTTTATTTTCATGGTTTTAATTATTTTTTTTAATTTTTTGAAATAACTTTTATAGATTACATGTTATTATTTGTGCATTAACATAAAGGTAGAGCTTTGGGGACTTTTTTTAGTAATGTTTAGGGTCAGTTGTGCAGTTTTGAGTCTAGTGCGTTGGTTTGATTTAATTTTTAATGGGTGTTTGTTTTTATTAGCAGTTGTGTCATTTTCAAGGTGTGTTTGAGTTTTTTGGGGTTTTTGAGATACTGGTTTAGGAGGAAGTTTATGATGAGCATGTGCGGAGGTTTTGGGCTACTTTATAGTGGGATTTAAAATTTATTTACAGTTAGGTTTATTTGAGTTTTTATTAGGGTTCAGTGACGTTGTGGGATATTTGTTCCGTTAGTAACAGAAATAGGTTTTGTTTTGCTGTGCTGCGATGGGATGGGCGTGTGCTGCGTGCCGGTGCTGACAAAGGTACAGTATTGTTGTGGCTCTGGTGCGTCGGGTTAATGAACTGACATGGTTTAATGTAGAGATGAAAATAGAAATAAATATACATTTAAAAATAAATATAACATTAGAGTGGTAAACATAAATATAGATAACAGATACATACATAAAACTATAATATATGGTATATAATTGTAACATGTTATCATATAGATAAATGATAGTCTATTTTATATATATATACACAAAGATATATAAATATAGATTGTAAATATAAAAATATTTAAATAGAGTTAAAGTAAATTGGGCAGTTTTATTAGGGTATAGGCTGGGGTTTTTAAATGATAGCAATAAAATATAAATTCAGATATACAAATATATATAGAAATACAAATATCTATACATATTTAATTTAAAGAAATATAAGTAAGAAAATATGTATAATACAGAAAATATATTTCTATGATTATATTAGAAGGTATTCCCTCTAATATAGATAAAATCTATGCATAAAATAAATAAAAATATCCATATAAATATCATTATAATTTTGAAAAATAAATTTACTTCGTAAATTTTAAATCTGGTTCAAATAAAGGGGTGTCCTTGGTTTTTATTTGGTTAGAGGCAGGAGTTTTATTTTAAATAATATAAGCAATATAGAAATGTGGATCTTAAGATAGAAATATATAATAAATATATAAAGAGAAATTGCTAAACTATGAATATAAATTTAAATATAAATATATGTAAGTAATATGAGGAGTTGTGGCATGGAATATAAATAACATTAAATGGCAATATAAATTATAAATGGGAATATAAATATAAAAATATGTAAATATCGTTTAAAAGAAATGGAATGTTTTGGCTTTTATTTAAGTAGAGGCAGGGTTTTTAATTTGAATATTATACGTGTTCCAGAAGTAAAAATCTTGACGCAGAAATATTTAATCCATATAAAAATATGAATAAAAAAATATAAAAAATATAAATACCTACTCGCATCGGATGTAATATAGAATATAAATTTATTTATAAATTGACATTGGTAAAGATAAATATATAAGTAAGCAATATACATTAATATACATTATAAATACAAATATGAATATAACAATTGAACATTAGGATAAAATCTATTTAAATATTTTTTAAAAGAAAGGGTTCGGTTTTTTTTTATTGTTGTGTTAGAGGCAGGGTTTTTATTTTAAATAGTATGAATGTAGATATTGTTATATATTTCTAAATATTGAGATATACAATCAAGATATAAATATATATATAAACACAAAATATAAATAAATACAAATAATAGGAAGTGATGTAATGAAGAATACAAATAACAGTATACATAAGTATACATTTTAAATGTAAATGTGAATATGAACCTGAAAAATAGAATTTTATAAAATATTTAAGTACAGTTTGGAAGAAAGGGGTTCTTTTTGGCTTTAATGTGGATGGAGGCAAAGGTTTTATTTTAAATAATCCAAGTGTTACCGAAGTAAAAATCGTAACAGAAATGTATACTTACTATGTGAAAATATTTATAAAAATATACAAATAAATTTAAGTTTTAGGGATATATGCAATATGGAATAGAAATGTATTTATAAAAAGAAATGTATAAATGGACAGTGTACATCAATATACGTTGTAAATAGAAATGTGAATATTAATATGAAAAAATATTTTAAAAAATATTTAAATATTTTTTTTAATAATTTTTTTGTGTTGTGTTTTGTTTTGTTTTGTCTTTTATCCTATTAGATTAGAGGCAGACGGTTTTTTTCCCTCTTCCCGGTTGTTTTGGGGCATTTATTTCAGAGCAGTTTTCGGCGGGGGTCGCCCCTGTTCTTTTTTGCCGCCTTCGCTGCCGCAGCCCCGAGGCGCGCTGCGCCCCCGGCTGGGGCGGGCGGCAGTGCTGCCGCCTTGTGGGCAGAGCGCGGTACTGCAGCCGTGCAGCTAGAGGCGGCCAGCTTGGGAGTGGCGCGTGGGCGATGTCGCGGAGTTTTGTTTGACCTTCTCAGCATGGCGGCGAAAAGGGCGGGGAAGTGGAGGACCGTGTGGGTGTTTAACTGCACTGCCTGCACGGAATACCGACGTCATGGCGGCCCCGACGGATTTTTCTGTGGCGTTTCATGTGTACCCGAGACATGCTGTGGGCTCAGGGGCTCCGCGGGCGGGCGTATTTTGGCGGGTTTGTGAGAGGCATCTGGGTAAACGCCTCGCTGTGCCGGGGTCCTCTCACGTCCGCTTTCCCGCCCTGAGGGAGCCGAGCCGGGCCGAATAGTTCCGAAGAGCCGAAGAGTCGAGTGTGGCCGGAAAGAGCCGAGTTTCCCCGAAGAGCCGAGTGTGGCCGGAAAGAGCCGAGTTTCCCCGAAGAGCCGAGTGTGGCCGGAAAGAGCCGAGTTTCCCCGAAGAGCCGAGTGTGGCCGGAAAAAGCCGAGTTTCCCCGAAGAGCCGAGTGCGGCCGAAAACAGCCGTGTTTCACCGAAGAGCCGAGTGTGGCCGAAAACAGCCGAGTTGAGCCGAAGAGCCCAGTGCGGCCGAAAACAGCCGAGTTTACACCAAGAGCCGATGATAGCCGACTGGAACCGATAGCCGAGTGTAGCCGACTTGAGCCGCATTTAGACAATGTGCCGAATACGACCGAGTTTAGCCGAAGAGCCGAACTGAAACGAGTTTAGACCAAGAGCCGAACCACGCCGAATTCAGCCGAGTTTCATTAAACAGAACCGAACGACGCCGCAGCGCTCTGCATGCAGTGCGCCTGTGCAGACGGCAGGGATCGCTGTGCCTGCAGAGCGCCGGTGCACACGGCAGGGGGCGCTGTATAAAGTATAAAATATCAACTATCTATAAAAAGGAATAAAAGCTCTATGTCATGTGCAGCAGTAGAAAATTTCAGGCTCCCAGGGAATAAATCGTTTTCTTTAAATCATTTTCGTTTTGGAGGTTTTTTTACTCCCAGGTAGCCTGAAAGTTACTACTGCTGCTTTTTTATTCTAAAGCTAGAAAGGAAAACCAAGATTAGAAATGCAGGGAAAGAAAGAAAGAAAAAGAAAAAAAGAAAATAAGGAAAGGAAATGAAAGGAAAAAAGAAGGAAGGAGAGGAAGGAAGGAGAGGAAGGAGAGGAAGGAAGGAGAGGAAGGAGAGGAAGGAAGGAAGGAAGGAAGGAAGGAAGGAAGGAAGGAAGGAAGGAAGGAAGGAAGGAAGGAAGGAAGGAAGGAAGGAAGGAAGGAAGGAAGGAAGGAAGGAAGGAAGGAAGGATGGAAGGAAGGAAGATAAGAAGATAAAAAAACCCAAAAACCAGGAGGGCAAGGAGAAACCTAGGGGGAAAAAAAATAGAAGAAGAAAAGAAAAGAAAAACCAACAAAAAAAAAAAAAAAAGGAAGATGGGCAAGAAAAATCCCTGAAAACAGACCAGAGGAAAACCCCAAGATGGGCAAGAAAAAAAATCGCAACAAAAAACTAAGATGGCGAAGAAAAAATCCAGAAAAGGAAAACCCAGGAAAAAAAAAAAAAACCTGAAAAAAACCCCCAAGGGGGGCAAGGAAAAACCAGAAAAAACACCAAGATGGGCAAGAAGAAACGAAGAAAAAACCCCAAGAAGTGCCAGAAAAAAAGAGAGGCAATAAAGGCCACAAAAACTCAAGACAAAAGAAAACAAAACCAAGACATGCCAGAAAAAGGTACGAAAATGGTTCTGCCAGGTGCGATCAAGGTGAGCGGGTTCAGTTTCAGGTCCAGGAGATGAACAAGTGTCAGATTAGCTTGGGGCACTGCTGTGCAATGCAGCCGTGACAGGATTCATGTTTAAATATAGTTTAAATAGATTGGGGATTGGTTGGCTTTTATTGGGGTATAGGCTGGAGATTTCATAAAAAATATAAAACTAGAAATGCAAATATATCATATATATGTCGATATCAATAAATATTTAATACATATAAATATAAGTAAAAGAAATCTATTGTGTCAAAAGAATATATCTATTATTATATAAAAAGGTATTCTCTCCAATATATATAATATCTATAAATATAACAAATGAAAATTACAAATATAGATGTGAACAAAATTATGACAAACAAAATTATTTTTAAAATTTTAAATGTGTTTTAAAGAAAGGGGTGTCTTTGCTTTTTATTTCGTTAGAGGCAGGGGTTTTATTTTAAATAATATAAGTACTATAGAAATGTAAATCGACATACAGAAATATATAATAAATATATAGAGATATAAAGATATAATACCAAACTATGAATAGAAATAGAAATCTATGCAAGTAACATGAAGAGATGCAATATATAATATAATTTTTATTATAGAGTAATATAAATTCTAAATATAAATGCGAATATAAATATGAAAAATATATGATTGGGGCTCGGAGCAGCCCAGGTGTCAGCTGTAATGATGATGGGGGCTCGGAGCAGCCCAGGTGTGAGTGTGAGGATGATGGGGGCTCGGAGCAGCCCAGGTGTGAGTGTGAGGATGATGGGGGCTCGGAGCAGCCCAGGTGTGAGTGTGAGGATGATGAGGGGGCGGCTCCTGCCGGGGTGAGGCTGTTTTAGGGGGAGGCTTTGCCTCAGCTCCCTTTTGCATGGAGCTGCTGAGTGGAGGGGTTTATGGGGCACTCCCGGCGCTGTCTCATGGAAGGACTGCGAGAGCTTCCCACAGGGTCGGGGGCACCACCTGGATCCGCGCTTGGGTACGTGGAGCATCGCTTAAAGGAGGCGCCGAGGGACGAATCTTTGTGCCGGGGAGCAGCAGCCGAACAGGTGAGCCCGTGTGGGTTCGGAGCGGGGAATTTTCTCCTTCCCCTTTGCAATTTCATCTTGCCAGTCCCTCCCCGGTTCCCCAGGAACACAAATGGAGCTTATGAAGACAAAAGGGATTAAGGAGAAGGAAGCAGCTCCTCTTCTTTTATTGTCTGCGTTTGACCTGAGGGGATCCCTCTTGACTTGTGGTTTTAAAGGTGTTGATTGCAGGAAAAGCTGCCTTTTGCAGGCTGTTAGGGGTATCCCGGGGGTTCTATTCTAAGGGGAATGGGAAAAGTATTCTTGTGGTATTATGGGTTTGATTTGAAGGCAGCCACCCCATTTGCACCACCCTCGGGTTTAAATGGCGGGGGCAGCCCTGGTGTCCCTCCTTTTCAAGGGTTTGAATGGAGGTCGAAATCGCCCTTTCCCATCAGTCGAAGGCTTTCATTTGGGGAGCGCCCCTACTTTTCTGCTCTCCTAGGGGGTGAAATTTTAGGGGAGAACACATTTCTTTGCCCTTGTTGAAGTGAGGTGCGCCCCGTCTGCGGTTTCGGGGTTGGTTGCGGGAAGCCGCAGCTCCGGCAGCGTTTGCAGGGCTGCAATGGGGCTGTGCCGCTGCATTGGAGGGCGCTGCCCGTGCCCGCGGCCCGGCCCGGAACGTTCCCGCTCGGGAGCGCTGCTGGCACGGCCCGGGCAGCTGCCGGGGCGCACGGGGGATTCGGCGCGGCCGGGCCGGCCGAGGGCGGCAGTGGCGGAGCCGCGCCGGTGCGAGCCGTGCGGAGCCGAGCGGAGCCGGGCCGGGCCGGCCAAGGGCGGCAGAGGCGGCGCGGGCGCTGCTGCGCCGGCCCGGGCGGTGCCGGCCGCTCCGTCCGCTCCGGGCGCGGGGCTCGGGCGCCGCCGGTAGCCCCGGGCCCGGTGCCGGCCCCGCCGGGCAGGGGCAGCGGGCGGGGCTCCCCGGGGCGGCGCCGGCCCCGCGTGCCGGAGCAGCCGCCACAGGAGCCGCTTTCCTGCCGGGAGCCGCGCTCCGTCCGGGGCCGGCAGCGAGCGCGGGGTTCGGCCGCTCCAAGTTCGGCGGTGCCGTGGCTCGGAGGCGCTTTGGAGGCGTTGATGGCATCGCTGGGTTCGGTTTGCAGCGGGTGTCCGCTAAGGGATATGGTGTTCTTCCTGAGCGGCACGGTTCTCGGTGCCGGTAGAGATGATAAAGGTTCGTTTCGGATTGGGTTTTGTAGTCGGATATATATTTTTTTGCCGGGGTATTATGTTTAGAAGGGCGCGCAATGGTTTTTACGGGTCGTAGCGCGAAGCAGCGGTTCGCATTTTAATTCTGTTGCGGTGGCTTTTATTAGCGTGAGTGTGTAGTGTTTGTTTTGGGGGGCTTGGGGTAGCGTCGTGTCGTTCATAGCAGCGGGTTTTTAATCTCGATAATTGCATGTGTGTTTATCGTCTTCCAGGGCTTTTATTTGTTTGGTTTGTTTGATTGTAGTGTATGTTTTATGGTTACGGGTAATTTGGGGGACATTGTTTATGGTTACGTTTGTCTTTAGTCTTTGTGTTTGTTTCTAGGTGGTATTTTTATTTTGATAGCTTGAGGCACTATGGGTTTATTCAGTGGGGAATAATTTTTTTGTTGCAGATTTATCTGTTTTTTGGTATTATTCTTGTTGTTGGTTTCTTTATTTTCCTTTGTTGTTGTTGTTGTTGTCTTTTAATGTATTTGCGTATTGTTTATCAGGGTTTTTTTTGGAAACATGGGTATTTATATGGTGGGTTTTTAAAGTATTTATTTATTTGGGTAGTTAATTTCTTAGTTTTTAGTGGTTGAGATGTTTTTCCATTTTGTTAATTAGTTCAGGTTTTAAAGTTATTTTTACAGAGGATTGTTTATTCCTTGAGTTAGTGTAGAGGTAGAATTTTGTTGTTTTTTATTTTTTTTTAGTAACGTCGTTCAGGGTCAGTGGCACTGTCTTGAGTTTAGTAGATTGGTTTGACTTTTTTTTAGTACTTTTTGTAATTTTCTGTGTGTGTTTCTATAGGATTTTCTTTTATTTTGGTTCCATTTTTCTGTCGTGATGAGAATTGTTATTGAAAAGAGTGTTCTTTGTTTTTTCGCTGACACTTGTTTGGGTGTTGGAGGTATCTTGATGTTTTTGGAAGATATTGGTGGGAATTTGATGCTGTTTGTTCTGTCATTTCATTTAGGAATTGGATTTTAAATATGCAATTATGACTCTAACTATATTGAAACAAAAGAAATAGATGTGTAGCAATGGGAATGGGCCAATTTTATTTTTATATATTCGGTCAATTTTTAAAATTTAACATGTAACATAAGTCACTATATGTTACAATAAGTTACTCTAATTTTAATAGAGTATTGTGTATGTTTATAGATATATGAATAGAGAATATAAATGTAAATACAACCCAAACAAAAATACAAATATATAAATGTATTGCAACTATATGCAGATATATCAAAAATTAATAATAAATTGTAAATGTAAAATAACATGAATTGTAAAGTATATAATACACGTAATACTGCATATATTTTATTAAATATATTATAGGAAATGGATATAAAATAGATATAAATATGTATGTGATATATGTATCTATCTATCTATATCTATCATTTGTTGTATATTATGATAAATATAAATATAAAAAAAATTTAGGTAGTTTAAAATAATGGATGGTTTTGTTTTTTCTTTGCCAAAGCAGGTGTTTTAGTGTAAAAATTACAAATACAAATAATATAAAGGTAGAAATATAAGTATAGAAATATATCATAAACACATTAAAGATTTATATAAAAATTAGAAATATAAGGAAAACTAAGTTGTAGCAGTAGATATGGTAAATAATTTAAAAAATAATTCCCGTATATTTTTTGAATAAGGTGCATATTATATATAGTTATTAATATAATGCATCAATATAAACTATAAATTTATATAAAATATCAACTATCTATAAGAAGGAATAAAAGCTCTGTGTCACGTGCAGCAGTAGAAAATTTCAGGCTCCCAGGGAATAAATAGTTTTCTTTAAATCATTTTCGTTTTGCAGAGTTTTTTTTTTACTCTCGGGTAGCCTGAAAGTTTCTACTGCTGCTTTTTTATTCTAAAGGTGGAAAGGTAAACCAAGATTAGAAATACAAGAAAGGGGAAAGGAAAGGGAAGGGAAAGGGAAAAGGAAAAGGGAAGGGAAGTGGTGAAAAACAGAGTGAAAAAAGTAAAAAGAGTTGGAAGGAAAAAGAGAGGGCATTCGGGTGGAGCGGTGCTGCCTCAGGTCCTTCCCCGCCCTGGGGCGAAGGACCCGTTTGATGCCCAGGAGGGAGTGCAGGTCCCGGTGGCTCCCGGGGGACGGAGCGGTGGCTGTCAGCCCGAGACTACAACTCCCGGCAGGCCGTGCTACCGACGCGGCACATGAGTGGCTGGCGTGCCAGGCGGTCGCGCGGGGCTGTGCGCGCGCAGCTGCCGGCGCCTCTCCCGCGCGGGACAGCGACGCTGGAGGGGCGCAGCCTCCGTCTGGCCGCCCGCACGGAGCTGAGCAGGAGGAAGGAGCGTCCGCCCGGTTCCTCGGCCTCCCTCAGCGGTGCCGGGGGCGGGGGCGCTGCCGCCCGCCGATGGCGGAGGGGGAGGCGGTGCTTTGCTGCCGCGGGCCGGGAGCTGCAGGAGCCGCCCCGGGCGAGCGGCGCCGGGTGCTCCCGCGGTCCCGGTGGGGCGGCCGCCCTCGGGCTGGCGGAGGCGCCGGAGGAGCCCCCGAGCTGCAGCCGTCTCCCTCGGGCTGCTGCCGGTGCTGCGGGCGGAGGCGGCTCCGCCGCGTGTTGGGCGCTGCGAGCAGGGAGCGCTGCGGTATCGCCGGCATGGCGGGGCTGCTGCCTGCGTTAGTGCTCGTGGTTCCTTGTGCCGTGACAGCGGATGGAGCGGCGCTGAGCGGGACACCCAGAGATGGCCGGGAGAATGCCCAGCGCAGGGAGCAGGCGGGCTGTATGCTTCGGATGGCGCAGGTGCGAGCTGCAAAGCCACCCCCCCTTCCGCCCCTGCCCTCCCGAGCCCCGGGGAAAATGCTTTCCAGCATTGTCGAGTTTGAGAGACAAAACTTGTGATTTGACACTAGCATCCAGAAAAGGTTTCTGTCTAGATTAGCAAATGCCTAAATTGTTCTTGGTTACATCCCATGACCGGTTTTAGGCAGTGACTTCATACTGCTTTTAGGATTTTCTTGTACACTGGTGAGAAAATAGGCAGGTCTGATAGTGGTTTCACTTTTTTTCTACTTCACGTTCCATAAGATTCTTTTATCCAAGCGATTGTTTTAAAATTCTACTGTAAGCGTTTGTGGTTCACTTTTTTTTTCTTTGCAGCACCCGGGCCTTTTTTTTTTTCTCTAAATCGGGAGTAAATATAGCTGAGTAAAATTACCTTGGTTATCTTCCTTCTTTTTAAGCTTAATTGTTTTTATTAATAATTCTATCTGAATATGCAGAAAAAGTGAGTATGTCCTGTAATCTATGCTAGCTTTTCTCGTTTACAGGGTACTCACAAAATATGTCTCCCTTAGTGTCCCACAGAAACATTCTGGGTGCAATCTGAATTAAGGTATGTGTTTTCAAATAAGTAATCAGTTTAGATATTTGCCTGTGTACCTTTTCCTGTAATTCAGAGCTTGTGTTCTGTGGGTTTTATGATAAACCTGTAAAACATGTAAGAATGGTTTTGCAAGTCTGAATCGTTGAAGGCAGCAATAAGTGGATTTAAAGCCTGTTCTTGAGCAGACAAAGGGGAAAAGTGTGACTCTGATGCTGAACTTGTCATTTTTCATTTGACTTGCCTTTAATTATTGAAGAAGAGAGAGAACTAGGAAAAGAAATAGAATTGATTATTGAGCACTCCTAAAAAGCTCACCATGATTCTGTGTAGAGCCAAAGTGAAGGATGATGGAACAGAGCTCTGTGCATTAGAAGGAAATAAACCTGATGTCCACACAGAGTCTTACTAATTTCTGTTTTTAAAATGCAAAATAAGTTTAGGAAGTGTTGGAAGTTAGTATTTTGGGAAAGAAATGGCAGTTCCACAAAACATTCCATTCCATTTAAGAGAGGCCCTTGGACTGATTCATGTTGTAAGTGCTGTCACTGCAATCAGTTGGTGGTTCAGCCTTGAAACGTGCACTTGGCCTTCTATAAAGCACTGTTTTGTTTGCCTTTCAGTGCTATGAGTCTTGATAAATTGGAGAAGTGCCCAAGAGAAATTCATCATCCTGAGATACAAAAGGTAGGAAGTGACTTTTTCTGGTTTGGTTCTTTTTCTTTATTGTTTTCTGGAAATAGAAGTAATTAAGTATAGATACTACTGGTTTGTTTCTTCCAGTAGCTGATAATACTAATACCAATAATAATAATAATAATAATAGTAAAGTAATACTACTTCAACTGTCTTTATTTATCCATTGAACTGGCCATTTTAAATCTAAACTTCTAAACACAAATCAAACCATCATCCTTGTAGAATCTTTAATAGGAGTGGGCTAAAGATCCTGGTTTTGTTGACAGGATTTATTGGTTCATGAACAGCAAGAGGTAAGTACAAGCCTAACTACCCTCTAGCTCACAGACCTGCCCGGTGAATAGAGCTTTGTTTTTTTGATGGGCTTGTGATGACTTTGAGATCAATTGCTCATTCATTACAGTAAAAAAAAAAAAATTGTTTTGAACATGACAGCAAAAATAACTTTAAGCACAACTTAATAATAATAATAGATCACCAATTTTAGTTAATAATTTTATGCTATACTCTTGGGTGAGGGAAGACTCGGACACTCAATATGAGATCAGCAAGCTATGTTTATTGCAGAGAGTATCAGACACTTATACAGCACATAATAAGCTTATGAATATTCTGTAAGCCAAGCGATCTATTGGTTAAACTATACCATCAACTCTTCCTCATTCCTTTGGGCCTACATTCCCTATTTCCCACGTCTCTCTGTCTACTTGTTATCCTACCCAGCTAGGCCCAGGCACACGCTATCTTGCAGGTGCAAAACTCAAAAATACCTGTGTTCGGTACTTTCCCAGCTCCTGGTCGGCTAACGAGCGAATGTCTGCGTGACCTCTGTCATGGAGCCATTTCTCCACACTATACTATCAAAGTTTAAAGGTAAATTATTATATATTAGGAGATGGTGTAAAGTGTATGTTGTAATGTGTAGGATATATACAAAGATACGTACTTGAAAGTCCGTAGAGGAAACAAATTTTTACGCCTTCTGTTTGACTGTTTGTCATATATTTGGTTTTATTTCCCAGGGATCAGTGAATTTTAACTCTGGAGTCCTCTATGCTAAGGATGCTCAGCTTAGAGATGATGAAATGTTCAGTAATGGTGAGTTTTTCACCTTCTCCTTCATTGTTTTGCTCATCTGAATAAAAAAAAAAAAAAAAGGCAAGATTAAAGAAAAAGCAATAGTTTTATTATTTTTACCCTGTTATGTCTGTTTCCTCAGTATTTGCTGCAGCTCTGCTTACCCAAGCTTTGGGTTCCCTCTGTCTCACTGGGAGTTGCCCAATTCAGTTGCATCTGGTGAAATTCACCCTGAGACCTTACAGAACCAGCTCCAACTACGTGAGAGCCATTTGCAGTTCTCTCCAGACACCTGGAGAATGGGCGACATTTCTGAGAATCCGGCGAGCGTGCTTCTATCAAAACTCAGTCTGTGAAATTCCTGGGGAAAACCCTTCTGTGTCCTGAAGGGTTCAAACTCTGGTGAGGATCCAGTTATCAGGTGCTCACCTGGATGGTTCCAGCTCTTAAAGTGAACACTTGTACTCTTGCCCTGTAGTTTACATCTATTGTATTTTTGTTATTTTGCAGGATTTTTTGTCTTTGCAAAATATTGTGCATTTCACTCTTTGGAACCTCTCAGATGGTTCTCTGGTGCAGCACCACCCCATGGGACACTTGGCTGCTGTCCTGAAGGGGATGGTCGCTAGAATTGTAAATTCTGGAGAGTTTATAAGTCTTCTGTCCCCAGGGAGGTACCATGCTTTGTTTACTTTTGTTCTGTTTGTTAGGCGCTGCTTCTCGTTGCAAGTACGAATTTCAAACTGCCCTGTTCTTTTTTTAACTGTTTTCCTGGTTCTCTCCGTCCGGCAGGGAAAGACTCTCGTATCCTTGTCATCGGGCTCGGTGCTGTCCAAGAAGATACAGAGACTAAAAAAATCATAAGAAGCAAAATATGACTGCAGGGAAAAGAAGCTGGAGAGAACAGAAGGTGATGTTGTTATCCTTACCCTGTATTAGAAACATCCGCTGTGCTTTGATGCTGGCAGCTGCCAGGGGCTTGTTAGCTCTTTGTAGGCAGGTGTAGGTGTTCACTTGTAGGTTTTTTCTCTGTTCAAGTCAATTCAAACTTTGCTAAGCTTATATTTGCAGATTACTCTCTAGCACAGTCCAGCATGACATTTTTGAATGTTGTAAAAATACCATGTTACTTGGAAATTGCTAATGAAGAGAAGATTTAGGGGAAAATAAGATTTCAGGGTTGGAAGATGTGAGAAGAATTTTGTGGGGACGTTAGACTGAAGTAAAGCACACTTGAAGCTGGACTGGCACGCTGGCAGGTCCCCTATTAAACAGTAGTGCTGACATTAGCCTGGGGGTTGCCCATTGTTTCTGTAGAAATCAATGTTTCCTGGTCTTCAGAGGTAAGCTGCTTTGAAAAGCTGGAAGGTGCAGCATGCTGACAATCCCCGTGCTTTGGATTAAAAGTAGATTTCAGAAGGGTCCTAAGCTTTTGTCTTTTCCTAGAAGTTGATGTAATCCTGTCGAGGAGTTTTTAATTCTCTGTTGCCATGTCATCCATCAGAGCCCTGTTGTACTAATCTTATACAAGTACAAAACAAAAAATCAGACCCTGTCCCAAGCACTTAGAGGCCAGAACACGATTTCCTCAGGCTGCCATTTGTGTGCCATCGGTACTCACCACGAATTGAGCCCTCTGGCTCTGACAGAGCCCCTGGATGCTGACGGAAGGAGGCTGGTCACAGACCCTGGAGGTGCCTGTCCCCCAGGGAGGGAGAGGACGAGGCAGTGTGGCCTGCAGGGAGGGTCTGGTCCCCAGAGAGCAGCCGGCGACTCCATGCCTGCCCGGGGCTGCGGGTGCCCCCTCGGGGTGGACGCCTGCCCTCAGGTTTCCCCTGGGCACCCGGGGAGGGAACCAGGTCCATCCGTGTGGCAGCTGCAGGGCCTGCAGGCTCTGGGCCCTGGAGCCGAGTGAGCCTGAGCTGCTGCATGCTTGCTGTGAGCTTTGGGGTGAGCGTGCATCACTGCAGGCCTGGGATGGATTGAAATGCGCTGAGGAAAGCAGAGGGAGGGAGGGAAATGCTCTGTTAACATGTGCCAATTCTTCTGTCAGACTCATCACGGCGGGACAGCGTGAAGACTGAAAGTGTAAGAAGATGTGGAGGGAAACAGAGAATCTGACAGGAGCATCGGAGGGACGAGTGCACGAATTTTGCTTTTTGCTTGGATGTAAACTCAGGAGTTGAGAGGAATTTGGGAGTGAGAAGGGACATTTCAGAAGGAGAAGAAGAAAAAGAAGTTGTTGCTACAGTCCTGGCAAAATCTTTTGTTCTAGCTAATAAAAGAAGTTAGTTTAAAAAACAAAAAGGAAAAAATGTAGTGTTTTTTTTTTCCTTCACTATGATATTCATTGGTGGTATATGGTGTGTTGTTTCATTTCTTGGTATTATTAACTCTGTGTAAATTGTTTTTTGAGTGAAGCTGACTTTCTGGATGGGTTGGTTTGTATTTGAGGCAGGATTAATTTCAGTAGGGTTCTTTCATAGATTTCTGATGGGTATTACTGGGATTTTGGTTTTGTTTACTGTATGTATGAACCTAGAGCTTTGGTAGGGCCAGCTGGGCTGCTGGAGTTTTGGGTGTGAATTTATTAGATGGCTTTTGTTAGATGCAGTTTTTAATTTTTGAAATGTTTTTCAATGTAGTGGTTTTAAGGTGGTTTTTAAGAATTCATTGTATTGCTTTATCTTGTTTGTAGTTGGTGTATGATAAGGGATGTGGTGTGAGTTCTTGAACATTATGGTTTTGGTGTTCCTAAGTTCTGATTTCTTTGTGGTTCAATAGCTTTTTTTATTTTTATTTTTTGGGACAGGGGCATTTATATGGTGGGTTTTTATAGGCAATATGTTTTTTAATTTAGGTAGTGATATTTTTTAATATTTTAATAGTTTAGGTTTTTTATTTTCATGGTTTTAATTATTTTTTTTAATTTTTTGAAATAACTTTTATAGATTACATGTTATTATTTGTGCATTAACATAAAGGTAGAGCTTTGGGGACTTTTTTTAGTAATGTTTAGGGTCAGTTGTGCAGTTTTGAGTCTAGTGCGTTGGTTTGATTTAATTTTTAATGGGTGTTTGTTTTTATTAGCAGTTGTGTCATTTTCAGGGTGTGTTTGAGTTTTTTGGGGTTTTTGAGATACTGGTTTAGGAGGAAGTTTATGATGAGCATGTGCGGAGGTTTTGGGCTACTTTATAGTGGGATTTAAAATTTATTTACAGTTAGGTTTATTTGAGTTTTTATTAGGGTTCAGTGACGTTGTGGGATGTTTGTTCCGTTAGTAACAGAAACAGGTTTTGTTTTGCTGTGCTGCGATGGGATGGGCGTGTGCTGCGTGCCGGCGCTGACAAAGGTACAGTATTGGTGTGGCTCTGGTGCGTCGGGTTAATGAACTGACATGGTTTAATATAGAGATGAAAATAGAAATAAATATACATTTAAAAATAAATATAACATTAGAGTGGTAAACATAAATATAGATAACAGATACATACATAAAACTATAATATATGGTATATAATTGTAACATGTTATCATATAGATAAATGATAGTCTATTTTATATATATATATATATATATACAAAGATATATAAATATAGATTGTAAATATAAAAATATTTAAATAGAGTTAAAGTAAATTGGGCAGTTTTATTAGGGTATAGGCTGGGGTTTTTAAATGATAGCAATAAAATATAAATTCAGATATACAAATATATATAGAAATACAAATATCTATACATATTTAATTTAAAGAAATATAAGTAAGAAAATATATATAATACAGAAAATATATATCTATGATTATATTAGAAGGTATTCTCTCTAATATATATAATATCTATTAATAAAAGTAAATAAAAATATTCATCTCAATATCATTATAATTTTGAAAAATAAATTTACTTCCTAAATTTTAAATCTGGTTCAAATAAAGGGGTGTCCTTGGTTTTTATTTGGTTAGAGGCAGGAGTTTTATTTTAAATAATATAAGCAATATAGAAATGTGGATCTTAAGATAGAAATATATAATAAATATATAAAGAGAAATTGCTAAACTATGAATAGAAATTTAAATATAAATATATGTAAGTAATATGAAGAGTTGTAGCATAGAATATAAATAACATTATATGGCATTATAAATTATAAATGGGAATATAAATATAAAAATATGGAAATATAGTTTAAGAGAAAGGGAATGTTTTGACTTCTATTTAAGTAGAGGCAGGGTTTTTATTTTGAATATTGCAAGTGTTCCAGAAGTAAAAATCTTGACGCAGAAATATTTAATCAATATAAAAAATATGAATATAAATATATAAAAAATATAAATACCTACTCACACCGCAGGTAATATAGAATATAAATTTATTTATAAATTGACATTGGTAAAGATAAGTGTATAAGTAAGCAATATACATTAATATACATTATAAATACAAATATGAATATAAAAATTGAACATGAGGATAAAATCTATTTAAATATTGTTTAAAACAAAGGGTTGGGTTTTTTTTATTCTTGTGTTAGAGGCAGGGTTTTTATTTTAAATAATATGAATGTAGATATTATTGTTATATATTTCTAAATATTGAGATATACAATTAAGATATAAATATATATATAAACACAAAATATAAATAAATACAAATAATAGGAAGAGATGTAATGAAGAATACAAATAACAGTATACATAAGTATACATTTTAAATGTAAATGTGAATATGAACCTGAAAAATAGAATTTTATAAAATATTTAAGTACAGTTTGGAAGAAAGGGGTTCTTTTTGGCTTTAATGTGGATGGAGGCAAAGGTTTTATTTTAAATAATCCAAGTGTTACCGAAGTAAAAATCGTAACAGAAATGTATACTTACTATGTGAAAATATTTATAAAAATATACAAATAAATTTAAGTTTTAGGGATATATGCAATATGGAATAGAAATGTATTTATAAAAAGAAATGTATAAATGGACAGTGTACATCAATATACGTTGTAAATAGAAATGTGAATATTAATATGAAAAAATATTTTTAAAAATATTTAAATATTTTTTTTAATAATTTTTTTGTGTTGTGTTTTGTTTTGTTTTGTCTTTTATCCTATTAGATTAGAGGCAGACGGTTTTTTTCCCTCTTCCCGGTTGTTTTGGGGCATTTATTTCAGAGCAGTTTTCGGCGGGGGTCGCCCCTGTTCTTTTTTGCCGCCTTCGCTGCCGCAGCCCCGAGGCGCGCTGCGCCCCCGGCTGGGGCGGGCGGCAGTGCTGCCGCCTTGTGGGCAGAGCGCGGTACTGCAGCCGTGCAGCTAGAGGCGGCCAGCTTGGGAGTGGCGCGTGGGCGATGTCGCGGAGTTTTGTTTGACCTTCTCAGCATGGCGGCGAAAAGGGCGGGGAAGTGGAGGACCGTGTGGGTGTTTAACTGCACTGCCTGCACGGAATACCGACGTCATGGCGGCCCCGACGGATTTTTCTGTGGCGTTTCATGTGTACCCGAGACATGCTGTGGGCTCAGGGGCTCCGCGGGCGGGCGTATTTTGGCGGGTTTGTGAGAGGCATCTGGGTAAACGCCTCGCTGTGCCGGGGTCCTCTCACGTCCGCTTTCCCGCCCTGAGGGAGCCGAGCCGGGCCGAATAGTTCCGAAGAGCCGAAGAGTCGAGTGTGGCCGGAAAGAGCCGAGTTTCCCCGAAGAGCCGAGTGTGGCCGGAAAGAGCCGAGTTTCCCCGAAGAGCCGAGTGTGCCTGGAAAAAGCCGAGTTTACACCAAGAGCCGATCATAGCCGACTGGAACCGATAGCCGTGTGTAGCCGACTTGAGCCGCATTTACACAATGTGCCGAATATGACCAAGTTTAGCCAACCGTGCCAAGTTCGGCCGAAGAGCCGAACTTAAACGAGTTTAGACCAAGAGCCGAACCAAGCCGAATTCAGCCGAGTTTCATTAAACAGAACCGAACGACGCCGCAGCGCTGTGCCTGCAGTGCACTGGTGCAGACGGCAGGGAGCGCTGTATAAAGTATAAAATATCAACTATCTATAAGAAGAAATAAAAGCTCTATATCACGTGCAGCAGTAGAAAATTTCAGGCTCCCAGGGAATAAACAGTTTTCTTTAAATCATTTTTGTTTTGGAGTTTTTTTAATCCCAGGTAGCCTGAAAGTTACTATTGCTGCTTTTTTCTTCTAAAGCTAGAAAGGAAAACTAAGATTAGAAATACAGGGAAAGAAAGAAAGAAGGGAGGAAGGAAAGGAGAAAGGAAGGGAGGAAGGAAAGGAAGGAAGGGAAGGAAAGGAAGGAAGGAAGGGAAGGAAGGGAAGGAAGGAAGAAAGAAAGAAAGAAAGAAAGAAAGAAAGACAGACAAAGAAAGAAAGAAAGAAAACAAACCAGGAGGGCAAGGAGAAACCTAGGGGGAAAAAAAAGAAAAGAAAAAAAACCCAACAAAAAACAAACCCACAGAAAAAAACCTCGAGATGGGCAGGAAAACCACACCCCTTCCGCAAAAAAAACCCCAAGATGGGCAAGAAAAAGCCCAGAATATAACCTCAAGATGGGCAAGAAAAATCCCTGAAAACAGACCAGGGAAAAAACCCAAGATGGGCAAGAAAAAAAAATCAGAACAAAAAACCAAGATGGCAAAGAAAAACCCAGAAGGAAAAGAAAAAAAAAAAAAAAAAAAAAAACAGAAAAAAAAAACCCAAGGGGTGCAAGGAAAAACCAGAAAAAACACCAAAATGGGCAAGAAGAAACAAAGAAAAAACCCAAGAAATGCCAGAAAAAAATCAAGGAAAAAGGGAGTAAAGGCCCCAAGAAACAAGGCAAGAAAGAGAGGCAATAAAGGCCACAAAAACTCAAGACAAAAAAAACCAAAAACAAGGCATGCCAGAAAAAGGTACGAAAATGGTTCTGCCAGGTGCGATCAAGGTGAGCGGGTTCAGTTTCAGGTCCAGGAGACGAACAAGTGTCAGATTAGCTTGGGGCACTGCTGTGCAATGCAGCTGTGACAGGATTTATGTTTAAATATAGTTTAAATAAATTGGGGATTGTTTGGCTTTTATTGGGGTATGGGCTGGAGATTTCATAAAAAATATAAAACTAGAAATGCAAATATATCATATATATGTCGATATCAATAAATATTTAATACATATAAATATAAGTAAAAGAAATCTATTGTGTCAAAAGAATCTATATGTTATTATATAAAAAGGTATTCTCTCCAATATATATAATATCTATAAATATAACAAACGAAAATTACAAATATAGATGTGAATAGAATTATGACAAACAAAATTATTTTTAAACTTTTAAATGTGTTTTAAAGAAAGGGGTGTCTTTGCTTTTTATTTCGTTAGAGGCAGGGGTTTTATTTTAAATAATATAAGTACTATACAAATGTAAATCGACATACGGAAATATATAATAAATATATAGAGATATAAAGATATAATACCAAACTATGAAGAGAAATAGAAATAGAAATCTATGTAAAGTAACATGAAGAGAGGTATATATAATATAATTTTTATTATACAGTAATATAAATTCTAAATATACATGCGACTATAAATATGAAAAATATATGATGGGGGCTCGGAGCACCCCAGGTGTGAGTGTGAGGATGATGAGGGCTCGGAGCAGCCCAGGTGTGAGCTGTGACGATGATGAGGGCTCGGAGCAGCCCAGGTGTGAGCTGTGACGATGATGGGGGCTCGGAGCAGCCCAGGTGTGAGTGTGAGGATGATGGGGGCTTGGAGCAGCCCAGGTGTGAGTGTGAGGATGATGAGGGGCCGGCTCCTGCCAGGGCGAGGCTGTTTTAGGTGGAGGCTTTGCCTCAGCTCCCTTTTGCACGGAGCTGCTGAGTGGAGGGGTTTATGGGCCGCTCCCGGCGCTGTCTCATGGAAGGACTGCGGGAGCTTCCCACAGGGTCGGGGGCACCACCTGGATCCGCGCTTGGGTACGTGGAGCATCGCTTAAAGGAGGCGCCGAGGGACGAATCTTTGTGCCGGGGAGCAGCAGCCCAACAGGTGAGCCCGTGTGGGTTCGGAGCGGGGACTTTTCTCCTTCCCCTTTCCAATTTCATCTTGCCAGTCCCTCCCCGGATCCCCAGGAACAAAAGTGGAGCTTATGAGGACAAAAGGGATTAAGGAGAAGGAAGCAGCTCCTCTTCTCTTATTGTCTGTGTTTGAACTGAGGGGATCCCTCTTGACTTGTGGTTTTAAGGGTGTTGATTGCAGGAAAAGCTGCCTTTTCCAGGCTGTTCGGGGTATCCCGGGGGTGACAGGGAATCCCTGCGTTCTATTCTAAGGGGAATGGGAAAAGTATTCTTGTGGTATTATGGGTTTGATTTGAAGGCAGCCACCCCATTTTCAACACCCTCGGGTTTAAATGGAGGGGGCAGCCCTGGTGTCCCTCCTTTTCAAGGGTTTGAATGGAGGTCGAAATTGTCCTTTCCCATCAGTCGAAGGCTTTCATTTGGGGAGCGCCCCTTCTTTTCTGCTCTCCTACGGGTTTTTTTAAGAATTGTTTTTGCTTGTTCTTTGTTGTGCTTCTGTGCTTAGAAAACCTCCCTTTAAAATCAGTTCAGTTCATCAGTTGAACCTTTGTTTGCAGACCCTCACTGAGCAGAATTCATTGCAGACTCAGTGCACGCTGTGCCGGCCTCCCGGGAGTGTGAGGAGCTCATGTGTGCTACTTTTTGCTTTAGGACGCTCTGAGGTATTTATTCCTTTTGGGATACATGATGAGAATTCCCAAGAGAGGTAGTTATAAGGTATGACATCGGGAAAAAGCCTGTGTATTTGGAATGTTGTTGCTGTCAAAAGTTAATTTTTTCTTAGCCAGTAGTTAGCTTTTTGCTTTATTTTTGTGGTATCAGTATTTTGTTGTTTAAAAAATTGCTTCAAAATAAGTTCAGTGGCTGGCCATCAGTACCTTGTTCAGATTTGCCTATTTGCTTGTAGCTGAAATGTTCACATCTTGTTTATCATTCTATTTAAGAAACTGCTGCCCAGCCAACTAATAACTGAATATCTATCTGTCTGGGACACGGGGAGAGGATTTAGGTAATGTCTTTGTTTCCAGAAAGAAGTTCCAGTGTAGTTTCTAAATAGAGGAGAAGGGGGTGAAGACTCGGGGCTCTGATGCCGTTGGGGCGCCCCAAGGTCCCCAGGAGAAGGAGCCCCACTGGGGTGCAGGAGCAGGTGTGTTCTCATCTAATATTGAACAAATTTTAAATATAAATATGACAATTATTAGCAGGAAAATATTTTAAAAATACTTAAATAAAGCGGGTTTTCTTTATTGGTCCATAGGCAGGGTTTTGATTGTAAGAATTATAAATACAAATAAAGGTAGAAATCTAAGTTTAGAAATATATAATAAATACATACAGATAAATATAAAAATTAAAAATATAAGAAAAAATTAATTGTAGCAGTAGATATTATACATAATTTAAATAATAATTTAAATCTATTTTAAAATTTTATATATATAATATATATCATTATTAATGTAATACATCCAAAGAAACGATAAATTAAAATATGAATGTATAATTATACAAAGTATAAATAAAAAATATTTCAATATCCTTTAAAAGAAGGGGTTTTTTTATTTATTTGGTTAGGGACGGGGTTTTTATTTGGAATAATGGAAGTATTATAGAAGTACAAAACTAAAGATAGAAATATACAGTCAATATAGAAAGATATTTGTAAAAACACGAGCGAACGACGCCGCCTTCGGCCGAATGGAACGAGCTCAGCCGAACCAAGGCGAGACCGGCCGAACCTGACGGCCTCGAGCGAACCGAGGCCAGGCTTGCGAGGCTGCCTGAACGGAGCCGAGCTCAGCCGAACCGAGCCCGCTGCTCTCGTGCGCGCTAATTAGCGCGAGTGCGGTCACAGCCTAATAAGCTCCTGTGCCACGCCGCGCTCCCGATCGTGTCCGTGCGATGGCCGGGCCGCCCGCGGGACGCGGCAGCAGGAGAGCCCCGAACCGGGCGAGTTTAACGTGAGGCGCCGCCGCTTGCCCGCCCTCAGGGAGCCGAGCGGAGTCGTGTCGAGCGCACTGAGCGGCTCCGAGTTCGGCCGAAGCGAGGCGAGCCGAGCCGCGCCGAACGTACAGAGCGGCTCCGAGTTCGGCCGAAGCGAGGCGAGCCGAGCCGCGCCGAACGTACAGAGCGGCTCCGAGTTCGGCCGAAGCGAGGCGAGCCGAGCCGCGCCGAACGTACAGAGCGGCTCCGAGTTCGGCCGAAGCGAGGCGAGCCGCGCCGCGCGCACTGAGCGGCTCCGAGTTCGGCCGAAGCGAGGCGAGGCGAGCCGCGCCGAGCGCACAGAGCGGCTCCGAGTTCGGCCGAAGCGAGGCGAGCCGCGCCGCGCGCACTGAGCGGCTCCGAGTTCGGCCGAAGCGAGGGGAGCCGAGCCGCGCCGATTGTACAGAGCGGCTCCGAGTTCGGCCGAAGCGAGGCGAGCCGCGCCGAGCGCACAGAGCGGCTCCGAGTTGGGCCGAAGTGAGCCGAGGCGCCCCGAGCGCAGAGAGCGGCTCCGAGTTCGGCCGAAGCGAGGCGAGCCGAGCCGCGCCGAACGTACAGAGCGGCTCCGAGTTCTGCCGAAGCGAGGCGAGCCGCGCCGCGCGCACTGAGCGGCTCCGAGTTCGGCCGAAGCGAGGCGAGGCGAGCCGCGCCGAACGTACAGAGCGGCTCCGAGTTCGGCCGAAGCGAGGCGAGCCGCGCCGCGCGCACTGAGCGGCTCCGAGTTCGGCCGAAGCGAGGCGAGGCGAGCCGCGCCGCGCGCACTGAGCGGCTCCGAGTTCGGCCGAAGCGAGGGGAGCCGAGCCGCGCCGATTGTACAGAGCGGCTCCGAGTTCGGCCGAAGCGAGGCGAGCCGCGCCGAGCGCACAGAGCGGCTCCGAGTTGGGCCGAAGTGAGCCGAGGCGCCCCGAGCGCAGAGAGCGGCTCCGAGTTCGGCCGAAGCGAGGCGAGCCGAGCCGCGCCGAACGTACAGAGCGGCTCCGAGTTCTGCCGAAGCGAGGCGAGCCGCGCCGCGCGCACTGAGCGGCTCCGAGTTCGGCCGAAGCGAGGCGAGGCGAGCCGCGCCGAACGTACAGAGCGGCTCCGAGTTCGGCCGAAGCGAGGCGAGCCGCGCCGCGCGCACTGAGCGGCTCCGAGTTCGGCCGAAGCGAGGCGAGGCGAGCCGCGCCGATTGTACAGAGCGGCTCCGAGTTCTGCCGAAGCGAGGCGAGCCGCGCCGCGCGCACTGAGCGGCTCCGAGTTCGGCCGAAGCGAGGGGAGCCGAGCCGCGCCGATTGTACAGAGCGGCTCCGAGTTGGGCCGAAGTGAGGCGAGCCGCGCCGAGCGCACTGATCGGCTCCGAGTTGGGCCGAAGCGAGCCGAGGCGCGCCGAGCGCACTGATCGGCTCCGAGTTGGGCCGAAGCGAGCCGAGGCGCGCCGAGCGCAGATAGCGGCTCCGAGTTCGGCCGAAGCGAGCCGAGGCGCGCCGATTGTACAGAGCGGCTCCGAGTTCGGCCGAAGCGAGCCGAGGCGCGCCGATTGTACAGAGCGGCTCCGAGTTCGGCCGAAGCGAGCCGAGGCGCGCCGAGCGCACAGAGCGGCTCCGAGTTCGGCCGAAGCGAGGCGAGCCGCGCCGAGCGCACAGAGCGGCTCCGAGTTCGGCCGAAGCGAGCCGAGGCGCGCCGAGCGCACAGAGCGGCTCCGAGTTCGGCCGAAGCGAGCCGAGGCGCGCCGAGCGCACTGATCGGCTCCGAGTTGGGCCGAAGCGAGCCGAGGCGCGCCGAGCGCAGAGAGCGGCTCCGAGTTCGGCCGAAGCGAGGCGAGCCGTGCCGAGCGCACAGAGCGGCTCCGAGTTGGGCCGAAGCGAGCCGAGCCGTGCCGAAGGGTAGAGTCCAGCCGAATGCAGATGACAGTGGCCGAGTTTAGCTGATTACAGCCGAATTTAGCCGAGCAGCTGTGAGCCTTGAGGTGAGCGTGCATCATTGCCGGCTTGGGATTGAGTGAAATGCACTAAGGAAACCAGCTCTGGGGAGGGAGGCAGGGAAATCCTCTCCTAACGTTTACCAATTCGTCCGTCAAACTCATCACGGCAGGACAGCGTGAAGACTGAAAGTGTAAGAAGATGTGGAGAGAAACAGAGAATCTGACAGGAGCATCGAATGCACAAGTGCACCAATTTTGCTTTTTGCTTGGATGTAAATTCAGAAGTTGTAAGGAATTTGGGAATGAGAAGGGACATTTTAGAAGAAGAAGAAGGAGAAGAAGTTGTTACAGTCATGGGAAAAGCTTTTGTTCTAGATAATAAAAGAAGTTAGTTTAAATAAAAAAAAAAAAAAAAAAAAAAAGTGGTTTCTTTTTTCTTCACTATTATATTCATTGGTGGTATATCGTGTGTTGTTTTATTTCTTGGTGTTATTAACTCTGTGTAAATTGTTTTTTGAGTGAAGCTAACTTTGGATGGGTTGTTTTGTATTTGAGGTAGGATCAATTTCAATAGGTTTCTTTCACAGACTTCTGATCGGTATTACTGGGATTTTGGTTTTGTTTACTGTATGCATAAACATAGAGATTTGGTAGGGCCAGTTGGGCTGCTGGAGTTTTGGGTGTGAATTTATTAGATGGCTTTTGTTAAACACAGAATAATTATATAAGGTAACAGCAAATTACCCAATTACCCAATTTATCCAGCTATGTAACCTTACCACAAAGTTTTATATCTTGCCAGTTTTCTGTTCTTCTGCTCCAAGTAGTTGTTGTAAAAAAGAAAGCACTGTTACTTTTCTGAAGAGTTTTCTTCTATAACAAGCCCTTTACTGCCCTTGAATGTGAGTCAGAGCTAAACAGCTGCAGCTGCTCTGAGGGCTTGGTGGGATTCGCCCCCTCCCTTTTCCTGGGTGCCATGGGAACGAGAGGCGGGGCACAATCAGGGGTATATTAACCCCAGCCGTGGCTGAGGGGCTTCATTCCCTCTCGGGGATGTGCTGGGGTAAGAGCTCTCCTCCCATTTCAGCGAAGAGGCTTTTTCAGCTCGTCTCAGCTTCTTTTCAGCAGGTGTTTCTGGGCATCTAAAGCACAGAGGCTTGGAAGATTCTGTGAAGAAACCAGCATAGAACACAGGGGATATTTAGGTTTGTGATTCTGGGTTTTGTGTTTAGGGGTGGTAAAGTGCCTTTGTAATTTTTGGTTTTGCTCTGTTTTTTTTTTTGTTGTTGGATTTTTTTTTTTGGTGGAAATTTTGGTTTCTTAGGTTTTCTTTTTGGGGTTTTTGGTTGGTTTTCGTTGCTTTCTTTGATTTTTTGGTGGTTTCTGTATTTTTTTTGGGGGGGGGGATTTAGGTGTTTTGGGTTTTTTTATTTTTGTTTTCTGGTTTAGTTTTTTTTTGTTGTTGTTGTTGTTATTTTTTTTTTTTTTGTTTTTTTTTTCATTTAATGGAGGAGTGAGACTCCCTGAAATTCCAAGCTGTGTGAAGCACAACAGATTCTCAGCAGATTCATCATGTCTTCAGAGGGATCTGCCCAGTGTCAAGGATGATGTTTGAGACTCAGGCTTCTGATGAGCTGAGGATTGTGACTGGGAGAGGGAGGGTGAGCAGGTATCCAGTTAGGAGTTCTTGGGAGGGGGTTTGCAGGCAGCAGGGTGAGAAAGGGTGTTTATTTGTTTATTTGAGGCCCCCCCCCCCCCCCCCCCAAGGCTGTTCAGAAGCCTAGCAGAGGCATTGCCATGTCTTACAGCACACAAGGTCATCCACTGCACTCACAGCAATGCCATTTAACTTTACCTTTCTCTTACCCAGGTACCACCCCTAATGAAGGCCACAGCCTTGGAATCAGGATGAAGCTGGAGCCTGAGGGAGCCAGGCACGCTCAGGAAAGGGCAAGTAGCTGCCTTGCAGGGATTTGGCCCACATAACTCTGGACTCACACTTTGGTTTTGGTTTTCTTTATTGTAGCTGACTGAGAGGCTCATAGGCGCTAACGAGGCCCTCCGAGGCAGACTCATTTCAGGTGCAGCGTGGATTCCCATCACCCATCATCCAAAAGATAAGTTTGGGGCCACGGCCTGGAGATGGTGGAGTAGCAGGTTGGGAATCCCTGGGACAGATTTAAAAATGAGCAGAGGAGAAAGCAATTTTCTCCAAGGGCCTATTAGGACAGCTAAAGGGCGAGGCTCTACTTTTGATGGCAGCTTTCAGGCGGGCAGTGCAGAACAGCTCTGGTCTGTCTGGTGTTGTCTCGTGTGCCCTGTTCCCTGGTGTGTCTTTGGGGTCCCTTTTCCCTTCTCCCCTCGAGGCCCTCACCACAAGCATGATGTGTCGTGTTTGGTGTCCCCCTGTTTGTCACGTTCTGTTTCACGGGTGTGTGCACACGTTTGTGCCGGAGCTGTTCTGCCCTGCCCATGGCCTGCTGCAGTAGGACAAACCATAGGGAGTGGGAATTTGTAATGTGGGGTGTACTTGGGCTCTGGATGCTATTCCTAGGTTGGCATAAGGTGTTTGCAGCTTGTGAGTTACCCTGGTGGTGTTTGACATATGTTGTAACTTCCTTTCAGGTGCAGATGCATTCCACGTGTGGCAGAGGGTCAGGGTTAGGAGGTGCCGGGCCTTCTTAGGAGCGTGGTGAGTAGCAGAGTGGTGGGGTTTTGGCTGATGCGGTGCCAAGGTCAGGCCCTGATGTTTGGTTCTCTTTAATCTAGCTTTCTGAGAGACCCCAGCCCGGTGCCAGCAGGACCTTCCCAGCTGACGAGGTGGCCTTTCTTTGCACCTGACAGGGACCAGTATCCCCAGATGTCTGAGAGATAAGTAGAGGGCTGTGACCCACAGAGGGGATGAAGGCATGGTGCTGGTTTGGGAATGACTGGGAGGGGTTTTTGAGTCCAATTTGGAGGTGGGGGGTGTTCATGAAGTGGCCCCTTAGGCCCCATAAAAGCCAAGTCTCACTTTTGATCCCAGTGCTGAGGTGTGCAGGGCAGAGCAGTCCCGGTGTGTCTCGTGTCCTTTGTCTGTTGTGCATTATGTGTTGTTTGTGTATCCCATGTCTTTTACCTTAGGGGGGCCTTTCAGAAACCCTGGCATCATTGTTAGCATCTGTGATCTCTGCATTCCGTGGCCTGGCACCCGGACCACAGAACTTTTGACTGGGGAGCTCAGACAGGCATCAGACTCTCTTCTGTCTTTGGAAGCATCCAGTCAGGTGTCTTGTCAGGTCTTGTTCTGAGCTGTACGGACAGCTATGCCCCGCCTGGATCCATTATGGTGGATTAGGACTTGTAAAAAATGTGAGGGCAGGCAGAGGATTCTGACCATAGGATTCCTAGGCATCGATCTTTGCTGTTCTTGGAATAAATCCTTCAGTTCGCATCTTCTTCCTCCAGGGTTCTCTGAGCCTCATCAGCTCACCATCGGTCTCAGCTCGGTCATCTCCTTTTGCATTCTCTCAGTCCTTGCAGCCATTTTCCTTGCCAAGAGATTTCTGTTCCTGTTGTGTCCCCGTTGCCTGTCCTGTGTTGTCTGTCCTGTGTCACGGGTGTCAGCACACATTTTTGCCGGGGCTGCTCTGCCCTGCCGCACAGCCTGGTGCAATAGGAGAAGTCTCGGAGACTTGGAATTTGTAATGTGGGGTGTAGTTGGACTCTAGGTGGGATTTGTAGATGGACACAGGATATCTGGAGCTCCTCAGTTATCCTGCAACAGTTTGATTCTTGTCCTAACTTTTTTTTCAGATTGAGATGGATTAAATCTGTGCCAGAGGGCCCCGTCCCGGGTGAGGGGATTGCCCCGAGCAGGTGAGGCCCCGTTTGTCTCTGCAGCAGAAGTGTGTATGGTGACTGTGTTACAGCTCTGTTCTTTATCTTTCTTTTAGGAAGTCAATCTGGATGCCAGCAGTCAAGGTGGGCAGGGGAGAGAAGTGGTTGTTATTGCTCAGCTCTCAAGCACAACCATTTTTCAGGAGATTCATCATGTCACAAGAGGGATTTGCCCAGTGTCAAGGATGATGTTTGAGATTGAGGCTTCAGGTGATTGAGGATTGTGACTGGGAGAGGGAGGATGATCAGGTATCCAGTTAGGAGTTCTTGGGAGGGGGTTTGCAGGCAGCAGGGTGAGAAAGGGTGTTTATTTGAGGCCCCCCCCCCACAAGGCTGTTCAGCAGCCTAGCAGAGGCATTCCCATGTCTTGCAGCACACAAGGTCCTCCACTGCACTCACAGGAATGCCATTTAACTTTGCCTTTCTCTTACCCAGGTGCCACCCCTAATGAAGGCCACAGCCTTGGAATCAGGATGAAGCTGGAGCCTGAGGGAGCCAGGCACGCTCAGGAAAGGGCAAGTAGCTGACTTGCAGGGATTTGGCCCACATAACTCTGGACTCACACAACTCTGGACTCACACTTTGGTTTTGGTTTTCTTTATTGCAGCTGACCGAGAGGCTCACAGGCCATCACAGAGCCTTCCGAGGCAGACTCATTTCAGGTGCAGCGTGGATTCCCATCACCCATCATCCAAAAGATAAGTTTGGGGCCACGGCCTGGAGATGGGAGTGTATCAGGTTGGGAGTTCTTGTGCCAGAATTAAAATTTGGCTGTGGGAAAAGCAATCTTCTCCAAGGGCCTCTTAGGACAGCTAAAGGGCGAGGCTCTACTTTTGATGGCAGCTTTCAGGCGGGCAGTGCAGAACAGCTCTGGTCTGTCTGGTGTTATCTCGTGTGCCGTGTTCCCTAGTGTGTCTTTGGGGTCTCTTTGTCCCTTCTCCCCTCGAGGCCCTCACCACAAGCATGATGTGTCGTGTTTCTTGTCCCCCTGTTTGTCACGTTCTGTGTCACGGGTGTGTGCTCACATTTGTGCCGGAGCTGTTCTGCCCTGCCCATGGCCTGCTGCAGTAGGACAAACCATAGGGAGTGGGAATTTGTGATGTGGGCTGTACTTGGGCTCTAGATTCTATTCCTAGGTTGGCGTAAGGTGTTTGCAGCTTGTGAGTTACCCTGGTGGTGTTTGACATATGTTGTAACTTTCTTTCAGGTGCAGATGCATTCCACGTGTTGCAGAGGGTCAGGGTTAGGAGGTGCCGGGCCTTCTTAGGAGCGCGGTGAGTAGCAGAGTGGTGGGGTTTTGGCCGATGCGGTGCCAAGGTCAGGCCCTGATGTTTGGTTCTCTTTAATCTAGCTGTCTGAGAGACACCAGCCCGGTGCCAGCAGGACCTTCCCAGGTGACGAGGTGGCCTTTCTTTGCACCTGACACAGACTGGCATCCCCAGATGTCTGAGAGATAAGTAGAGGGCTGTGACCCACAGAAGGGATGAAGGCATGGTGCTGGTTTGGGAATTAATGGGAGGGGTTTTTGAGTCCAATTTGGAGGTGGGGGGTGTTCATGAAGTGGCCCCTTAGGCCCCATAAAAGCCAAGTCTCACTTTTGATCCCAGTGCTGAGGTGTGCAGGGCAGAGCAGTCCCGGTGTGTCTCGTGTCCTTTGTCTGTTGTGCATTATGTGTTGTTTGTGTATCCCATGTCTTTTACCTTAGGGGAGCCTGTCAGAAACCTTGGCATCCTTGTTAGCATCTGTGATCACTGCATTCCCAGGCCTGGCACGCAGGCCACAGAACTTTTGACTGGGGAGCTCAGACAGGCATCAGACTCTCTTCTGTCTTTGGAAGCATCCAGTCAGGTGTCTTGTCAGGTCTTGTTCTGAGCTGTACGGACAGCTATGCCCCACCTGGATCCATTATGGTGGATTAGGACTTGTAATATTACGAGGTTAGGTAGAGGGTTTTGACTGTAGGATTCCTAGGCATCCATCTTTGATTTATTCCAATAACTGCATTCAGTTAGCATCTTCTTCCTCCAGGGTTCTCTGAGCCTCATCAGCTCACCATCGGTCTCAGCTCGGTCATCTCCCTTTGCGTTCTCTCAGTCCTTGCAGCCATTTTCCTTGCCAAGAGATTTCTGTTCCTGTTGTGTCCCCGTTGTCTGTCCTGTCTGTCCTGTGTCACGGGTGTCATCACACATTTGGGACGGGGCTGCTCTGCCCTGCCGCACAGCCTGGTGCGAAAGGAGAAGTCCTGGGGACTTGGAATTTGTAATTTGGGGTGTAGTTGGACTCTAGATGGGATTTGTAGATGGACACATCATATCTGGAGCTCTTCAGTTATCCTGCAACAGTGTGACTCTTGTCCTACCTTTTTTTTCAGATTAAGATGGATTAAATCTGTGCCAGAGGGCCCCATCCCGGGTGAGGGGATTGCCCCGAGCAGGTGAGGCCCATTTGTCTCTGCAGCAGAAGTGTGTATGGTGACTGTTACAGCACTGTTCTTTGTCTTTCTTTTTAGGAAATCAATCTGGATGCCAGCAGTCAAGGTGGGCAGCGGGGAGGAGTGGTTGTTATTGATCAGCTCTCAAGCACAACAATTTTTCAGGAGATTCATCGTGTCGCAAGAGAGATCTGCCCAGTGTCAAGGATGATGTTTGAGATTGAGGCTTCAGGTGAGTTGAGGATTGTGACTGGGAGAGGGAGGGTGAGTAGGTATCCAGTTAGGAGTTCTTGGGAGGGGGTTTGCAGGCAGCAGGGTGAGAAAGGGTGTTTGTTTGTTTGTTTATTTGAGGCCCCCCCCCACAAGGCTGTTCAGAAGCCTAGCAGAGGCATTGCCATGTCTTGCAGCACACAAGGTCCTCCACTGCACTCACAGGAATGCCATTTAACTTTGCCTTTCTCTTACCCAGGTGCCACTCCTAAGGAAGGCCACAGCCTTGGAATCAGGATGAAGCTGGAGCCTGAAGGAGCCAGGCACACTCAGGAAAGGGCAAGTAGCTGCCTGTGTGGGATTTGGCCCACATAACTCTGGACTCACACTTTGGTTTTGGTTTTCTTTATTGTAGCTGACCGAGAGGCTCACAGGCCATCACAGAGCCTTCCGAGGCAGACGCATTTCAGGTGCAGCGTGGATTCCCATCACCCATCATCCAAAAGATAAGTTTGGGGCCACGGCCTGGAGATGGGAGTGTATCAGGTTGGGAGTTCTTGTGCCAGATTTAAAAATTGGCAGTGGGAAAAGCAATCTTCTCCAAGGGCCTCTTAGGACAGGTAAAGGGAGAGGCTCTACTTTTGATGGCAGATGTCAGGCGGGCAGTGCAGAACAGCTCTGGTCTGTCTGGTGTTGTCTCGTGTGCTGTGTTACCTGGTGTGTCTTTGGGGTCCCTTTTGCCTTCTCCCCTCACCACAAGCATGATGTGTCGTGTTTCATGTCCCCCTGTTTGTCACGTTCTGTGTCACGGGTGTCTGCAGGTATTTGTGCCGGAGCTGTTCTGCCCTGCTGCATGGCGTGCTTCAGTAGGACAAACCCTGGGGAGTTGGAATTTGTAATGTGGGCTGTACTTGGGCTCTAGATGCTCTTCCTAGATTGACATAAGGTGTTTGCAGCTTGTGAGTTATCCTGGTGGTGTTTGACATATGTTCTAACTTTCTTTCAGGTGCAGCTGCATTCCATGTGTGGCAGAGGGTCAGGGTTAGGAGGTGCCGGGCCTTCTTAGGAGCGCGGTGAGTAGCAGAGTGGTGGGGTTTTGGGTGATGCGGTGCCAAGATCAGGCCCTGATGTTTGGTTCTCTTTAATCTAGCTGTCTGAGAGACACCAGCCTGGTGCCAGCAGGACCTTCCCAGCTGACGAGGTGGCCTTTCTTTGCACCTGACAGGGACCAGCATCCCCAGATGTCTGAGAGATAAGTAGAGGGCTGTGACCCACAGAGGGGATGAAGGCATGGTGCTGGTTTGGGAATGACCGGGAGGCGTTTTTGAGTCCAATTTTGGGGGAGGGGGGGTAGTGTGTTCATGAAGTGGCCCCTTAGGCCCCATAAAAGCAAAGTCTCACTTTTGATCCCAGTGCTGAGGTGTGCAGGGCAGAGCAGTCCCGGTGTGTCTCGTGTCACTTGTCTGTTGTGCATTATGTGTTGTTTGTGTATCCCATGTCTTTTACCTTAGGGGGGCCTGTCAGAAACCTTGGCATCCTTGTTAGCATCTGTGATCACTGCATTCCTTGGCCTGGCACCTGGGCCAGTGAACTTTTGACTGGGGAGCTCAGACAGGCATCAGACTCTCTTCTGTCTTTGGAAGCATCCAGTCAGGTGTCTTGTCAGGTCTTGTTCTGAGCTGTACGGACAGCTATGCCCCACCTGGATCCATTATGGTGGATTAGGACTTGTAAGAATGTGAGGGCAGGCAGAGGATTCCGACCATAGGATTCCTAGGCATCGATCTTTGCTCTTCTTGGAATAAATCCTTCAGTTCGCATCTTCTTCCTCCAGGGTTCTCTGAGCCTCATCAGCTGACCGTCAGTTTGAACACAGTCATCTCCTTTTGCGTTCTCTCAGTCCTTGCTGCCATTTTCCTTGCCAAGAGATTTCTGTTCCTGTTGTGTCCCCGTTGTCTGTCCTGTCCTGTCTGTCCTGTGTCACGGGTGTCAGCACACATTTTTGCCGGGGCTGCTCTGCCCTGCCGCACAGCCTGGTGCAATAGGAGAAGTCCTGGGGACTTGGAATTTGTAATGTGGGGTGTAGTTGGACTCTAGATGGGATTTGTAGATGGACACATCATATCTGGAGCTCTTCAGTTATCCTGCAACAGTGTGACTCTTGTCCTAACTTTTTTTCCAGAATCAGATGGATTAAATCTTTGCCAGGGGGCCCCATCCCGGGTGAGGGGATTGCCCCGAGCAGGTGAGGCCCCATTTGTCTCTGCAGCAGAAGTGTGTATGATGACTGTGTTACAGCTCTGTTCTTTGTCTTTCTTTTTAGGAAATAAATCTGGATTCCAGCAGCCAAGGTGGGCAGCGGAGAGAAGTGGTTGTTATTGCTCAGCTCTGAAGCACAACAATTTTTCAGCAGATTGATCGTGTCACAAGAGGGATCTGCCCAGTGTCAAGGATGATGTTTGAGATTGAGGCTTCAGGTGAGTTGAGGATTGTGACTGGGAGAGGGAGGGTGTTCAGGTATCCAGTTAGGAGTTCTTGGGAGGGGGTTTGCAGGCAGCAGGGTGAGAAAGGGTGTTGATTTGAGGGGCCCTCCCGCCACAAGGCTGTTCAGAAGCCTAGCAGAGGCATTGCCATGTCTTAGAGCACACAAGGTCATCCACTGCACTCACAGCAATGCCATTTAACTTTGCCTTTCTCTTACCCAGGTGCCACTCCTAAGGAAGGCCGCAGTCTTGGAATCAGGATGAAGCTGGAGCCTGAGGGAGCCAGGCACGCTCAGGAAAGGGCAAGTAGCTGCCTTGGTGGGATTTGGCCCACATAACTCTGGACTCACACTTTGGTTTTGGTTTTCTTTATTGTAGCTGACTGAGAGGCTAACAGGCCATCAGAGAGCCTTCCGAGGCAGACTCATTTCAGGTGCAGCGTGGATTCCCATCGCCTATCATCCAAAAGATAAGTTTGGGGCCACGGCCTGGAGATGGGAGTGTATCAGGTTGGGAGTTCTTGTGCCAGAATTAAAAATTGGCAGTGGGAAAAGCATTCTTCTCCAAGGGCCTCTTAGGACAGGTAAAGGGAGAGGCTCTACTTTTGATGGCAGATGTCAGGCGGGCAGTGCAGAACAGCTCTGGTCTGTCTGGTGTTGTCTCGTGTGCTGTGTTACCTGGTGTGTCTTTGGGGTCCCTTTTGCCTTCTCCCCTCGAGGCCCTCACCACAAGCATGATGTGTCGTGTTTCTTGTCCCCCCTGTTGGTCGCGTTCCGTTTCACGGGTGTGTGCTCACATTTGTGCCGGAGCTGTTCTGCCCTGCTGCATGGCGTGCTTCAGTAGGACAAACCCTGGGGAGTTGAAATTTGTAATGTGGGCTGTACTAGGGCTCTAGATGCTATTCCTAGATTGACATAAGGTGTTTGCAGCTTGTGAGTTACCCTGGTGGTGTTTGACATATGTTCTAACTTTCTTTCAGGTGCAGCTGCATTCCATGTGTGGCAGAGGGTCAGGGTTAGGAGGTTCCGGGCCTTCTTAGGAGCGCGGTGAGTAGCAGAGTGGTGGGGTTTTGGCCGATGCGGTGCCAAGGTCAGGCACTGATGTTTGGTTCTCTTTAATCTAGCTATCTGAGAGACACTAGCCCGGTGCCAGCAGGACCTTCCCAGGTGACGAGGTGGCCTTTCTATGCACCTGACAGGGACCAGCATCCCCAGATGTCTGAGAGATAAGTAGAGGGCTGTGACCCACAGTGGGGATGAAGGCATGGTGCTGGTTTGGGAATGACTGGGAGGGGTTTTTGAGTCCAATTTGGGGGGGGGGGGGGGGTAGTGTGTTCATGAAGTGGCCCCTTAGGCCCCATAAAAGCCAAGTCTCACTTTTGATCCCAGTGCTGAGGTGTGCAGGGCAGAGCAGTCCCGGTGTGTCTCGTGTCACTTGTCTGTTGTGCATTATGTGTTGTTTGTGTATCCCATGTCTTTTACCTTAGGGGGGCCTGTCAGAAACCTTGGCATCCTTGTTAGCATCTGTGATCACTGCATTCCTTGGCCTGGCACCTGGGCCAGTGAACTTTTGACTGGGGAGCTCAGACAGGCATCAGACTCTCTTCTGTCTTTGGAAGCATCCAGTCAGGTGTCTTGTCAGGTCTTGTTCTGAGCTGTACGGACAGCTATGCCCCACCTGGATCCATTATGGTGGATTAGGACTTGTAAGAATGTGAGGGCAGGCAGAGGATTCCGACCATAGGATTCCTAGGCATCGATCTTTGCTCTTCTTGGAATAAATCCTTCAGTTAGCATCTTCTTCCTCCAGGGTTCTCTGAGCCTCATCAGCTGACCGTCAGTTTGAACACAGTCATCTCCTTTTGCGTTCTCTCAGTCCTTGCTGCCATTTTCCTTGCCAAGAGATTTCTGTTCCTGTTGTGTCCCCGTTGTCTGTCCTGTCCTGTCTGTCCTGTGTCACGGGTGTCAGCACACATTTTTGCCGGGGCTGCTCTGCCCTGCCGCACAGCCTGGTGCAATAGGAGAAGTCCTGGGGACTTGGAATTTGTAATGTGGGGTGTAGTTGGACTCTAGATGGGATTTGTAGATGGACACATCATATCTGGAGCTCTTCAGTTATCCTGCAACAGTGTGACTCTTGTCCTAACTTTTTTTCCAGAATCAGATGGATTAAATCTTTGCCAGGGGGCCCCATCCCGGGTGAGGGGATTGCCCCGAGCAGGTGAGGCCCCATTTGTCTCTGCAGCAGAAGTGTGTATGATGACTGTGTTACAGCTCTGTTCTTTGTCTTTCTTTTTAGGAAATAAATCTGGATTCCAGCAGCCAAGGTGGGCAGCGGAGAGAAGTGGTTGTTATTGCTCAGCTCTGAAGCACAACAATTTTTCAGCAGATTGATCGTGTCACAAGAGGGATCTGCCCAGTGTCAAGGATGATGTTTGAGATTGAGGCTTCAGGTGAGTTGAGGATTGTGACTGGGAGAGGGAGGGTGTTCAGGTATCCAGTTAGGAGTTCTTGGGAGGGGGTTTGCAGGCAGCAGGGTGAGAAAGGGTGTTGATTTGAGGGGCCCTCCCGCCACAAGGCTGTTCAGAAGCCTAGCAGAGGCATTGCCATGTCTTAGAGCACACAAGGTCATCCACTGCACTCACAGCAATGCCATTTAACTTTGCCTTTCTCTTACCCAGGTGCCACTCCTAAGGAAGGCCGCAGTCTTGGAATCAGGATGAAGCTGGAGCCTGAGGGAGCCAGGCACGCTCAGGAAAGGGCAAGTAGCTGCCTTGGTGGGATTTGGCCCACATAACTCTGGACTCACACTTTGGTTTTGGTTTTCTTTATTGTAGCTGACTGAGAGGCTAACAGGCCATCAGAGAGCCTTCCGAGGCAGACTCATTTCAGGTGCAGCGTGGATTCCCATCGCCTATCATCCAAAAGATAAGTTTGGGGCCACGGCCTGGAGATGGGAGTGTATCAGGTTGGGAGTTCTTGTGCCAGAAATAAAATTGGCAGTGGGAAAAGCATTCTTCTCCAAGGGCCTCTTAGGACAGGTAAAGGGAGAGGCTCTACTTTTGATGGCAGATGTCAGGCGGGCAGTGCAGAACAGCTCTGGTCTGTCTGGTGTTGTCTCGTGTGCTGTGTTACCTGGTGTGTCTTTGGGGTCCCTTTTGCCTTCTCCCCTCGAGGCCCTCACCACAAGCATGATGTGTCGTGTTTCTTGTCCCCCCTGTTGGTCGCGTTCCGTTTCACGGGTGTGTGCTCACATTTGTGCCGGAGCTGTTCTGCCCTGCTGCATGGCGTGCTTCAGTAGGACAAACCCTGGGGAGTTGAAATTTGTAATGTGGGCTGTACTAGGGCTCTAGATGCTATTCCTAGATTGACATAAGGTGTTTGCAGCTTGTGAGTTACCCTGGTGGTGTTTGACATATGTTCTAATTTTCTTTCAGGTGCAGCTGCATTCCATGTGTGGCAGAGGGTCAGGGTTAGGAGGTTCCGGGCCTTCTTAGGAGCGCGGTGAGTAGCAGAGTGGTGGGGTTTTGGCCGATGCGGTGCCAAGGTCAGGCACTGATGTTTGGTTCTCTTTAATCTAGCTATCTGAGAGACACTAGCCCGGTGCCAGCAGGACCTTCCCAGGTGACGAGGTGGCCTTTCTATGCACCTGACAGGGACCAGCATCCCCAGATGTCTGAGAGATAAGTAGAGGGCTGTGACCCACAGTGGGGATGAAGGCATGGTGCTGGTTTGGGAATGACTGGGAGGGGTTTTTGAGTCCAATTTGGGGGGGGGGGGGGTAGTGTGTTCATGAAGTGGCCCCTTAGGCCCCATAAAAGCCAAGTCTCACTTTTGATCCCAGTGCTGAGGTGTGCAGGGCAGAGCAGTCCCGGTGTGTCTCGTGTCACTTGTCTGTTGTGCATTATGTGTTGTTTGTGTATCCCATGTCTTTTACCTTAGGGGGGCCTGTCAGAAACCTTGGCATCCTTGTTAGCATCTGTGATCACTGCATTCCTTGGCCTGGCACCTGGGCCAGTGAACTTTTGACTGGGGAGCTCAGACAGGCATCCGACTCTCTTCTGTCTTTGGAAGCATCCAGTCAGGTGTCTTGTCAGGTCTTGTTCTGAGCTGTACGGACAGCTATGCCCCACCTGGATCCATTATGGTGGATTAGGACTTGTAAAAAATGTGAGGGCAGGCAGAGGATTCCGACCATAGGATTCCTAGGCATCGATCTTTGCTGTTCTTGGAATAAATCCTTCAGTTAGCATCTTCTTCCTCCAGGGTTCTCTGAGCCTCATCAGCTCACCATCGGTCTCAGCTCGGTCATCTCCTTTTGCGTTCTCTCAGTCCTTGCAGCCATTTTCCTTGCCAAGAGATTTCTGTTCCTGTTGTGTCCCCGTTGTCTGTCCTGTCTTGTCTGTCCTGTGTCACGGGTGTCTGCACACATTTGTGCCGGGGCTGCTCTGCCCTGCGGCATAGCCAGCTGCGATAGGAGAAGTCCTGGGGACTTGGAATGTGTAATGCGGGGTGTAGTTGGACTGTAGGTGGGATTTGTAGATGGACACATCATATCTGGAGCTCCTCAGTTATCCTGCAACAGTGTGACTCTTGTCCTACCTTTTTTTTCAGATTCAGATGGATTAAATCTGTGCCAGAGGGCCCCGTCCCGGGTGAGGGGATTGCCCCGAGCAGGTGAGGCCCCATTTGTTTCTGCAGCAGAAGTGTGTATGGTGACTGTGTTACAGCTCTGTTCTTTGTCTTTCTTTTTAGGAAGTCAATCTGGATGCCAGCAGTCAAGGTGGGCAGGGGAGAGAAGTGGTTGTTATCGCTCAGCTCTGAAGCACAACCATTTTTCAGGAGATTCATCATGTCACAAGAGGGATCTGCCCAGTGTCAAGGATGATGTTTGAGATTGAGGCTTCAGGTGAGTTGAGGATTGTGACTGGGAGAGGGAGGGTGTTCAGGTATCCAGTTAGGAGTTCTTGGGAGGGGGTTTGCAGGCAGCAGGGTGAGAAAGGGTGTTTATTTGTTTATTTGAGGGCCCCTCCCCCCAAGGCTGTTCAGAAGCCTAGCAGAGGCATTGCCATGTCTTACAGCACACAAGGTCATCCACTGCACTCACAGGAATGCCATTTAACTTTGCCTTTCTCTAACCCAGGTACCACCCCTAATGAAGGCCACATCCTTGGAATCAGGATGAAGCTGGAGCCTGAGGGAGCCAGGCACGCTCAGGAAAGGGCAAGTAGCTGCCTTGCAGGGATTTGGCCCACATAAGTCTGAACTCATACTTTGGTTTTGGTTTTCTTTATTGTAGCTGACTGGGAGGCTAACAGGCCATCACAGAGCCCTCCGAGGCAGACTCATTTCAGGTGCAGCGTGGATTCCCCTCACCAATCATCCAAAAGATAAGTTTGGGGCCATGGCCTGGCGATGGGAGTGTAGCAGGTTGGGAGTTCTTGGGGCAGAGTTAAAAACCAGCAGAGGGAAAAGCATTCTTCTCCAAGGGCCTGTTAGGACAGCTAAAGGGAGAGGCTCTTCTTTTGATGGCAGCTTTCAGGCGGGCAGTGCAGAACAGCTCCGGTCTGTGTCCTGTTGTCTGGTGTGCTGTGTTCCCTAGTGTGTCTTTGGGGTCCCTTTTGCCCTCTTCCCTCGATGCCCTCACCACAAGCATGATGTGTTGTGTTTGGTGTCCCCCTGTTTGTCACGTTCTGTGTCACTGGTGTCTGCAGGTATTTGTGCCGGAGCTGTTCTGCCCTGCTGCATGGCGTGCTTCAGTAGGACAAACCCTGGGGAGTTGGAATTTGTGATGTGGGCTGTACTTGGGCTCTAGGTGCTATTCCTAGGTTTACATAAGGTGTTTCCAGCTTGAAAGTTAAAGTTATTGTGGAGGTGCGTGACATATGTTCTAACTTTCTTTCAGGTGTGGATGCATTGCATCCATGGCAGAGGGTCAGGGTTAGGAGGTGCTGGGCATTCCTAGGAGCATAGTGAGTAGCAGAGTGGTGGGGTTTTGGCCGATGCGGTGCCAAGGTCAGGCACTGATGTTTGGTTCTCTTTAATCTAGCTGTCTGAGGGACACCAGCCCGGTGCCAGCAGGACCTTCCCAGGTGACGAGGTGGCCTTTCTTTGCACCTGACACAGGCATCCCCTGATGTCTGAGAGATAAGCAGAGGGCTGCAACCCTCAGAGGGGATGAACGTGGGGTGCTTTTTCAGGACTCCCTGAGGTGGGGGTCTGAGTTGGCTCTGGCAATGAGGTTAGCCAAGATGTTGCCCCTTAGGCCCCATAAAAGCAAAGTCTCCCTTTTGGTCACAGTGCTGAGGTGCGCAGCATGGCAGAGCAGTCCCGGTGTGTCTCGTGTCACTCGTCTTTTGTGTATTGTGTGTTGCCTGGATATCTCATGTCTCTTATCTTAGCCCTGTGAGGGGCCTCTCAGAACCCTTTCCTAGCATCCGTGATCTCAGCATTCCTCGCCCTGGCACCCATGCCATAGATCTTTTGACTTGGGAGCTCACACAGGCATCAGAAATGCATCTCTCTTTAGAAGCGTCCAGTCAGATGTCTTGTCATGTCTTGTTCTGAGCTGTACGGACAACCGTGCTGCGCAATGATCCATTATAGCAGAGTAGGACTTGTAAGGATGTGAGGTTAGGGAGAGGATTCTGACTGTAGGATTCTCGGGCATCCATCTTTGCAGTTTTTGGAATAAATCATTCTGTTTGCATCTTCTTCCTCCAGGGTTCTCTGAGCCTCATCAGCTCGCCATCAGCTTCAACTCTTCTTCTTTTGCATTCTCTCAGTCCTTGCAGCCATTTTCCTTGCTAAGAGATTTCCGTTCCTGTTGTGTCCCCAGTGTTTGTCACGTCTTGTCTGTCCTGTGTCACGGGTGTCTGCACACATTTGTGCTGGAGCTGCTGTTCTGCCCTGCTGCATATCCTGGTGCAATATGAGAAGTCTCAGGGACTTGGAATTTGTAATGTGTAGTTGGATTCTAGATGGGATTTGTAGATGGACACAGGATACGTGGAGCCCATAAGTTATCCTGCAGCCCTTTCACTTTCATCCTAACTTTCTTTTAGTTGCAGAAGGATAAATCCAGGGCAGAGCCCCCCATTCTGGGTGAGGGGATTCCCCTGTGAAGGTCAGTCACTGTTTGTCTCTGCAGAGGAAGCATAAATTGTGGCTGCTGCAGCTCTGCTCTTTGTCTTTATTTTTAGGAAGTCAAGGCAGAGAGCAGCTGTCAAGGCTGAGTGGGCAAGGTGAGCATTGAGTAGGGTACCGAAACAGTTGTTATTGCTGAGGTCTCAGTTTCTGGTGCAGCTCTAGGTACGTATTATTCCTCTTTTTATTTTAGATGGACTGCTTGCCATCTATCCTAGCCCAGCATGCCCATGCCAGGTGGGTTCAAGCTTAAGGTATCAGTGTAGCATACTTGTCAGGGTTGGGAGGTTGTGTTTTCACAGTATCTCAGCATGCTTTTCTGCTTTGTTTCTTTGCAGGTGCTGTCGCTGCCCTAGGCATGCCGGGGAAGAGAGGAGGGCAGGTGACTCGGAGTTTAGGCGGGCTGATTCCTAGGTGAGTGTTATGCAGCAGCATGCTAAGTGTGTACATTTTCTTTTTGCAGGTATCTTCCGGGCGGCCTCTGGAGTCAAATCAAGACTTGAGGTGAGCTGGGGCAGGGGTGCGAAGGAGTCCCGGGGATTACTGTTTTTGAGGGCAATAGTCACGTTTTCTGTTTTGCCTTAGGTACCCTGGGCAGGCTTGTAGCCACAGCTTGGAAGCGGCAGCACCGAAGCGCACACATTGAGAACGTCTCAACGTCCACGTCCGACCGAGGATGGATTTTGTCTGCTTGTCTTCCAAAAGCTAAGTGTCGGGGCCAGTGGTTGGGAGAAGGGGAAAAGCCTTTACTATCACAGGAGGCAATCTGATGTCAGCTTAGCGGAGAGGTCTGTAGTGGGACAGGCTCCCTGGAAGTAAAGGGAGAGGGTTTCTCCTCAGCCTCACCAGAGCCTTTGCCAGGCAGGGCAATTCCTACCCATCTCCACATTCTCGTGAACTTTGTGTCATCAGCCTTCTTCGACTTGACGTCGTCACGGCTCTTTCCCCCGTGGAGCTCGCCTTCAGGTCCGGAGCTGTAGCTGCAGTCACCTGGCAGTCCGCTTCCTTCTCTAGGCTTGCTGAGCCTCTCGAGCATCCTCCTAACTGCTTTGGCCCTAACTTCCTTTAATGAGTTGCATTTCATCATCACGTGCTGTTGTCATAGGGCTTCCTTTCCCTTGGCCTCATTGGCCTCTGGCTCGTCTTGTGCTAGGACTCTCGGGTCCCTAAAGGGAAAGTGCCAAGCAGTTGCAACTTGTCTCTGTGTTATGTCATCTGTGTCTATGTTATGGTGTGTGTGTCCATTGTCTTCCACGGCATAGGCCTTTGTTACATCTCAATGCTTTATCGGCTCTCTTCTGTGCCATGTTCTACTCACATTCCTTGCCGGATATCCCTTATTCCAGCATCTTTACATTTTTACTCTTTGAGACAGGAATGTCTCACAGGGACAAGATGTTCTCATCCATCTTCCTTCTCACTATCAGCTTTGGTAGTGCTTTTTTTTCCATTTTCTTGGACTTCTAGAGGGAGCATCTTACACCCTCCTCACGTGACTGCAGTAGTTCTATAGGTTCCATCTTCTCAAAGGGTACAGGGCTCAATAAGTAATCTTCCAGAGAGTTTTCTTAAGTCGTGGTTTATATTGTATGTTCCTATGTTGGCTTATATTGTATGTACTTACATACAGTATAAGTACGTACAGTATAAGCCAGCATAGGTACATGCAATGTAAGTGCATTGCCTTATATTGTCTGTACTTACACTGCATGTAAGCATGTCGCCTTATATTGTGTGTACTTACACTCTGTGTACACTTGCACTGTATGCGTCAGCTTACATTGTGTGTAGACTGTACCACTTATGATCGGAGCTGCCCTGCCCTGGCACATAGTCACAGTTAGGTAGAACAGTTATAACAACTTTACTGTTCATCTGTCTTTTGTGGGATTTTGGGTAGAAAATTCATCAGTCCAGAGTGGGGACAAGTCCTAGCTGTCAGATAGCCACTTGTTGACCCTTCCTGTTGTCTCACAGGTCGCCGAGGCTGCTGATTTCCCCAGGATCTGCCATTTAGCTCAAGGAGCGGCAGCCAGAAGATGTGTCAAAGCACCTTCTTCAGCATCTCAGGGAAGGGCCACAGTGAGCGTGTAAGAAGGAGTGTGTGTGAGAGCACGTGGCTGTGTCTGTCTGCTCGTCTCTGCGTGTGTGAGCGCATGCTGACTGGATTTAACCTTGTGTATGTGACTTTTGCTTTTCAGGTTTTGCAACTCATTGTTAAATTGAGAATAAAAAATCCCCAGCTGCCTTCCACCCTGGCTGTTTTTTTTTTTTGGTCCCGGCCAAGTAAAAACCCAGAAAAATACTCCAAGATAGGCTAGAAAAGGCCCAAAAAACCCAGTAAAAAAACCCAAGATGGGCAAGAAAAACCCAGAAAAAAGCAGAAAAAACCCCAAAATGGGCAACAAAGAAACCCCACAAAAATCCAGGAAAAAAACTGCAAGATGGGGAAGAAAAAAATCAAGAAAAAACCCAGAACAATCCCAGGGAAAAAATCTCAAGAGGGGCAAGAGCAAACCCGGGAAAAAAAGCTAAAAACCCCAAGATGGGCAAGAAAAGCCCAGAAAAAACCCAGAAAAAAAAAAAAAAAAAAAAACCAGGAAAAAGAAACCGGAAGAACTCCCAAGGTGGGCAAGGAAAACCCAGAAAAAACCAAGGAAAAAAACCAAACATGGGCGAGAATACCCAGAAAAAAACCCCAAGATGGGCAAGAAAAAACGCAGAAAACACCCACAGAAAACCAGGAAAAAACCTCAAGATGGGCAAGAAGAATCCCAAAAAACCCCCACAAGATGGACCAGGAAAAACCAGGAAAAATAAACCAGGAAAAAAAAACGGAAAAAAAATCCCAAGATGGGCAAGGAAAAACCCAGAAAGAAACCAAGAACAAAAACCCCAGACTGGCAGGAAAAAAACGCAAAAAAAAAAAACCAAGATGGGCAAGGAGAAGATCCTCAAAAAACCCAGAAAAATCACAGAAAATCCCCCCAAGATGGGCAAGAAAAGAAGCAAGATGGACCAGAAAAAAACCTGAAAAAGCCAAGAAAAAAAAAAAGGAAAAAAACCACCAAGATGGGCAAGAAAAAACCCAGAAAAAAACCCAGAAAAAAAAATTCAAGATGGGCAAGAATAAACCTGGAAAAAACCCCGCAAGACTGGCAAAAAAACCCAGGAAAAACTCCAAACTGGGCAAGAAAAAAAACTGTCGTAAAAGATGCCGTAAAGCGCGACTGTCGTAAAAGGTGCCGTAAAGCGCGACTGTCGTAAAGCCTGCCGTAAAGCGCGACTGTCGTAAAAGGTGCCGTAAAGCGCGACTGTCGTAAAGCCTGCCGTAAAGCGCGACTGTCGTAAAAGGTGCCGTAAAGCAAAACTGTCGTAAAAGGTGCCGTAAAGCGCGACTGTCGTAAAAGGTGTCGTAACGCGCGACTGTCGTAAAGACTGCCGTAAAGCGCGACTGTCGTAAAAGGTGCCGTAAAGCGCGACTGTCGTAAAAGGTGCCGTAAAGCGCGACTGTCGTAAAGACTGCCGTAAAGCGCGACTGTCGTAAAGACTGCCGTAAAGGGCGACTGTCGTAAAAGGTGCCGTAAAGCGCGACTGTCGTAAAAGGTGCCGTAAAGCGCGACTGTCGTAAAGACTGCCGTAAAGGGCGACTGTCGTAAAAGGTGCCGTAAAGGGCGACTGTCGTAAAGACTGCCGTAAAGCGCGACTGTCGTAAAAGGTGCCGTAAAGCGCGACTGTCGTAAAGACTGCCGTAAAGCGCGACTGTCGTAAATACGGCCGTAAAGCGCGACTGTCGTAAAAGGTGCCGTAAAGCGCGACTGTCGTAAAATGTGCCGTAAAGCGCGACTGTCGTAAAAGGTGCAGTAAAGCGCGACTGTCGTAAAAGGTGCAGTAAAGCGCGACTGTCGTAAAAGGTGCCGTAAAGCGCGACTGTCGTAAAAGGTGTCGTAAAGCGCGACTGTCGTAAAAGGTGCCGAAAGCGTTACTGTGCGAATTGTTCCGAAGAGCCGAACTTAAATGAGTTTCGACTAAGAGCCGAACCAAGCTGAACCAAGCCGAGTTTCATTAAACTGAACTCAACGTCGCCGCACCGCTGTGCCTGCAGTGCGCCTGTGCAGACAGCAGGGAGCGCTGTATAAAGTAAGTATGAAATATCAACTATCTATAAGAAGGAATAAACGCTCTATGTCACGTGCAGCAGTAGAAAATTTCAGGTTCCCAGGAAATAAATAGTTTTCTTTAAATCATTTTCATTTTGGAGTTTTTTTAATCCCAGATAGCCTGAAAGTTTCTACTGCTGCTTTTTTATTCTAAAGCTAGAAATGAAAACCAAGATTAGAAATACAGGGAAAGAAAAAAAGAAAATAAGGAAAGGAACTGAAAGGAAGAAAGAAGGAAGGAAGACAGACAAAAAAAACCAAAAACAAGGAGGGCAAGGAGAAACCTAGGGGGAAAAAAAAGAAAAAGAAAAGAAAAAAAAAAACAACAAAAAACAAACCCACAGAAGAAAACCAAGATGGGCAAGAAAAATCCCTGAAAACAGACCAGAGAAAATCCCCAAGATGGGCAAGAAACAAAATCACAACAAAAAACCAAGATGGGGAAGGAAAAAAAAAAAAAAACAAACTGAAAAAAAAACCCCAAGGGGGGCAAGGAAAAACCAGAATAAACACCAAAATGGGCAAGAAGAAACGAAGAAAAAACCCCAAGAAATGCCAGAAAAAAATCAAGGAAAAAGGGAGTAAAAGCCCCAAGAAACAAGGCAAGAAAGAGAGGCAATAAAGGGCACAAAAACTCAAGACAAAAAAAAACAAAAACAAGACATGCCAGAAAAAGGTACGAAAATGGTTCTGCCAGGTGCGATCAAGGTGAGCGGGTTCAGATTCAGGTCCAGGAGATGAACAAGTGTCAGATTAGCTTGGGGCACTGCTGAGCAACGCAGCTGTGACAGGATTTATGTTTAAATACAGTTTAAATGAATTGGGGATTGTTTGGCTTTTATTGGGGTATGGGCTGGAGATTTCATAAAAAATATAAAACTAGAAATGCAAATATATCAGATATATGTCGATATCAATAAATATTTAATATATATTTATATAAGTAAAAGAAATATATTGTGTCAAAAGAATGTATCTATTATTATATAAAAAGGTATTCTCTCCAATATATATAATATCTATAAATATAACAAATGAAAATTACAAATATAGATGTGAATAGAATTATGACAAACAAAATTATTTTTAAAATTTTAAATGTGATTTAAAGAAAGGGGTGTCTTAGCTTTTTATGTCATTAGAGGCAGGGGTTTTATTTTAAATAATATAAGTACTATAGAAATGTAAATCGACATACAGAAATATATCTTTATATCTCTATATATTTATTATATAATACCAAACTATGAATAGAAATAGAAATAGAAATCTATGTAAGTAACATGAAGAGATGCAATATATAATATAATTTTTATTATACAGTAATATAAATTCTAAATATACATGTGAATATAAATATGAAAAATATATGATGGGGGCTCGGAGCAGCCCAGGTGTGAGTGTGAGGATGATGGGGGCTGGGAGCAGCCCAGGTATGAGCTGTTAGGATGATGGGGGCTCGGAGCAGCCCAGGTGTGAGTGTGAGGATGATGAGGGGGCGGCTCCTGCCGGGGTGAGGCTGTTTTAGGGGGAGGCTTTGCCTCAGCTCCCTTTTGCATGGAGTTGCTGAGTGGAGGGGTTTATGGGCCGCTCCCGGCACTGTCTCATGGAAGGACTGCGAGAGCTTCTCACAGGGTCGGGGGGAACACCTGGATGCCTCCCAGACCCAAGCTGCCACCTCACCTGAGACGAGCTCGTTTGAGAGTCCCAAGCAGCTCCATCAATCTGCAACAAGGAACCTGGGGGGCTGAGTTTTGCTTACCTGGGCAAAGGGTCAGCATTAGTTTTAGAGAGCCGGTGGCCCGGAGTGGCTGTCTGTGTGACTTCTGATATTCTGCCTTGCACAGGATGCCTCCTAGATGTAAGCTGCCACCTCAGCCAAATCGAGCTCATTTGAGAGTCCCAAGTACCACCAGCAATCTGCAACAAGGAACCTGGGCGGCTGAGTTTTGCTTACCTGAGAAAAGGGACAGGACTAGTGTTCAGGAGCCTGTGGCCCGGAGTGGCCAGCCGTCTGCCTGCTGAAATTCTGCATTGCGCAGTATGCCTCCCAGACCCAAGCTGCCAGCACTGGAGAGTCAGGCTGCTTTGAGGGCCCCCAAATGTGTCCAGCAATCTGCCATCAGGAACCTGAGCTGGTGAGTTACACTTACCTGTGTAAAGGGCAGCATTGGTGTTGAGGACTCAGGGGCCCTTAGTGACCGGCTGTCTGCTGAAATTCTGCATTGCGCAGGCTGCCTTTCAGAGCCAAGCTGCCACCTCAGCCGAGTCGAGCTCGTTTGAGAGTCCCAAGCGCCTCCACCAATCTGCAACTAGGAACATGGGGGGCTGAGGTTTTCTTACCTGGGTAAGGGGCAGCATTAGTTTTCAGGAACCTGCGGCCTGGAGTGGCCGGCTGCCTGCTGAAATTTCACATGGCTCAGGATTCCTCCCAGAGCCAAGCTGCCACCTCACCTGAGTCAAGCTCATTTGAGGGTCCCAAGCGCCTTGAGCAATCTGCCACCAGGAACTTGGGCTGCTGACTTTTGCTTACGTGGGGAAAGGGTCAGCCCTAATGATCAGGGGCCTGTGGTCTGAGTGGCCGGCCGTCTGCCTGCTGAAGTTCTCCATTGCGCAGGATGCCTCCCGGATCCAAGCTGCCACCTCAGCTGAGTCGAGCTTGTTTGAGAGTCCCAAGCGCCTCGAGGAATATGCCACCAGGAACTTGGGCTGCTGACTTTTGCTTACCTGGGGAAAGGGTCAGCATGACTGTTCAGGAGCCTGGGGACCGGAGGGGCCGCCTGTCTTCTGAAATTTAAGACTGCGCAGGATGCCTCCCCGACCAAAGCTGCCACCACCGCAAAGTCAGGCTGGTTTGAAGGTCCCAAATGGGCCCAGCAATCTGCCATCAGGAACCTGAGCTGGTGAGTTACACTTCCCTGTGTAAAGGGCGGCTTTGGTTTTCAGGGCCTGGGGGCTCTTAGTGGCCGGCTGACTTCTGAAATTCCACATTGCGCAGGATGCCTCCCAGACCCAAGCTGCTGCAACAGCCGAGTTGAGCTCGATTGAGAGTCCCAAGCGCCTCGAGGAATATGCCACCAGGAACTTGGGCTCCTGACTTTTGCTTACCTGAGGAAAGGGTCAGCATGACTGTTCAGGAGCCTGGGGACCGGAGGGGCCGGCTGCCTTCTGAAATTTAAGATTGCGCAGGATGCCTCCCAGACCCAAGCTGCCCCCACCGTAAAGTCAGGCTGGTTTGAGAGTCCCAAGTAACTCCAGCAATCTGCCATCAGGAACCTGTGCTGGCGAGTTACACTTCCCTGTGTAAAGGGCGGCTTTGGTTTTCAGGGCCCAGGGGCCCTTAGTGGCCGGCTGACTTCTGAAATTCCACATTGCGCAGGATGCCTCCCAGACCCAAACTGCCACCTCAGCCGAGTCGAGCTGGTTTGAGAGTCCCAAGCGCCTCCACCAATCTGCAACTAGGAACCTGGGGGTTGAGTTTTGCTCACCTGGGTAAAGGGTCAGCATGTGTCTTCAGGAGGCTGGGGACAGGAGTGGCCGGATGGCTGCTGAAATTTCACATTGCACAGGATGCCTCCCAGACCCAAGCTGCCACCACCTAAAAGTCAGGCTGGTTTGAGGGTCCCAAATGGCTCCACCAATCTGACATCAGGAACCGGAGCTGGTGAGTTCCACTTCCCTGTGTAAAGGGCATTATTGGTATACCGGGCCCAGGGGCCTTTAGTGGCCGGTTGCATTCTGAAATTCTACAATGCGCAGGATCCCTCCCAGACCGAGGCTGCCACCTCACCTGAGTCGAACTTGTTTGAGACTCCCAAGCTCCTACAGCAATATGCCATCAGGAACCTGGGCTGCTGAGTTTTCTTCTTCTGGGAAAGGGCTGGCAGTGGTGTTCCGGAGGTCTTGCCTGGAGTGGCTGTCTGCCTGCTGAAATTCCGCATTGCGCAGGATGCCTGCCGGACCAAGGTGCCTCCACCGCAGAGTCAGGCTGGTTTGAGGGTCCCAAATGGGCCCAGAAATCTGCCATCAAGAACCTGAGCTGGTGAGTTACACTTCCCTGTGTAAAGGGCAGCATCTTTTTTCAGGGCCCAGGGGCCCTTAGTGACCTGCTGTGTGCTGAATTTCTGCATTACGCAGGATGCCACCCTGACCCAAGCTGCCACCGCTGCAGAGTGAGGAGGCTTTGAGGCTCCCAAATGGCTTCAGCAATCTCCCATCAGGAACTTGGGGTGCTGAGTTTTCTTCTTCTGGGACAGGGCTGGCATTTGTGTTCAGGAGGCCCTGACTGGATTGGCTGGCTGCCTGCTGATATTTCTGCTTTGCCAAACGTGCCTCCCAGACCGAAGCCGGCACCAGTTCCAACTCCAGCTGCTTTGTCCTCGGCACGTGTCTCCTGCCATCTGCCATCAGGAACCCAGGTGGCTGGGTTACATTTCCCTGCGTAACGGGCGGCATTTTTGTCCAGTGCCCAGGGGCCCTTAGCGGCCGGCCGCCTGGTGAAATTCCACATTGGGCAGGATGCCTCCCGCACCCCAGCTGCCACCACCGCAAAGTCAACCTGGTTTGGGAGTCCCAAGTGGCTCCAGCAATCTTCCTTCAGGAACCTGAGATGCTGAGTTACACTTCCCTGTGTAATGGGCAGCATTGGTGTCCGGGGCCCTTAGTGGCCCGTAGTGGCCTGCTGTGTCCTGAAATTCTGCATTGGTCTGGATGCGTCCCAGCCCCAAGCTGCCACCTGTGCCTAGTTGATCTTTTTGAGAGTCCCAAGCGCCTCGAACAATATGCCACCAGGAACTTGGGTGGCTGAGTTTTCCTTATCTGGGAAAAGGGACAGGACTAATTTTAAGGATCCCGTGGCCCGGAGCAGCCGGCTGTCTGCCTGCTGAAGTTCTGCATCGCTCAGGATGCCTCCCCGACCAAAGCTGCCACCTCACTCGCGTCGAGCTCATTTGAGAGTCCCAAGTGCCTCCACTAATCTGCAACAAGGAACCTGGGGGGCTGAGTTTTGCTTAGCTGGGAAAAGGGACAGCACTAGTGTTTAGGAGCCTCTGGTCCAGAGGGGCTGGCTGTCTGCCATCTGAAATTCTGCATCGCACAGTATGCCTCCCAGACCCTAGCTGCCTGCACCGCAAAGTCAGGCTGGTTTGAAGGTTCAGAATGTCCCCAGCAATCTTCCATGAAGAACCCGAGCTGGTGAGTTACACTTACCTGGGGTAACGGGTGGCATTTGTGTCCAGGGCGCAGGGGCCCTTTGTGGACGGCTGTCTGGTGAAATTCTGTATCGCGCAGGATCCCTCCCGGACCCAAGCTGCCACCGCCGCCTAGTCAGGCTGGTTTCAGGGTCCCAAATAGCTCCAGCAATATTCCATCAGGAACCTGGGCTGCTGAGTTTTCTTCTTCTGGGACAGGGCTGGCGTTGTTCAGGAGGTCTTGCCTCGAGCGGCTGACTGCCTGCTGAAATTCTGCATTGCCAAATGTGCCTCCCAGACCCAAGCCGGCACCAGTTCCAAGTCCAGCTCCTTTTCCCTCGGCACGTGTCTCCTGCCATCTGCCATCAGGAACCCGGGTGGCTGAGTAACGCTTCCCTGAGAAATGGGCTGGCGTTCCTGTTCAGGGGCCGGGGGCCCTTAGTGGACGGCTAGCTCCTGAAATTCCGCATCGCGCAGGATGCCTCCCAGATCCAAGTTGCCATAGGTGCCGAGTCGAGACGGTTTGAGACTCCCAAGCGCCTCCAGCAATTTGAAATCAGGAACCCGGGTTGCTCGGTTTTCTTTACCTGGGAAAAAGGTCAGCATTAGTGTTCAGGGGCGTTTGGCCCGGAGTGGCCGGCTGTTTGCCTTCTGAACTTCTGCATTTCCCAATCTGCCTCCCAGACCCAGTTGGCCCCTGTCCCAATACCAGCTGCTTTGGCCTCGGCACGTGTCTCCTATCTCCCATCAGGAACCTGGCAGCTGAGTCACGCTTACCTGAGAAAAGGGCTGGTGTTCACATTCAGGGCCCAGGGGCCCTTCGTGGCCATCAGCCGGCTAAAATTCTGCATTGCGCAGGATGGCTCCCAGACCCAAGCTGGCACCACCGTACAGTCAGTCTCGTTCGAGGGTCCCAAATGGCTCCAGCAATATTCCATCAGGAACCTGGGATGCTGAGTTGTCTTCTTCTGGGAAAGGGCCGGCATTGGTGTTCAGGAGGCCTTGCCCGGAGTTGCTGGCTGCCTGCTGAAATTTCCGTATTGCCAAATATGCCTCTTCGAGCCAAGGTGGCACGAGTTCCAACTCCAGCTGCTTTTTCCTCAGCACGCGTCTCCTGCCGTCTGCCATCAGGAACCTCCGCCGGTGAGTTACACTTCCCTGTGTAAAGGGCTGCCTATTGCGTTCAGGTCCTAGGGGCCGTCCGCCTACCGACCTTTTGCCTTGCGCAGGTGCCCCCTAGACCTCAGGTGGAATCAGTTCCAACTCTAGCTGCTTTCACAGCGCTAAGTGGCTTCTGTAATCTGCCATCTGGAACGTGATCCGGTGAGTGTGGATCGATAGGGGAAAAGGCCGGTCTCCGTGTTGAGGGGCCAGTTGTCCGGAGAGGCCCACCGCCTGCTGAACTTCTGCATTGCAGAGGTTGCCTCCCGGACTCTAGCCGCCACCACTGCAAAGTCAGGCTACTTTGACAGCTCCCAGCGTCTCCCGGAGTCTGCCATCAGGACCCTGCGCCGTTGAGCGTCGTTTCCCAGGGCAACGGGTCAGCATTTTTTTTCAGGCACCTCAGGCCCAGCATGTTCCGCTGCCCGTTGAAATTCCCTATTGCACAGGATGCTTCAAGGTCGTAAGCTGGCACAACTTGCAGGTCAGGCTGGTTTGAGCGTCTTAAGGCGCTCCCGCAATCTGCCATCGGGAACGTAGTCCGTTGCATTTTCTTTCCAGGGAAAAGACCTTGCTTTGGTGTTTGGGTGCCCGCAGCCTGGAGCGGCTGTTTGGCTCCTAAAATTCCGCATTGCGCCAGATACCTTGCAGACCCAAGCCGGCAGCAGGGAACACTCAGGCTGCATTAACAATAACAAGCGCCTCCTGCAAAGGGACACCAGGAACCCGGAACGGTTAGCTTTGTTTACCTAGGAAACGGGGTGGCATTTTTGGTAAGGACTCAGCCGCCACGAGTGCCCAGCCGGCTCCTCATATTTTGCATGGCACAGGATGCCTCTCAAGCCCACACCGGCACCTCTGCAAAATCAGGCCGCGTAGTCAGTCCCAAGCGCCTCCTCTGAACTAACCCGGGCAGGTGAGTTTCGTTTGCCAGGGGAAAGGGCCGGTGTTCGCGTTCACGGGCCTGTAGCCCGGAGCGGTGCGGTGTCTGCCGAAATTCTATTTTGTGAAGTATGCCTTCCAGATTCCAGCTGGCACCAGGGACACCTCAAGGTACTTTGGTAGTGCCAAGTGCCTGTTGCAAATTGCCATCTCGAACCTGAGTTAGTTAGCTGTCATTGCTAGGGAAAAGGGCCAGCACTGTTGTTCAGAGGTCTACGGACCAGAGCGGCCGGCCGCTTGCTGAAAAACGTGCCTCGCGCCAGACGTCTCACAGACACAAGCCGTCACCACCCCAAAGTCAGGTGGCTTTGTGAGTCTTAAGTGCCTCCTGCAAACCTTCCCCAGCTGTCCCTCGTTGTTAAGGGTTTTGATTGACAGAAAAAATTCTGTTTTTTCATTGCTTGAGGGATTTAAATTGAGGAGAACCCTTCGTTTCACAATATTTTTGGAGAACGAATTATAGGGTAGAATCAGTTTATTTGTCATGTTATCAGTTTCAGTGGAACTAACTGCCTCGCTGTCTAACTTTTATGGGTTCACTTGAAGGAAGCTGTGTCTTTTTCAGCATTTTTAGGATTTAAGTATTCATTTCTGGCCACTTTTTTTCCGTGCCTTTGGAGCAGGTATCTTAGAGAAGAGCGAGCCCGGCGTGTACTTAACACATAAGCCACCCAGGAGGTTTTTTTTTCTCATTTTTATTTCTAATGCAGTTAGGCCTAATTAGGAGTCCCAATGAGACTTAGACTATTTATGTCTTTATCATTCTTCTCCACCCTACTTTGTCCTACATGATGTTCTACTTAGCAATTACCAAAGACTAATTATGTAAGGCAGCAGCATATCACCCACTGTATCTATGTATGTAACCTTAAGAAAAAGTTTAAAGTCTTACCAGTTTTTTGTTCTTCTGCTGCAAGTAGTCGCTGTGAAAATAGAAAGCACTGTTTTTTCTATGAAGAGCTTTCTTCTTTAACAAGCCCTTTGCTCCTCTTGAATCTGAGTCAGAGGAGCCAAACTGCTGCAGCTCTTCTGAGGGCTTTTATACCCGGTGGGATTAGTCCCCTCCCTTTTCCAGGGCATCATGGGAACAAGAGGCGGGCACTATCAGGGGTATATTAACCCCAGCCTTGGCTGAGGGCCTTCATTCCCTTCCTGGGAACTGCTGGGGTAAGAGCTCTCCTCTCATTTCAGTGAAGAGTCTCTTTTAGCTTATCTCAGCTCATTTTCAGCAGGTGTTTCTGGGCCTTTAGACAAAGTAACAGAGGCTTGGGAAATACAGTGAAGAAAACGCCGTGGAATACAGGGAGTATTTAGGTTTGTGGTTTTCAGTTTTGTGTTTAGGGGGGGTAAAGTACGTTTGTAGTTTCTGGTTTTGTTCTTGTGTTTTTTTTTTTTTTTTTCTTCCATTGTTTTTAGTAGGAGGGCAGCTTTCACAGATTCTAGGGTGTGTCAACTCCAGTACATTTTTTAGCAGATTAATCACGTCATAAGAGGGATCGTCCCTGTGTCCAAGAAGATGCGTGCGATTGGGGCTTCAGGGGATTTGAGAATTGAGAGTAGGTGAAGTGAGGGTGAGCAGGTATCCAGTTGGGAGTTCTTGGGGGGGGGTGTTTGTAGGCAGCAGGGTGTGAAAGGGTGTTTATTTGAGGGCCCCCCCACCCAAGGTTTTCAGATGCATAGCAGGGGCATTTTCACGTCTTTCTCACACAAGTTCATCCACTGCAGTCACAGGAATGCCATTCGACATTCCCTTTGTTTAACCCAGTTGCCATTCTGAATAAAGGCCGCAGCCTTGGAGTCAGGATGAAGCTGGAGCCTGAGGGAGCCAGGCCCACTCAGGAGAGGGCAAGTAGCTGCCTTGGTGGGATTTGGCCCACATAACTCTGGACTCACACTTTGGTTTTGGTTTTCTTTATTGTAGCTGACCAAGAGGCACGCAGGCCATTACGAGGCCCTCGGAGGCAGACTTATTTCAGGTGCAACATGGATTCCCATCACCCATCATCGAAAAGATAAGTCGGGGGCCACGGCCTGGAGATGGGAGAGTAGCAGATTTGGAGTTCTTGGGCCAGATTTAAAAATGAGCAGAGGGAAAGGCAATGTTGTCCAAGGGCCTCTTAGGACAGCTAAAGGGAGAGGCTCTACTTTGGATGGCAGCTTTCAGGCGGGCAGCGCAGAACAGCTCCGGTCTGCGTCATGTTGTCCACTGTGCCGTGTTTCCTAGTGTGTCTTTGGCATGCCTTTTGCCTTCTCCCCTTAGAGGCCCTCACCACAAGCATGATGTCTCGTGTTTCTCGTTCCCCTGTTTGTCACGTTCCGTGTCACGGGTGTCTGCACATATTTGTGCCGGAGCTGTTCTGCCCTGCCGTGTAGCCTGCTGCAATAGGACAAGCCCTGGGGAGTTGGAATTTGTAATGTGGGATGTACTTAAGCTCTAGATGCTCTTCCTAGATTGACATAAGGTGTTTGCAGCTTTTGAGTTATCCTGGTGGTGTTTGACATATGTTCTAACTTTCTTTCAGGTGCAGATGCATTGCAGGTGTGGCAGAGGGTCAGGGTTAGGAGGTGCCGGGCCTTCTTAGGAGCGCGGTGAGTAGCAGAGCGGTGGGGTTTTGGCCGATGCGGTGCCAAGGTCAGGCTCTGATGTTTGGTTCTCTTTAATGTAGCTGTCTGAGAGACACCGGCCCGGTGCCAGCAGGACCTTCCCAGCTCACGAGGTGGCCTTTCTATGCACCTGAGACAGACTGGCATTCCCAGATGTCTGCGAGATAAGTAGAGGGCTGTGACCCACCGAGGGGATGAAGGCACGGTGCTGGTTTGGGAATTACTGGGAGGGGTTTTTGAGTCCGATTTGGAGGTGGGGGGTGTTCATGAAGTGGCCCCTTAGGCCCCATAAAAGCCACGTCTCACTTTTGATCCCAGTGCTGCGGTGCGCAGGGCAGAGCAGTCCCGGTGTGTCTTGTGTCACTTGTCTGTTGTGCATTATGTGTTGTTTGTGTATGCCATGTGTTTTACCTTAGGGGGCCCTGTCAGAAACCCTGGCATCCTTGTTAGCATCTGTGATCTCTGCGTTCCTTGGCCTGGCACCTGGGCCACAAAACTTTTGACTGGGGAGTTCAGACAGGCATCAGACTCTCTTCTCTCTTTGGAAGCATCCAGTCAGGTGTCTTGTCAGGTCTTGTTTTGAGCTGTCCGGACAGCTATGCTCACCTGGATCCATTATGGTGGATTAGGACTTGTAAGAATGTGAGGGCAGGCAGAGGATTCTGACCATAGGATTCTTAGGCATCTGGTTTTGCTGTTCTTGGAATAAATCCTTCAGTTAGCATCTTCTTCCTCCAGGGTTCTCTGAGCTTCATCAGCTCACCATCAGTTTCAACTCGGTCATGTCCTTTTGCATTCTATCAGTCCTTGCGACCATTTTCTTTGCCGGTAGATTTCTGTCTGTGTGTTGTGTGCTTTGTTTGTCATGTCCTGTCTGTCCTGCGTCACGGGTGTCAGCACACATTTGTGCTGGAGCTGCTCTGCCCTGCCGCATAGCCTGGTGCAATAGTAGAAATCCCGGGGACTTGGAATGTGTAATGTGGGGTGTAGTTGGACTCTAGGTGGGATTTGTAGATGGACACAGGATATCTGGAGCTCCTCAGTTATCCTGCAACAGTTTGACTCTTGCCCTGTCTTTTTTTTCAGATTGAGATGGATTGAATCTGTGCCCGAGGGCCCCATCCCGTTGAGGGGGTTGCCCCGAGCAGGTGAGGCCCCATTTGTCTCTGCAGCAGAAGTGTGTATGGTGACTGTGTTACAGCTCTGTTCTTTGTCTTTCTTTTTAGGAAATGAATCTGGATACCAGCAGCCAAGGTGAGCAGCGGAGAGAAGTGGTTCTTATTGCTCAGCTCTCAAGAACAACAATTTTTCAGCAGATGGATCATGTCGCAAGAGAGATCTGCCCAGTGTCAAGGATGATGTTTGAGATTGAAGGTTCAGGTGATTGAGGATTGTGACTGGGAGAGGGAGGGTGATCAGGTATCCAGGTAGGAGGTCTTGGGAGGGGGTTTGCAGGCAGCAGGGTGAGAAAGGGTGTTTATTTGAGGGCCCCCTCACACAAGGCTGTTCAGAAGCCTAGCAGAGGCATTCCCATGTCTCGCAGCACACAAGGTCATCCACTGCACTCACAGCAATGCCATTTAACTTTGCCTTTTTCTTACCCAGGTGCCACCCCTAATGCAGGCCACAGCATTGGAATCAGGATGCAGCTGGAGCCTCAGGGAGCCAGGCACACTCAGGAGAGGGCAAGTAGCTGACTGGCTGGGATATGTCCCCCATAATTCGCGACTCATACTTTTGTTTTGGTTTTCTTTATTGTAGCTGACCAAGAGGCTGACAGGCTGTCAGGGGCCCTCGGAGGCAGACTCATTTCAGGACCAACGTGGATTGCCATCACTCATCATCCAAAAGATAAGTCGGGGGCTTTGGCCTGGAGATGGGAGTGTAGCAGATTGGGAGTTTTTGGGCCAGCTTTAACAAATAGCGGAGGGAAAAGCAATCTTGTCCAAGGGCATGTTAGGACAAGTGAAGGGAGAGACTCTACTTTTGATGGCGTCTTTTTGGCGGGCAGTGCAGAACAGCTCCGGTCTGTCTGGTGTTGTCCCGTGTGCCTGTTACTTGCTGTGTCTTTGGGGTCCCTTTTGCCTTCTCCGCTCGAGGCCTTCACCGCAAGCATGATGTGTTGTGTTTCACGTCCCCCTGTTGGTCACGTTCCGTGTGACGGGTGTCTGCCCATATTTGTGCTGGAGCTCTTTTGCCCTGCTGCCTGGCCTGCTGCAATAGGACAAACCATGGGGAGTTGAAATTTGTAATGTGGGATGTACTTGAGCTCTAGATGCTCTTCCTAGATTGACATAAGGTGTTTGCAGCTTTTGAGTTATTCTGGTGGTGTTTGACATATGTTCTAACTTTCTTTCAGGTGCAGATGCATTGCAGGTGTGGCAGAGGGTCAGGGTTAGGAGGTGCCGGGCCTTCTTAGGAGCACGGTGAGTAGCAGAGCGGTGGGGTTTTGGCCGATGCGGTGCCAAGGTCAGGCTCTGATGTTTGGTTCTCTTTAATGTAGCTGTCTGAGAGACACCGGCCCGGTGCCAGCAGGAGCTTCCCAGCTGACGAGGTAGCCTTTCTATGCTCCTGACACAGACCGGCATTCCCAGATGTCTGAGAGATAAGTAGCGGGCTGTGACCCACCGAGGGGATGAAGGCATGGTGCTGGTTTGGGAATTACTGGGAGGGGTTTTTGAGTCCAATTTGGAGGTGGGGGGTGTTCATGAAGTGGCCCCTTAGGCCCCATAATAGCCACGTCTCACTTTTGATCACAGTGCTGAGGCAGGGCAGTGCAGGGCAGAGCAGTCCCGGCGTGTCTCGTGTCCTTTGTCTGTTGTGCATTATGTGTTGTTTGTGTATGCCATGTCTTTTACCTTAGGGGGGCCTGTCAGAAACCCTGGCATCCTTGTTAGCATCTGTGATCACTGCATTCCCTGGCCTGGCAGCCCGGCCACAGAACTTTTGACTGGGGAGCTCAGACAGGCATCAGACTCTCTTCTCTCTTTGGAAGCATCCAGTCAGGTGTCTTGTCAGGTCTTGTTTTGAGCTGTCCGGACAGCTATGCCCACCTGGATCCATTTTGGTGGATTAGGGCTTGTAAGAATGTGAGGGCAGGCAGAGGATTCTGACCACAGGATTCCTAGGCATCGATCTTTGCTGTTCTTGGAATAAACCCTTCAGTTAGCATCTTCTTCCCCCAGGGTTCTCTGAGCCGCATCAGCTGACCGTCAGTTTGAACTCAGTCATCTCCTTTTGCATTCTCTCAGTCCTTGCAGCCATTTTCCTTGCCAAGAGATTTCTGTTCCTGTTGTGTCCCCGTTGTGTGTCCTGTCCTGCCTGTCCTGTGTCACGGGTGTCAGCACACATATGTGCTGGAGCTGCTCTGCCCTGCCGCATAGCCTGGTGCAATAGTAGAAATCCCGGGGACTTGGAATTTGTAATGTGGGGTGTAGTTGGACTCTAGGTGGGATTTGTAGATGGACACAGGATATCTGGAGCTCCTCAGTTATCCTGCAATAGTTTGACTCTTGTCCTACCTTTTTTTTCAGATTGAGATGGATTAAATCTGTGCCAGAGGGCCCCATCCCGGGTGGGCGGATTGCCCCGAGCAGGTGAGGCCCCATTTGTCTCTGCAGCAGAAGTGTGTATGGTGACTGTGTTACAGCTCTGTTCTTTGTCTTTCTTTTTAGGAAATAAATCTGGATTCCAGCAGCCAAGGTGAGCAGCGGAGAGAAGTGGTTCTTATTGCTCAGCTCTCAAGCACAACAATATTTCAGCAGATTGATCATGTCGCAAGAGAGATCTGCCCAGTGTCAAGGATGATGTTTGAGATTGAGGCTTCAGGTGAGTTGAGGATTGTGCCTAGGAGAGGGTGGGTGATCAGGTATCGACTTAGGCGGTCTTGGGAGGGGGTTTGCAGGCAGCAGGGTGCGAAAGGGTGTTTATTTGGGGGACCCCCACACAAGGCTGTTCAGAAGCCTAGCAGAGGCATTCGCATGTCTTGCAGCACACAAGGTCATCCACTGCACTCACAGCAATGCCATTTAACTTTGCCTTTCTCTTACCCAGGTGCCGCCCCTAATGCAGGCCACAGCCTTGGAATCAGGATGAAGCTGGAGCCTGAGGGAGCCAGGCACAGTCAGGAAAGGGCAAGTACCTGACTGGCTGGGATATGTCCCCCATAATTTTGGACTCATACTTTTGTTTTGGTTTTCTTTATTGTAGCTGACCAAGAGGCTAACAGGCTATCAGGGGCCCTCGGAGGCAGACTCATTTCAGGACCAACGTGGATTGCCATCACTCATCATCCAAAAGATAAGTCAGGGGCCTCGGTCTGGAGATGGGAGTTTACCAGATTGGGAGTTTTTGGTCCAGCTTTAACAAATAGCGGAGGCAGAAGCAATCTTGTCCAAGGGCATGTTAGGACAAGTGAAGGGAGAGACTCTACTTTTGATGGCGTCTTTTTGGCGGGCAGTGCAGAACAGCTCCGGTCTGTCTGGTGTTGTCAGGTGTGCCTGTTACCTGGTGTGTCTTTGGGGTCCCTTTTGCCCTCTTCCCTCGAGGCCCTCACCGCAAGCATGATGTGTCGTGTTTCACGTCCCCCTGTTGGTCACGTTCCATGTCACGGGTGTCTGCACGTATTTGTGCCGGAGCTCTTTTGCCCTGCTGCCTGGCCTGCTGCAATAGGACAAGCCCTGGGGAGTTGAAATTTGTAACGTGGGATGTACTTGAGCTCTAGATGCTCTTCCTAGATTGACATAAGGTGTTTGTAGCTTTTGAGTTATCCTGGTGGTGTTTGACATATGTTCTAACTTTCTTTCAGGTGCAGATGGATTCCAGATGTGGCAGAGGGTCAGGGTTAGGAGATGCTGGGCCTTATTAGGAGCGCGGTGAGTAGCAGAGTGGTGGGGTTTTGGCCGATGCGGTGCCAAGGTCAGGCATTGATGTTTGTTTCTCTTTAATGTAGTTGTCTGAGAGACACCGGCCCGGTGCCATCAGCAGCTTCCCACCTGACGAGGTGGCCTTTCTCTGCACCTGAGATGGACTGGCATTCCCAGATGTCTGAGAGATAAGTAGAGGGCTGTGACCCACCGAGGGGATGAAGGCACGGTGCTGGTTTGGGAATTACTGGGAGGTGTTTTTGAGTCCAGTTTGGAGGTGGGGGGTGTTCATGAAGTGGCCCCTTAGGCCCCATAAAAGCCACGTCTCACTTTTGATCCCAGTGCTGCGGTGCGCAGGGCAGAGCAGTCCCGGTGTGTCTCGTGTCCTTTGTCTGTTGTGCATTATGTGTTGTTTGTGTATGCAATGTCTTTTACCTTAGGGGGGCCTGTCAGAAACCCTGGCATCCTTGTTAGCATCTGTGATCTCTGCATTCTGTGTCCTGGCACCCAGGCCACACATGTGATTCTGATACCTGTCTGAGCTCCCTGGTCAAAAGTTCTCTCTTTGGAAGCATCCAGTCAGGTGTCTTGTCAGGTCTTGTTCTGAGCTGTCCGGACAGCTATGCCCCACCTGGATCCATTATGGTGGATTAGGACTTGTAAGAATGTGAGGGCAGGCAGAGGATTCCGACCATAGGATTCCTAGGCATCGATCTTTGCTGTTCTTGGAATAAATCCTTCAGTTAGCATCTTCTTCCTCCAGGGTTCTCTGAGCCTCAGCAGCTGATCGTCAGTTTGAACTCAGTCATCTCCTTTTGCATTCTCTCAGTCCTTGCAGCCATTTTCCTTGCCAAGAGATTTTTGTCTGTGTGTTGTGCCCTGTTGTCTGTCCTGTCCTGTCTGTCCTGTGTCACGGGTGTCTGCACACATTTGTGCCGGAGCTGCTCCGCCCTGCCCGGTAGCCGGGTGCAATTGGAGGCGTCTCGGGGGCTTGTAATTTGTAATGTGGGGTCTAGTTGGCCTCTAGATGGGATTTGTAAATGGACATGACATGTGTGGAGCCTCTAAGTTTTCCTGCAGCCCTTTGACTTTTCTCCTACCTGTCTTTCAGATGCAGAAGGATCAAATCCAGGGCAGAGCCCCGCATCTAGGGTGAGGGGATTCCCCCAAGCAGGTCAGTCACTGTTTTCCTCTGTAGAGGAAGCATAAATTCTGGCTGTCACAGCTCTTTTGCCTTTCCTTTTAGGAAGTCAAGGCAGAGAGCTGCAGTCCAGGCCAGCGGGCAAGGTGAGCATTGCGTAGCGTACACCCGCAGTTTTATTGCTGAGGTCTCAGTTTCTGGTGCAGCTCTAACTGTCTCCTCTTGGTTTTTTTTCTTTTTTTTTATTCTTTTAGGTGGTCCACTTGTGATCTATCCCGGCCGAGGCCGCTCATGCGAGGCGGGTGCAAGCCTAAGGTATCGGTGTGGCATACTTGTCACGGTAGGGAGGTTGTGTTTTCCCAGTATCTCAGCATGCTTTTTTGCTTTGTTTCCTTGCAGGTGCTGTCGCTGCCCTAAGCATGATCAAGGAACAGAGGAGGGCAGGTGAGTCGGTGTTTAGGCAGGGTGAGTCATAGGGGAGCGTTATGTAGCAGCATGCTAAGTGTGTACATTTTCTTTTTGCAGGTGTCTTCTGGGATGCCTCCTGAGTCAAATCAAGTTTTGAGGTGAGCTGGGGCCACGGTGTGGAGGAGTTCCAGGGATTACTGTTTTTGAGGGCAATAGTCACATTTTCTGTTGTATCTTAGGTACCCTGAGCAGGCTCGTAGCCACAGCTGGGAAGCGGCAGCACCGAAGCACACACATCGAGAACATCTCAACGCGCACGTCCGACCGAGGCTGGATTTTGTCCGCTCGTCTTCCAAAAGCTAAGTGTCGGGGCGGCGGTCGGGAGAAGGGGAAAAGCCTTTAGTATCACAGGGGGCAGTTTCACGTCAGCTTAGCTGAGAGGTCTGTAGGGGGACGGGCTCTTTGAAATTAAAGAGAGAGGGTTTGTCCTCAGCCTCACGAGAGCCTTTGCCGGGCAGGGCAGTTCCGACCCATCTGCACGTTCTCGTGGACTTTGCGTCGTCAGCTTTCCTCGACTAGGCATAGTCACGGCCGTTTTCCCCGAGGGGCTCGCCTTCGGGTCCGGAGCTATCGCCACGGTCATCCGGCAGTCCGCTTCCTTCCGTCGGCCGGCCGAGCGTCTGGAGGGTCTTCCTAACTGCTTTGACACTAACTTCTTTTTGCGAGCTACATTTCATCATCACGTGCCATCATCACAGGTCTTCCTTTCCTGTGGCTCATCTTGCGTTTGCAATATCAGATCCCTAAGGGGAAAGTTCCCGCTTGCCTTTGCGTCAGGTCATCCGCGTCCGTGTTATGTTGCGCGTGTCCATTGTCTTTCACGCCTAAGGCCTTTCTTACGTCTCGACGCTTTGTCTGCACTAATGTGTGCTATATTGCCTATATTCTACTCATGTGCCTTTCTGGATCTTCCTTATTGTGCCCTCTTTATCTTTTTACTCTGAGCCAGGTAGGATTAGAGAAGATGTTCTCATCAGTCTCCCTTCTCACTACCAGCTTCGGTAGTGCCTTTTTTCCCAATGACATTTTCTTTGACTTCTGGAGTAGTGTCTCATACCCTCCTGACGTGACTGCAGTAGTTCTATGGGTTCCATCTTCTGAAAGGGTATAGGTCTCAGGAATTCATCTTCCAGAGTGATCTTAAGTCCTGTTTTATATTGTATCTATCTACCTATAGTGTATGTACCTGTGTCGGCTTATACTGTATGTACCTGTGTCGGCTTATACTGTATGTACCTGTGTCGGCTTATACTGTATGTACCTGTGTCGGCTTATACTGTATGTACTCATGTTGCATGTACCTGTGTCGGCTTATACTGTATGTACTCATGTTGCATGTACCTGTGTTGGCTTATACTGTATGTACTTATATTGTATGTACTTGTGCTGGCTTATATTGCATGTACTTGTGTCAGCTTTTACCGTATGCACTTAGCTTGCATGTACCTGTGTCGGCTTATACCGTATGTACTTATATTGTATGTACTTGTGCTGGCTTATATTGCATGTACTTGTGTCAGCTTTTACCGTATGCACTTAGCTTGCATGTACCTGTGTCGGCTTATACCGTATGTACTTATATTGTATGTACTTGTGCTGGCTTATATTGCATGTACTTGTGTCAGCTTTTACCGTATGCACTTAGGTTGCATGTACCTGTGTTGGCGTATACTGTATGTACTTATGTTGCATGTACCTCTGTTGGCTTATCTAGCATGTACCTGTGTTGGCTTATACTGTATGTACTTATCTTGGTTGTACCTGTCTTGGATTATATTGTGTGTACCTGTGTTGGCTTATACTGTATGTACTTATAATGTATGTAAGTGCATTGCATTTTATTGTCTGTACTGGCACTTTGTGCATTGGCTTATATTATGCGTACCTATGTTGTACCGCTTATGGTCGGAGCTGCCCTGCCCTGGCAGCTAGTCATAGTTAGGTGGAACAGTTATAGAAATTTTCCTGTCGCTTTGTGTTTTGTGGGGTTTTGGGTAGAAAACTTACCGGTTCAGAGCGGGGACAATTCCCGGCTGTCAGATTGGCAGTTGCTGACCACTTTCTGTTGTCTCACAGGTTCCCGAGGCTACCGATTTCCCTAATCTACCATTTGATGTCAGGGAGGGGCAGCCAGAAGATGCGTCGAAGCACGTTCTTCAGCGTCTCAGGTAAGGGCCGCAGCGAGCGTGTAAGCGAGCAGAGCGTGTGAGCATGTGTGAGAGCCTGTGGCTGTGTTTGTCTGTGTGTGCTCGTCTCTGTGTGTGTGAGCACAGGGTGAGTGGATTTAACCTCGTGTGTGTGACGTTCGCTTTTCAGGTTTTTCAACTCATTTTTAAATTTAGAATAAAAAATCCCCAGCCGGGGGGGTTTTTTTTTTTTTCTCCCCGGCTGGGTTTTTTTTCCCTCGGTCCCGGTCGGTCCGCGAGGCGACGTTCATCGCCAAAGTTCGGGCACGGAACGGCCAGGGACCGGGGTTTTCGTCAGGCAGGAGGATTTTTTGGGGGCTCCCGGGAACCACGTTCCCGAGGAGCGGTGGGCATGTGTGCTGAGGGTTAGCGGAGCGGTTGATGTGGGAGGTAGTGTGTGTTTGTGTGTAAGCTGGAGTGTGTGTATGCGTGTGTGTATGTGCCTGTTGAAGGTCTGTAGGGTTGTAACCTTGTATGCTGTTTGCTTTTCAGGTTTTTCAACTCATTTTTAAAATTAGAATAAAAAATCCCCAGCCGGGGGGTTTTTTTTTTTTTTCCCCCCGGCTGGGTTTTTTTTTCCTCGGTCCCGGTCGGTCCGCGAGGCGACGTTCATCGCCAAAGTTCGGGCACGGAACGGCCAGGGGACCGGGGTTTTCGTCAGGCAGGAGGATTTTTTGGGGGCTCCCGGGAACCACGTTCCCGAGGAGCGGTGCGAATGTGTACTGAGGGTTAGCGGAGCGGTTGATGTGGGAGGTAGTGTGTGTTTGTGTGTAAGCTGGAGTGTGTGTATGCGTGTGTGTGTGTGCCTGTTGAAGGTCTGTAGGGTTGTAACCTTGTATGCTGTTTGCTTTTCAGGTTTTTCAACTCATTTTTAAAATTAGAATAAAAAATCCCCAGCCGGGGGGTTTTTTTTTTTTTTCCCCCCGGCTGGGTTTTTTTTTCCTCGGTCCGGTCGGTCCGCGAGGCGACGTTCATCGCCAAAGTTCGGGCACGGAACGGCCAGGGACCGGGGTTTTCGTCAGGCAGGAGGATTTTTTGGGGGCTCCCGGGAACCACGTTCCCGAGGAGCGGTGGGCATGTGTGCTGAGGGTTAGCGGAGCGGTTGATGTGGGAGGTAGTGTGTGTTTGTGTGTAAGCTGGAGTGTGTGTATGCCTGTTGAAGGTCTGTAGGGTTGTAACCTTGTATGCTGTTTGCTTTTCAGGTTTTTCAACTCATTTTTAAAATTAGAATAAAAAATCCCCAGCCGGGGGGTTTTTTTTTTTTTCCCCCCGGCTGGGTTTTTTTTTCCTCGGTCCCGGTCGGTCCGCGAGGCGACTTTCATCGCCAAAGTTCGGGCACGGAACGGCCAGGGACCGGGGTTTTCGTCAGGCAGGAGGCATTTTTTGGGGGCTCCCGGGAACCACGTTCCGAGGACCAATGATTGCTGGGGTTTAATTTAGTAGATTTGGTGAGAGGGCTGGTGGGTTTGTGTGCTATTTGAAGCGAGTGTCTGTGGTGGGTGAGTGTTGTTTTCTCTGTGGTTTTGTTGTTTTGGGTTTCCTGTAACCATAGATTTAACATGTAATGGAAATAGGAAAAGGTTATCAGTTTGTGTTAATATTTGTACTGCTTTGTACTGCTTTGTACTGCTTTGTACTGCTTTGTACTGCTTTGTACTGCTTTGTACTGCTTTGTACTGCTTTGTACTGCTTTGTACTGCTTTGTACTGCTTTGTACTGCTTTGTACTGCTTTGTACTGCTTTGTACTGCTTTGTACTGCTTTGTACTGCTTTGTACTGCTTTGTACTGCTTTGTACTGCTTTGTACTGCTTTGTACTGCTTTGTACTGCTTTGTACTGCTTTGTACTGCTTTGTACTGCTTTGTACTGCTTTGTACTGCTTTGTACTGCTTTGTACGTGAATTAGGTTTTATCGCTGTGTCTATGGATTGTATCTGCGCTTGCATTTGTATGCACTGTTTTTATGTCTTTTGCTGATTTCCTGTAAGAAAGTTGCATCACCCCTAATAAAGATACCCCCTGCCCTTCCCTAAATCCCCCCTTCCCCCCACGGCTCCTGTCTTTTTTTGGTGTGGTTTTGTAATTTTTTTTCCTCTGTGTTTCTTCCTTTTGCTCCTTTCTTTCCTTTTCTTTTTTTCACTTAACTTCCATCTGTCTCCCACCCTTTGTTTCTGTGTCTTACTCTTTCTGATGCTGTCTTGCTTCTGTAACTCTGTTCTATTTCTCTATTTTCTTTGCACCTTATTTCTAACTTTCACCTGTGCTCTTCTTGCTTCTTTTTCTGTCTGTGTTCTCCTTTTCCTTGGTTTGTCTTTTTTTGCTCTTAGTCTTTTCCTTTTTCACTCTACCCTGAATTTTTGCTGTAACTCTAATCCTAATCACTTTTTTTCTCTTTCAACTCCTGTTCTTCAGTTTTTCCACCCTCCTTTTCTTTTCTGTCCCTGTCTTGATTTCTCTCTCTGTGTTTTCTTATCCTCTGTCTCTCTGTCTTCTTTTTTTTTCTCTGTGTTCTTTTTTCTCTGTCTTTTCTTCTGTCTTTTTGTCTTTCTCTGTCTTCTTTTGTGTCTCTCTCTTCTCTATTTTCTTTCTTTTCTCCTTTTTCTTTATCTCCTTTCTTTTCTCTCTGTCTTTCTCTTTTCTCTTTTGTCTGGTTTTCTCTTTTTTCTCTCTCTTTTCTGTCTTATCTCTGACTTTTTTCTTCTTTCTCTTCTCTTTCTTTTCTCTCTTTCTTTTCTCTCTCTCTCTCTCTCTCTCTCTCTCTTTTCTTTCTCTCTTTTTTCTCTCTATTTCTAACTTTCTTTTCCTTTCTAGCTTTAGTTTTAAAAAAGCAGCAGTAGAAACTTTCAGGCTCCCTGGGAGTAAAGCAAAAAAAAAAAAAATAATTATAAAACAAAGCATTTACTCCCCGGGAGCCTGAAAGTTTCTACTGCTGCACCAGACATATAGTTTTTCTTCTTTTTATATATAGTGTGTATATAGGAACCCCACCCACTCCTAATCAGTACCCCCAGCTGCCGCCACTCACGCCTGATGAGTCACACCTGTCAGTAGGCACCACCCCCATACCCAAGCACCCACCCGGTAATTAGTCCCCCACCCCCGGTGCCACTCCCCAGAGGCCACCCCCACCACCAGCAATGCACCGCCCCCCATAACCAAGCCCCACCCCCTGTTGTCCCCACCCACCGCTAGCTGCCACCCCTGAGACGCAGCCCCCACCCCGACTGCCAATCCACCAGCCACCGTCACAAAGCACCCCCCCCCACCCATGCGCGCCGCCCCCTGTTGTTGGCCACAGCGCTGAAGCAGCACCCCCTGCCGTCCCACTCCTCGTAG